>NC_090267.1:309199656-309510338 GCF_040414725.1 Anabrus simplex | reverse complement strand
ATTCGATATTCTTTGCTTAATAAACGTTCGTGGTGCAAATTACCATTCCAGTTGTTGTATTTGCATTTGAAGTATTCTCAGAGCGTTTGCGAATATAATTCACTCCATCACAAAACAAGAAAAATGACGTGCAAAACATTTTTCTGTTCTTTGGTATGTAGCAAGATACGTTGCTAGAAGATGATTGGCCAGTCCTATTTGAGGACCTGTAATCAGGGCCTTGTTCATTGCACTACTGCCCGTGTTTCGTTCTATAAATTAATTTCTTCGAATGATTTTCTACACAGCAAAGTTCCCACCAATGTTTGTGTAACTTGATTGCTAAGACAGTAGAATCCTTGTTCTCAAATGATTAAAGAAAACAAAATCCTTTCTTCACTTTCTTCGCCTTACAATATCCGTCCGTTAGCACGATAATTGACATTTGTTTTAGAATTTTGAAGTAAGAGCTGAAATACTAACTCTGGCATAAAAAACATGCATCAGCAGACTAAATCATTATTTAGTTACTGTTCTAGATGTTTGTCTTACTTGTCTATAAAATAGATATTTCTTTCTTCTGTAACAGATAATAAAAGGTATTTACAACAGTTTGATGAGGCACGCCTCATATGAAGACTGAATGAAACCACACTAGGTCTTCTCAAATATCTGGAAGAAAGCAAAGCAAAGCAATCTCCGTACAGGCCATGAAGGCCCTTGGAGGGGTGGAAGGTAAAGGTTTCCACTATCCGTAACCTCGGCACTTGATGGGGTAGAGTAGTTTGCTCTACGCCCGGCCGCCTTTGCCCCCAGAAATTAACCTGGTACTTATTTCTGGTGTAGGCTGAGTGAACCTCAGGGCCATGTTCACCTACGGAAGTGGAAATCTCGTTTCTTAACCCACGTTCTTCCGGGCGAACCGAGCACGCCTTTACCACCTCGGCCAGGCAGCCCCTATCTGGAAGAAAACCACTTTATAATCACTAACATAAGGTTAAATAAATATTTACATTTCTAGATGATCCTTGATGATAAAGATATATTCCCTATTTGTGTCAGAATTACATATCTTGGGAATTTAACTCAGAGGAAACTATATGCATATTTACCGATATAATGGATAGCCTGCTCAATATTTAGCCACCTCAAAAACATTTGATGCATAATTTCCACCATGTCGTCCATCGTGAAAACAAGATGCAGATGCTGCGTTGTCTGTAGTTAGGCATAATCACGTAGAGTGTGTCGATAGGGAAGTTTCTCTTCAGAAAGTTATTTTTGGATCTTGAAACTACTAAACGTAGTCCGTTTGGGGACTTTCAGATCATCCATTTCTTCTTGTGACGAGGAGAGTGATTCCCGTTGGTTCCATCCAAGCAGATGAATGTTGTGAAGTTGTTAAGAAGTCTTTCAGCAAGTTAATATCCAATGAGAGGATGCGATGTCAGTGTGAATGATTTACACCTGTCGATGTTAACTGCGACCTCCCTTCTGATATAGTATTGAGCAATTTCAACAAGATAGCGAACTTTAGCCATGATGAAGAGACATAGGATTTCCTAAATAGCTGTCGTATCACGTGGATGAGTCTGAATTGTGATGTTGCGGGAGGATTTTTAGAATTTCTTGGTGACAAAACACTCCTTGCATTTAACTCGAAACTTAGGACTGATTTGGAACCTATAACTAATAACGAGAGTTCGAAGTTCAGTAAACGAAAAATTATTTGTCTACGAAATCTTCATTTTCCTGTTATTAAAATATAACAGGCGCATTTTCTAACAGATTCGAATATAGTCTTCAACGAAACATTGTATTCTTCAGTCTCTGTTTGTTGTCTATTATCATCCGTTGCCTTCAAGGCTAACAAAGTTATTTACTTTTAAATATAGTTAAAAAAAGGTAAAAGGCAAATGAGTATCATTTATTGATTAAAGTAAGTTAGTTCTGTTTTTCCATATCGTTTTGTGTTTTTCGTCTTACGGGTAGAATGCGTAACTTCCTGATTTGTAAGTATAATAGAACTCTCTGCCAAGAAGGGGTTGCATCACTTAGTGGGGGTGACGCCCATTCTATGGCTAAAAGAAATGAGACAATTAGTCTCAAGATAAAGGGATCAAAACGACCGCCCCTCATGAGAGATTGATGAGGGAAGTAAATAACTGGTAGGCGATATCTTTTTATTACGCTGAATTGGAAAAGAAACTGCGAATCTGTATCAGATTGAATTAATACAAATGACAGGCAGGACGATATGAATATGATATGATAAATGTTTGCATTATGGAATGGGAAATAATTTCTTGCATCAATGGAATGAGAAATAATTTCAAGAGATTTACATCTCTTACCCTAAGCTCATTAACAACAGAGTCTAACCATTGTCAGTTTGGTCTTTATTAAAAATAAGATTGCGGAACTAAACGAGTTCACAGAGGTGGCTCCAAATAAGAAATTGTGGAGACGCTTTGTTAATTCAGGGAAGCTTGCAGACTGATCTCTGGAAAGCAAACGTTTTTTACAAGTTGCATTACGTCGCACCCACATCGATAGGACAGGAAGGAAGCGGCCATGGCCTTAATTAAGGTACAGCTCCAGCATTTGCCTGGTGTGAACGTGGGAAACTACGGAAAACCATCTTCAGGTCTGCCGACAGTGGGGTTTGAACCCACTATCTCCTTGATGCAAACTCACAGCTGCGCGTCCTTAACCGGCCAACCAACTCGCCCGGTGAAATATATAATACTTTTAAGACCTCTTGAACATCCCAGTCTCACCCTCTACTGAGAAATATTTTAATATTTTGTAGATTTTTTTTCCAGTATGCCTTCTATTCGAATCACTCGGAGTTAACCTGATACCTCTGCAAGGAAAAATCGAAAGTAAAAATAACAATTATACATCTCGTCTGAGATAAAAACTCTGAGCCGAAAGTTCGAAATGTACAGGGAAAAAGAAAATATTTTACTGTATATATTGACTTAGTGTAGTCAGTATTATTAAAGGAAAGGTAGTAATGGAATACACATTTCATACTATTGAAGTTTTCCCTATAGCTATTTCTTAATGGATGCTGTATGTTTGTATATACGAGGGATGTAAATAAAGTAGCAGCATTATTGATAGAACGAATTAAACATAGTTCGCCCCGACACGCGGTGAGAGGAAGGTAACATGCCTGCGCTCCGTGTGTGTGTAGTGTTCTCAGCGTGTATTACAGTATTACAGTACTGTAAACAAGTCTAATAACTTTGATAGTTAACTGTAATTCAAGTGATTTCATTGTGTAACTACGCAGAAAACAAACATGGCAACAAGGTTCACACGTAAAAATACCTTGAAATGTACCTTCGAACGCTACAACCGACCTTCGGCATGGGAAACTCATGAATGGATCCAACACTTCTTGAAACTCAGTGAGGACCAGATAGAAATGATTCAGCTGGACAACCTAGAAAATGCCGCCTTCATCAAGGTAATATCTACTACTCTTTTTGAAAGACTGGTTTATAACTATCAGGGTACACACAATATGCCATTACAGGATGGTCGGATAGGGAAGGTTAAAATCAGTAATGCGGAAACAGTACAAAAACGGTTCGAGTGTTAAATGTACCATCAGAAGTCCCGATAGAATCTTTTAACTCTGTACTTAGTAAATTCAGCAAAATTATCGATCACTGGAGAGAAGAATGGTCTCAGCAATATGCCTTCAGAGTACATAATGGTATACGTGCTTTTCGAATGGAAAGTAAAACATCTATTCCACCTTTCATTTATATGGAAGGATACCGTGCGCAAATTATTTATGATGGACAAGTGCGTACATGTCTAGCCTGTAATTCCACTACTCATTTGCGACCAGAATGTCCCTTACGTCATTCTAGGTTAGCCGAGAGGAGGCTTGTCAACACAGCAGCTGATACAGGTGACTGAAGTGGGTTAGCGACTAGTCAACCGGACCCTGCTCCCGTAACCTTGACCGACAACACAGCGACCCCAACTCAGCCCGACGAAGTGCGGAACGTAAACAACACACAAGTTCGTGTGGCTGACCCCACAGAGTTTCCTACTCTTCAAGAAACAACTAAACGGATGAAAATAGACAGTAGTCTATCCCATTCCCATAATTCCTTTCTGTCATCGATAAATGAACTCACTGGCTACTGATATTTCCATCCCATCCTCTAATCGAGATATGGGATTGTCTCAATTACTTGTAGATACGGAATCAACTTCTGATCCTCTTCACTCACAGCACCAATCTTCCTGTATGCACGCCTTCTGTGCCTACCGCCCAAGAGAATAATATACGTCTTTTGGACCTGATGGACACTGATTAAGTAGTAGAACAGCAAGACAGTAATATGGCACAGCCCCACCAAAACCAGCATAATTTGACTTCACAACAGGTGCAACGCGAGGCGCTCTCCCACGAGGAGCGACCCGAGTTGACAGTGAAAAGTAGTAGAGATCCTCGCTTGCGTACGCCTCGGAAACGTGTTGAGCGGATGGAAGACCATCCTCAGTCACATAAAAAATAGTTTGGGAAAAGGTGAGTTTTGCAGTCGACCAAAAGGTTTATCAATCTCATGTTTCTATCGTTACTCTGTCTTCTTGTTATGCCTTCAGTTTTAACGACTTTCGCCACTCTTAACATAAACGGAGTGGGAAGTGACACAACGTTGGGTCTGTTGGGACGTTTCGTAAAGGAGTATGATGTTGATATACCGGGCGAGTTGGCCGTGCGCGTAGAGGCGCGCGGCTGTGAGCTTGCATCCGGGAGATAGTAGGTTCGAATCCAACTATCGGCAGCCCTGAAAATGGTTTTCCGTGGTTTCCCATTTTCACACCAGGCAAATGCTGGGGCTGTACCTTAAGGCCACGGCCGCTTCCTTCCAACTCCTAGGCCTTTCCCATCCCATCGTCGCCATAAGACCTATCTGTGTCGGTGCGACGTAAAGCCCCTAGCAAAAAAAAAATGATGTTGATATTATTTTGTTACAAGAAGTAAACAGCAGTCATTTAGGCTATTTATTTATTATGATTATGTAGTAAACATTGGTGATAGTGCTCGAGGAACAACTATTGTGTATAGGAAAGGGATTAACCTAACGGACATTACAATGGACCACACGGGAAGAATATTATCAGCCTCCTTTAATAATACTGAGATCATTAACGTGTACAGTCCATCTGGTTCCTTGTTTAAACAGGGACGGAATTAATTTTTCACTCAGGACATTCTACCACATATAGCGACACCGAATACTGTTCTTCTGATGGGCGACTTCAATTGCATTTTACAACCACGTGACTCAACAGGTTGTTTTTAACTTCTGCCCAGGACTGCAAATGCTAGTACAAAGAATGCAGTTGGCTGATGTCTGGGAGACACTTTATGCCCCTCGTGTTGAATATACATTTTGTCGCGGTGATACAAAATCTAGGATAGACAGAGAGTATATCTCTGCAACAAAGGAGTGAGAATACTGGAAGCGAATAGTGCGTCGCTCTGATCCTAGTAGTAGCAGAGAAGTCTTTTCAAATCGGGTACATCGCAAAAATACTACCTGCTCTGCATGTTATCTGTCAACGCAATGTCAACTGGCTACTATCTCTGGAAAGGCTTTCGGTACAGAGTGCGACGAGAACAGTGAAAATAACATCTTGGCGGATTGGGACTGTATGCAGTGGAACTTAAATGTAGTGCACTATAGAATACTGCAGAGTCGTACCAGTTGCATTCAGCGATCATCATAGCATAATCTTCACGTTAAACTTTGCCAGATTACCCATTTCTCAGCCAGAAAGGAGGATCTCGAAAATGAATAAACATGTTTTTAGGGCTGAGGAAGATGTTCAGCGATTTAGTGTTACGTATAATCAGTGCAAAAGCAGTCTTTCGCGTTATAGAAATATTATGGACTGGTGGATGGAGAAATTGAAACCGGCTATGAAATCAGGGGCAAGGAACATAGATTATGAACACCGGCGGGAACTTCATTATAGTCTAGAATTCTACGAGCGGGTAATGTGCGATTTACATTTAAAGAAAACGTGGAGAAAATGTGTTCAACGAAATGAAAACGATTAAACAGACCTTACGACTCAAAGAACAACATTTACAACGTCTTCAGCAACACGTTAAAAGATCTTCCCTCTTGGACGAGGAAAGGATACCTTTACACCACGTAGCAAAGATGTGTAAATCAGCTAATCGACAACTTATACACCAGTGGATAGACTCTCAAGGGAACATTCTTAACGCCAAAGATGAGTTGCTACGCGAGGGTGAACGATATTTCCACGAAATGTTTGCAGACGATGACGAGTCTGGCATAGATGTGGACAACATGCTTTCCCTTGTAGAAACATACGTCGATGAAGAAGATCGCTCCTTCCTCATGAGAGCTATCACCAGAGAGGAATTAGAACAGGTTCTCAAGAAATCTGCTCCTAATAAGACGCCCGGAATGGACGGCTTCCCTTATGAATGGTACAAACGCTTCTGGTCTATGACTGGAGATGACCTTACCCAAGTTCTTAACTACGCATTCCGTGAAGGATTTCCGCCCGCATTTACGGAAGGCATTATTATAATGATTCCGAAGAAAGTAAGCTGCCGATATGTATCGGATTATATACCAATAACTATCCTAAATACTGATTATAAATTATTTGCTCAAGTGGTAACTAATAGAATAAAACAGATTATTCCTACACTGATTGGTACTGGGCAAACGTGTGGGGTTCCAGGTAGGACTATTATGCATAATTTGTTGGCAGTCCGTGACTTAATTCTTTATTATTCTGTTTTTCCAGCAGAGCCTGCTGCAATTGCAAACATAGATTTCAGGAAAGCCTTTGACGGGATTTCGCATAATTATCTTTGGAGAATACTAAGTCATCTTTGGTTTCCTGAACAACTTGTAACGGCCTTGAAGCGCTTGTACCTTTCGGCTACATCACGGCTGCTGATCAACGGCCATTTGTCACGTCGAATTCTAATTAATAGGTCTGTACGCCAAGGATGTCCACTGTCAATGTTCCTCTTTATCTTAACCATGGAACCACTTATCCGGAGACTGTACAGCACTCAGAATGGCCTTCGTTTAAACAATGAACACTTTACGTTGCGTGCTTATGCAGACGATTTGACGTTACTCCTTACCGATGGCGATGACCTATCAGACGTGCGTCATGTGCTGGTGGAATTTTCAACCGCATCAGGTGCAAAGGTAAACTTTGAAAAGTCCTCTCTGCTCCTACTAGGATCAGAGCGACGCACTATTCGTGCAGATGAGATCAGTATTCCTCCGACCGACAAGTGCAAAATCTTGGGTATCACCTTCTGCAAGAACGTACTCGAAACAATAGAACTAAATTGGAATGCTCTCTTGAACGGGATTCGCTTCCAGTTTGAAGAAAATCTCGCACGAAGGCTCAATTTATTTCAAAAACTTGGTTTATTAACCTTATCTAAAATCTGGTACATCGCACAAATACTACCTACTCCGCATGTTATCTGTCAACGCATAGAAATGGCAATTGGCTGCTATCTCTGGCAAGGATTTCAGTACAGAGCGCGACGAGAACAGTTAAACTTAAAAGAACATCTTGGTGGATTGGGACTGTATGCAGTGGAACTGAAATGTAGTTCCCTCTTCGTCAAACACGTCATCAAGGCAATGCGTGTGAGGGGAGAATCCTTCGATTGTCACTTCAGTCAGCCAAGAGAAGATCCCAATTTCCGAAGAACCCGTGAATTCAAATACTGTTACAAGAGAGCACTAGCAATTATAGCACAGCTTCCGCATAACCAAGTCTTACACGGCTCCTTTGATCACGTGAAACAGCTCTACAACTTCCTGCTTCAAAATAGACACTTCGAGCCGAACATTCAACTAAAACACTCCACTAGGAACTGGAAACTAATCTGGCAAAATACCTGCAATCAGTGGCTACCCCTAGAATAGAGAATGTCGGTATACAGTTATCTAAATGAATTTTTTTTTTTTTTTTTTTTGCAAGTTGCTTTACGTCGCATCGACACAGATAGGTCTTATGGCGACGATGGGACTGGGAAGGGCTAGGAGTGGGAGGGAATCGGCCGTGGCCTTAATTAAGGTACAGCCCCAGCATTTGCCTGGTGTGAAAATGGGAAAAAAGGAAAACCATCTTCAGGGCTGCCGACAGTGGGGTTCGAACCTACTATCTCCCGAATACTGGATACTGGCCGCAATTAAGCGACTGCAGCTATCGAGTCCGGTCTAAATGAAATCATCCCTACAGGTGAAAAAACTGAAAAGACATGAGCAGCTGGTGGGTGACAGATGCTCTCTCTGTGATTCTACAGACACCTTTGTTCACCGGATTACTACGTGCCTAAATGCTACTGTCATATGGAAATGGACGTTGAAAGTTATCAAAAAATACAGGGTGCAGAGTCTGATAATTCTCTCCAATAAGCGATTCTGCAATTTGACGTTCCGCAACGATCGAGCAAGAAAAGGAACGCCGTTTCTAGCCGTTGCCATTCATTATAATCTTTCTGGCTATAAGCAACCAATGTTCCTCACACTCACCGACTTTCTGGATCACCTGAGGAAGGAACGATGGAGACTTTCCGGACATCAACAGCTTGATGCAGCCTTTGGTCGCCATCTACATCACTTTTGATCCTTGATCAACATAATGGATGTCCTTCGGTCTTGGTTCCTTTGGTACACATGTTTCAGTTGGATGCTAGGATGCTAGAGACTTAGAAAGTCACATCAGTGAAGGAACAATCCGGCTATAAGGTGACCAGATTCCTCAGACAAAGTGTCTTTGCCACCGAACTGTATGGCATGAGTGTTTTAGATACGTATGTAATTTTTTGTTTCCAAACCATTTGGTTGAACTTATGTTTATACATATCAAATCCAATTATATAACAAAAAACTAAAATTGTATGAACGTTTCATTAAATTGGTATAATGGTCATTCTGAACTAAATGTAACCAATTGTAATATTTAAAATTCAAAATAAATTATTTAGTTAAAAATAATATTACACCGAGCTCGATAGCTGCAGTCGCTTAAGTGCGGCCAGTATCCAGTATTCGGGAGATAGTAGGTTCGAACCCCACTGTCGGCAGCCCTGAAAATGGTTTTCCGTGGTTTTCCATTTTCACACCAGGCAAATGCTGGGGCTGTACCTTAATTAAGGCCACGGCCGCTTCCTTCCCACTCCTAGCCCTTTCCTGTACCATCGTCGCCGTAAGACCTATCTGTGTCGGTGCGACGTAAAACAACTAGAAAAAAAATATTAATTATCAAGTACAATTTCATTACTTCCCTTCAATATAGCCACCTGCAAAGTCGACGGGAAGCCGTAGGGTACGGTTGGCAAGGCTTTTTCTGTTGATGACAGGGGCGGAGCGCCCTACTGCGTGAACTACAGATGGCACGTCAGGAAATCGACGGTGTCGCAGCGGTTCCTTCAACTTCGGAAACAGGTTGAGCTCGCAAGGACTCATGTCTGGTGAGTACGGAGGATGTTCCAAGACATTCGAATGCCATCGTTGCAATAAGAGCTTGACATTGTTTGAGACATGACAACGTGCGTTATCACGCAACACAACAGATGGATCGTTGCAATAAATTTCAAGGTTCGCGCCGCATAACCGGACGCACATGTCACTCTAGATATCGGCAATAATCACTGTTTGACGGTTTGTCCCTCAGGCACAGCACACATATGAATAACATCCTCGTCGTCTCATGCCGTTCCTTCTGTTCATGCTGTTCCTGTCGAAATGTCCGTGGACGTGGTGAACCTGGGTGATGCCATTCATTCGATTGACGCTTTAATTCAGGCTCGTACTCACGTCTCATCAGTGGCGACAATACGCTGCAGAAATGCGCCTCCTTCGTTACGGTATCTGTCCAAGTGTATGCCAGGCAGTACACACCGGTGCCATTTCCGTACGTCGGTGAGTTGATGTGGAACCCAGTGATGACCGTTTGAGAGACCAGCCCCTATGGATAATTCCCGGACAGTCCATGGATGGTCTTCGGAAACGATGTCAATCTGATCTTGAAGAATGGACGGCCGACCGGTGCGTTGTAAATCCATAGTCTCATTCCGACCCGCACGAAACGCCTTGACCCATCGTGCAACCGTCCTATACGGTAATTCATTCCCGTCACGGGCTTCATGTAATCCTCGATAACATTCTGATGACTTTTTGCTACGGACAACCTCGATTTTAATCCATGAACACTTTTCGAAAACATGCTTTACAGCGGTGAAATCGACACTCTTCACTTCAACGCCACACATCAACAACACTCCCAACTGGATGCCCGTCAATTGCACACTACACATCGACAACAGTGCCACCTGACCGCTCCCATATCCTATTTGCGCATTCGCGATCTCTTGAGGGTGTCTGAACTACGTTGCCACTACTTTATTTACAGCCCTCGTATCTATTGTCACAGGCCAGAGCTACACTCAAGTCTCCAACGACCGCCTTGAGAACGTCTCCATATCGAATTGAATATTTTTCAGTATACATGTAGTTCGTTGAGAGCATTTTCACTAATTCAAACTGATGATGCAACACCCTCCCAAACCCGTGTAAATGGAATTTGAATATTTCGAGAATCCTTTAGAAGACCAACATACGACACTTTCCCACAACGAACGCGCAGTGAAATGAACGAGCTCTCCCCTTCATACGTTTCGTGATCTAGGTATCAACTCTTGACTTGTAATGTTGATGCTTTTTGTTTAACGGGGCCTAACATCTAAGATCATCGGCCCCACTGTGTAGCATTTTCGTGGGTTTCGTTTATTTAGTGTATGGCTTTTAGTGCCGGGAGTGTCCGAGGACATATTCGGCTCGCCTGGTGCAGGTCTTTCTACTTGACACCCATGAACGAATTGCACGTCGGAGTGAGATAAGGGAGAAGGTGAAACCTGATGTTGGACTACTCTTGTCGAATAACACCAAAGGGTCTGCTCAAGGTTTAACGTCTCCGTCCGACAAACGAATCGCCATCAACAGCTTCATATGCCTTCACTCAGTATGAACACTGTGGAAAGGTTTGTAAATGAGCCCATGGTTTTGGCACGAAGTCTAGTGATTAGAAATTGTTTACCACCACCTCTCCTACCCGCCAGCCAACATTCTGATGGTAGGCATTTTTCAACCAACGGGACTCGAACCGGCTAACCACGGTGTCAAATCATAGAGACTTGACGCCTTAGCGATCATGGCCACCAGGTGGGTTGTATATATTGATTGAGATTCCGGAGGGAATTTGTACGTGAGGCCTGCGGTTTATTACTTAAAGCTCTTCTAGTTACTCACAAGCGAACGTTTATCGCTCTGGAACTTATTATGTTAAAATTACACACTGTTCTTTCTAAGAGCCTGACAAAGGAACCATTTTTTCATATCATCGACAGTCTGCTTTTCGTAATGCTTTAGTCCTCTATAGATTGCGTCATACGTATTTCATATTTCCATGCAAGAATATTAAAGATATAGACAGCAGTGAAGGCAGACACCGCGTTATTTATTTCCTAACATGCTCATTATCCTCTTTTGACTACTGATCCGCGAGAATCACGTAATTAACGAAGCATTTTGTCTCACCAGACGTGCTTGGAAGTAGACTGTAATGAATATTGAAGCTATATATACTGAAGAATTTGAGTATATGTGTCTTCAGTGCCTGTAACAGGACTCAGGTAGTTTAACATTTTATTTAAAACCATGACAAATCTATTCTAAACGTATCACTAGTTGACTATCTGGAGAAAGATTTTTTATTTCAATCTACTGCATATAAAAGGATCTATCGCCATCTTGCGGACGGTTTACACTCTTTGGAATGTGGCATAAATACTAGCGTTGTTTTCTTCAACCCCTTGTCAATGAATCTGCGTATCTCTATTGTGTATACATATTCTTGGGAGACTAAGCTTTCTATTGTAAGGCAACCTTAGAGTCTAGGATCCATTGAAATTAAAATTCATAACATCGTATACCAACTTCTTGAAACTGAATGACATTCAAATTAATCATTATAATTACAGTAAAGCGGAAAAAAATTGTGATCGAGCAGACTGATTAATTTGTTTTAAAATTTATGGAGTGAGTTGGCTGCGCGATACGGTCAGCATAGCTGTAAGCTTGAATTAGGGAATTGGTGGGTTCGAACCCGACCACTTGCAGCCCTGAACATAGTTTTCCGTTGCCCCCCCCCCCGTTTTTTTAAATTGCAATTTGCTTTACGTCACACTGACACAGATAGGTCTTATGGCGACCATGGGACAGGGAAGGGCTAGGAGTGGGAAGGAAGCGGCCGTGCCGTTAATTAAGGTACAGCCCCAACATTTGCCAAGTGTGAAAATGAGAAACCACGGAAAACCATTTTCAGGGCTGCCGACAGTGGGGTTCGAACCCACTATCTCTCGAATACTGGATACTGGCCGCACTGAAACGACTGCAGCTATCGAGCTCGGTGTTTCCCATTTTCACAGTAGGCAAATGCCTACCTTAGAGTGGCCTCTGTTCCCAGGGTGGTTTACCTGTATTAAGCTTATCTTTATTATGCTGTACCTTTATTAAGACCACGACCACTCCCTTCTCTTTTCTTTTCTATCCTTTCGTCACCGAAAATTTGAGTTAGTGCGACGTGAAATAAATAAATAAATAAATAAATAAATAAATAAATAAATAAATAAATAAATAAATAAATAAATAAATAATTTTTTTGCTATTTGCTTTACGTCGCACCGACACAGATAGGTCTTATGGCGACGATGGGATAGGAAAGGCCTAGGAGTTGGAAGGAAGCGGCCGTGGCCTTAAGGTACAGCCCCAGCATTTGCCTGGTGTGAAAATGGGAAACCACGGAAAACCATCTTCAGGGCTGCCGATAGTGGGATTCGAACCTACTATCTCCCGGATGCAAGCTCACAGCCGCGCGCCTCTACGCGCACGGCCAACTCGCCCGGTAATAAATAAATTAGTTTGAATATTGGACCAGGACCCACTCAATAGGTCTGTATGTTAAGACTTCACCCGGCATGTTGCTTAGATCCTCAAAAGGGGGAACCACCAATGGTTATGCAGTTATAATGAAACGGTAAATAGGGATGGCACCATAACGAGGTGTACGAGGCATAATGTGAGTAAGGTACTTTGTTATTGCTTTTCTCACTGGGCCAGCACGTACTCTTGCAGCACGAGCAGCCCTACACGTAGCACCTTTCGTAACATCGAGACACACTAGTAGTGATCTGAATGTCATTACACAGTGGCTTCTATACAGTTAAAGTCATAATTGAGGCCGAGACTTCGGTGGAAACTACATTTTGCCCTGGCCTGTTGGAGGGAAAAGGAGAGCATTCCGACAGATTGAGTGGGGAGGTTTATTGAGATAGAGACGATACATGGCCACGGAAGAGGAAATTTAAACCACCCTAGGAAGAGAGGCCACTCTAAATTATACTCCGCACGGCTTTACTTCTAAATTGACGTTTTGGCCGATTTTGGCTCTGTTTGGTGGTTATGCACTGAAACATAGACATGCAACCAATCCCAAGCTGCCATTCATATCGACTTATATCGGCAGAGTGCTATCTGGAAGCCTAGTTACCGATTCTAAGTTTACATTCACCACGTGGATAACGTATCTCGCTCAGCGTGTGTGGTATTCGGTACGGTTCGCGATCTTTTTGCAATTTTCTTCAGTAATTTGTGTTTTTCATATTAGTCTTTATCTTTCGAGTATAGTACAGTATAGTGTAATTTACATTTTAGCATAGCATAAGTTAGTACAATACAGGTTTAATAGTTCCGTGTATAAGAATATAGCTGTAGTTTTATTTGCGTCCGTGTATTGGTTAGAGTACTGTGTAGAGATGAGAAGAATGCAAGAATGAGGAATGTGGCCTGCAAGCACGAACTTCCTGTTCTGCCCAGACAGATCGGCTCTTATCTGCTCTTATCTGCTACACGAAAACATTGACTCACACTTTGCGGTTTGCTGGATTACAACTGACAAGAGCGAAGAGCTGCCAGTAGAAGACAATATAAAGTCGCCTGGGTAGTAGCGGAGTTCCTATGGTAACCATTGCGTCACTGGCTGTGCTGGTGAAAATCCCTTCACCCCGCGCCTCACCGAGCATGTGCATTCTTCTGATCTCCTAATACTTCGTGCGTATTTAGCATGTCTCAGTGTAATTCGGAAAAGACAAGTGGCAAGAAAGTGGCTCTGAGAGCAGTGGAGTGTTCCGTTTCAACGCCATAACCTCCTTCCTGTGCCAGCCATTAGTGGTGAGTGATATGTTATTTCCTCATTCTTTTTTATCCTTAATATATTCTCTCTTTACTGTCGGATGTTGCTAGAAAGTGCTGTTTTGTGAATTTGTTTCCAATCCAGATTCCAGGGCCGGATTAAGGGGGTGGGGGCTAAAGGGGTTGCAGCCCCGGGCCCCGCGTGCCAAGGAGCCCCGGTGGTCCTTGGCCGAACCTAAAATTGTATTAAAAGGCCTACTCCTCCACCTCCGTGCATGTATATGAATATTTACACTCGCAAAATATCGAACACGCACTCTTCCTTCCTTCTTATCAGCTGTCCGCGTTAGTATTTCAAAACTGCTAGAATCAATCACCGTCCGGAGACACGAATCCTCGCTACTTTCGCACTGGAATTATTGTAAAGGTTATTGTTGACGAAAATTTAAATCTGGCAGCTTGCGAGTACGGGCAGAGGGGGAAGGGGGGAAGAGGTCTAGGAAGTGAGCGGGAGGGGACAGGGAAAGCACGGTGGAATGCGCATGCTATACTATATCTTTGCATCAGGAAGAGAACTTCCAGTTCACCTCTGATTATTGAACCATTCGTAAGAAACTACTGTAATGTTCTTGTAAAATGGATAGAAAATATCCTAGTGGTGACAAAAAACGTAAATTAAAAGAACAACATTTGAAAGAAATTGAAAAGTTGCCGAAAATATCAACACTTTTTGACAGGAAGTCTACATGTGCATCGACGACTGAAGAGACTGTTACTGGTGAATTGGAATATTCTGCAGGTAAGCGAATAGTGTAATATGTAAGTCTGCTGTTTTAAGAGAGATTAGGTCTTTACGGAATTGGAAAGCATGAGCATTAGGAAGATGGTTTTAGGAACAATGAAAGGGAATCCTAATGTGTATTTTAAACTTCAGTCACATTGTATGGAATACTCGGAGTCATAAGTAATAAATTGCCGATCTCGTTGGTGTAGTGGTAGCAATCATGACTGCCACCCCCGAAGACCCAGGTACCTTCCCCAGCGCTGCCTGGGTGGGGAGGGGCTTGGTTACGAAGAAGGGGCCCCATATTTTTAAATAGCCCAAGGCCCCCAAACACCTTAATCCAGCGCTGCCAGATTCATTAGCTTTTCTGAGTACGGTATTACATTTTACAAGGGCTGTGTACCGCAGTCGTATTGCTGTTCTCGCTGCGTTAGCGTGCTGGCAACAGAGCTTAGGCGATGCTCATTTGTTTTGCGAAACATCAATTTAGAAGTAAAGCCGTGCGGAGTATATGCACCCGATAGTTCGTCACACCGACAGATTGCGCAGCTCCGTTAATCCGAACCTTGGGACGTAAAATCAATAACATTAATCTATTATCCACTTCACGTTTACGCAATCATAAGTCACGCTGCATTTCTGGGCAACTTAAATTATCACAAATTTTACAATGTAAGAGTGAATCAAACTTGTCATGTAGTACTTGACTGCCAGATTTTAGAGTGTGGTCTTCCTGTTTGATAACTGGATGACCATTTGCTTAAATAGTTCGCTAAACTCTTGTCAAATATTACGTTGCATTGATTTACTTTATTGTAAGTACTATGGCAACTCATAGTTATGTGGGAATGTTATAGAAATAGTAATTCATCTTATTCTAGTGCTTCCACTCTCGAAATATCTGATTCGTCGTCCTTTTCCTCACCGACAATATTCTTGTTTTATCAACAGCACTGCATGAACCTGAATTATGATTAATATCTGTTCTCTAATAATTTTACCGTGTTCCTAATAATTAGTGCTCGGAAGTGGACATTCTGGAGAAAGAAGTTGAAATTGGTATAACTGCAATCATATTTCGCTTAATCGCACTAGGGTTACATACATTGGATTTCCTAAAGCTTATCTCAATTGGATATGAAGCAAAGCAAAGCAAAGCAAAGTCACCTCCGTACAGGCCATGAAGGCCCTTGGAGGAGTGGAAGGTAAAGGCTTCCACCATTGTTAACCTCGGCACGAGATGGGGTAGAGTGGTTAGCTCTACGCCCGGCCGCCTTTGCCCCCAGGAATTAACCTGGTACTCATTTTTGGTGTAGGCTGAGTGAACCTCACGGCCAATATGCACCTCCGGAAGTGGAAATCTCGTTTCTTAAATTTTACGACTTCCTGACGGAGATTCGAACCCACGTCCTTCCGGGCGAACCGAGCACGCCTTTACCGCCTCGGCCAGGCAGCCCCTCAATTGGATATGAAGTATATTATAATAATCATCTCCGGGTTCCTAGGTGTAAATGATCGCCGGTTGCCTAAAAAAAAGACCTGTAAACAACCCAAAATACGGTATCCAAAAAGGACCTAAAATGACAAAATGGACGTAAAAAGACGACCCAAATTCATTCACAATTTTAGTTTTAATTACATATTTAATGAAGGAGTATACTGTTTAGATTAACATAATTTAAAAAAGGAATTCCATGTTTGTTGAAATAAGTGCTTACAGAATTTAGAATGAAATGCTTTTTCCACCTAGAATGAATTCAGCGAACCCACAATGGACATTCTGGAGAACATAATTGTAAATAAAGGGTACAAATCTCTGCATATGGTTATGAGGGTATTTAGGGGTTGTAGTAAGGATGTAAAGGAGAGGTCATATAAGTCTCTGGTAAGACCCCAACTAGAGTATGGTTCCAGTGTATGGGACCCTTGCCAGGATTACCTGATTCAAGAATTGGAAAAAAATCCAAAAGCAGCTAGATTTGTTCTGGGTGATTTCCGACAAAGGAGTAGCGTTACAAAATGTTGCAAAGTTTGGGCTGGGAAGACTTGGGAGAAAGAGACGAGCTGCTCGACTAAGTGATATGTTCCGAGCTGTCAGTGGAGAGATGGCGTGGAATGACATGAGTAGACGAATAAGTCTGAGTAGGAAAGATCACACTATGAAGATAAAGTTGGAATTCAAGGGGACAAATTGGGGCAAATATTCGTTTATTGGAAGGGGAGTTAGGGATAAGAATAACATACCAAGGGAGATGTTCAATAAATCTCCAATTTCTTTGCAATCATTTAAGAAAAGGCTAGGAAAACAACAGATAGGGAATCTGCCATCTGCGGCGACTGCCCTAAATGCAGATCAGTAGTGATTGTTTGATGGAAAGAAATTGAAAATGATATAACTGCAATCATATTTGGCTTAACCACACTAGGGTTACAGAAATTGGAATTCGAAAAGCTTATCTCAGTTGGATTTCAAGTACACTGACTGACAGAGCAAATTCAACACCAAGAAGGAGTGGTCAGAACTTCATGCCAATTGCAGGGTAGACTGACGTCACTGAGGTATGCTCATGATGTGAAATGCGCCGCTGTGCTGCGCACGTAGCGAACGATAAATGGGACACGGCGTTGGCGAATGGCCCACTTCGTACCGTGATTTCTCAGCCGACAGTCATTGTAGAACGTGTTGTCGTGTGCCACAGGACACGTGTATAGCTAAGAATGCCAGGCCG
The DNA here is from genome assembly GCF_040414725.1 of Anabrus simplex. Classification (NCBI taxonomy): domain Eukaryota; kingdom Metazoa; phylum Arthropoda; class Insecta; order Orthoptera; family Tettigoniidae; genus Anabrus; species Anabrus simplex. The sequence continues at coordinate 309,492,537 of NC_090267.1, read as the reverse complement.
CCGTCAACGGAGGCATTTCCAGCAGACAGACGACTCGGCGCAGAGGGGTATGGTGATCGGGCTGAGAAGGGCAGGTTGGTCGCTTCGTCAAATCGCAGCCGATACCCATAGGGATGTGTCCACGGTGCAGCGCCTGTGGCGAAGATGGTTGGCGCAGGGACATGTGGCACGTGCGAGGGGTCCAGGCGCAGCCCGAGTGACGTCAGCACGCGAGGATCGGCGCATCCGCCGCCAAGCGGTGGCAGCCCCGCACGCCACGTCAACCGCCATTCTTCAGCATGTGCAAGACACCCTGGCTGTTCAAATATCGACCAGAACAATTTCCCGTCGATTGGTTGAAGGAGGCCTGCACTCCCGGCGTCCGCTCAGAAGACTACCATTGACTCCACAGCATAGACGTGCACGCCTGGCATGGTGCCGGGCTAGAGCGACTTGGATGAGGGAATGGCGGAACGTCGTGTTCTCCGATGAGTCACGCTTCTGTTCTGTCAGTGATAGTCACCGCAGACGAGTGTGGCGTCGGCGTGGAGAAAGGTCAAATCCGGCAGTAACTGTGGAGCGCCCTACCGCTAGACAACGCGGCATCATGGTTTGGGGCGCTATTGCGTATGATTCCACGTCAACTCTATTGCGTATTCAAGGCACGTTAAATGCCCACCGCTACGTGCAGCATGTGCTGCGGCCGGTGGCACTCCCGTACCTTCAGGGGCTGCCCAATGCTCTGTTTCAGCAGGATAATGCACGCCCACACACTGCTCGCATCTCCCAACAGGCTCTACGAGGTGTACAGATGCTTCCGTGGCCAGCGTACTCTCCGGATCTCTCACCAATCGAACACGTGTGGGATCTCATTGGACGCCGTTTGCAAACTCTGCCCCAGCCTCGTACGGACGACCAACTGTGGCAAATGGTTGACAGAGAATGGAGAACCATCCCTCAGGACACCATCCGCACTCTTATTGACTCTGTACCTCGACGTGTTTCTGCGTGCATCGCCGCTCGCGGTGGTCCTACATCCTACTGAGTCGATGCCGTGCGCATTGTGTAACCTGCATATCGGTTTGAAATAAACATCAATTATTCGTCCGTGCCGTCTCTGTTTTTTCCCCAACTTTCATCCCTTTCGAACCACTCCTCCTTGGTGTTGCATTTGCTCTGTCAGTCAGTGTATATCATAATAGTCATCTCCGGCTTCCTAGGTGTAAAGGATCGTCGGTTTTCAGACAGCACGTTGCAAAACATCGAGAAACTTCTCTCCACACCACCAACGGATGTTAAGGGTTCATACTTGAAGCATGTGAGATATTCCTCTTAAAAAATACATCAAAATATTCTCCTTTCAGTATTTCACTTATAGTGCACGTATTTTGATACCCCTGGTTTTTTCAAGCATTAGTTTCATTCCTTCATTTCATTACCATTCTGTTTTCTCTTTTACTATAGAAAAACGTTTCAGAGATGATGGATGAACTAATGGTGATTCGAATTGAGGCTGAGGTGTACAAATGTAGTCAAAAGAAGACAAGGTTGCAAAAAAAAAAAACCGTTATAAAAAGTGCTATGAAATGAAATGGCGTATGGCTTTTAGTGCCGGTAGTGTCCGAGGACATGTTCGGCTCGCCAGGTGCAGGTCTTTTGATTTGACTCCCGTAGGCGACCTGTGCGTCATGATGAGGATGAAATGATGATGAAGACGACACATACACCCAGCCCCCGTGCCAGCGAAATTAACCAATTATGGTTAAAATTCCCGACCCTGCCGGGAATCGAACCCGGGACCCCTGTGACCAAAGGCCAGCACGCTAACCACTTAGCCATGGAGCCGGACAAAAGGGCTATAAAGGACCTATAATCCAAGAAACGCCGAAAAAGACAGAAAAGGACAAATAAAACCCACCATTTTCTGGAATACAATGACCCAAAATGAACATATATTAGGTGTGGCCTCGTCTTCGTACACTCGAGAATAAAAGAATTTTCCTCAACTTCCGAGCCACCGGGAGAGTTGGCCGTGCGGTTAGGGTCACGCGGCTGTGAGCTTTCATCCGGGAGATCGTGGGATCGAACCCCACTGTCGGTAGCCCTGAAAATGGTTTTCCGTGGTTTCCCATTTTCACACCAGGCAAATGCTGGGGCTGTACCTTAATTAGGGCCACGGCCGCTTCCTTCCCACTCCTAGGCCTTCCCTATCCCATCGTCGCCATCTGTGTCGGTGCGACGTAAAACCAATTGTAAAAGAAACTGCCGAGCCCCACTAATAATCATATTTAATTTGTACGTTTTTTTTCGAAACTTTAGTTTTTTTTACCATTTTATTGAGGAGAAGCATTGCTAACACAGGTGTTCCACATCTCATTTACAGATGATTTAAAGTGATTAACCAAAGCTCAGTACTACTACTACTACTACTACTACTACTACTACTACTACTACTACTACTACTACTACTACTTTTGTTTTCATTCCTGCCCTGAAGGGGCAGGCGGGCCTCTTAAACGGTGACGCCGGCTCTCAGGCCGGGAGATTTGTTACGGGTTGGCGGCCGTCGCATATACTAGGAACTGTTTCGGAATTCGCCTTAGTGCAGGAGAATGGAGAACCACGGAAAACCATTGTCAGGACAGCCGACGGTTGGGACCAGCCATGAGGTCCAGCCCTGTCCCGTCTCCCTAATGCAGAGGCGTAGAGCCATAGTAGAGCCATGGCCACCTCTCCTCTGCTCGGTTGGCCGGTCAGAGTGCAGAGCTGTTGGACCACGGACCAGCAGTGGCCACTTGTGGGCCGAGACCCATTCTGCATCTACCGACCCAACGCTCCGTTCTTGAACACTCACTCATTCTGCATCTACCGACCCAACGCTCCGTTCTTGAACACTCACTCATTCATTTCCTTATTGTTGTTCGATCAAGGGTGCCTTCCACATGGATGATGGAACCCAGGGAATACCACGAGAACATTCCCCAGACACTAACACTGCCCTCACCGCCTTGTGTTCGTCCAGAAATGATTACGGAATGTTAGTTCTTCAACGTTTCTTGGAAACGTCTCTCCATTCTATGCAGCCCACATCAGGATAACTTGATACGAGAACCGGAAAAATCCCAAGAAAAGCAGCACAATTTGTTATTGCTGATTTCAGACAAAAGAGTAGTGTTACGGTAATGTTACAAACTTTGAGTTGGGAAGTCTTGGAATTAAAGACAAGCTGCTCGACTATGTTCCGAGCTGTCACTGAAGATACGGCGTGGAATTACATGAGTAGAAGAATAAACCTGAGTGAAGCTTTTAAAGTAGGACAGATCATAATATATAGATAAAATTGGAGTTTAAGAGGACAAAATGGGAAAAATATACATTTATAGGAAGAGTAATAAGGGTTTTGAATAATTTATCACGGACAATTTTCTTTGAAAATATTTAAGTAAACGCTAGGTAAACAATCGGTAGGAAATCTGCCACCTGGGCGACAGTCCTAAGTGCAGATCATTGATTGAATATAGTTTTATAAATCCTCAAAAAGCAAGGAAAGGACTATTGAATGTGAACATCGTGTCTTCGTCGAAAAATCGGAACTTACACTGTGGAGGAAAGTATTAAATTACGTTTCACTTTGGGAGAAATCTGATGTTTTTCCATATGAATATCATTTAGGACGCCATTAGGAAACAAATCATTTAAAACAACGTCAGTGTCGAAGAAGATCAAGGGGAGGGGAGGATATATGGTATATCAGAGCCTGTGGAAAGATTAAAACGAAAAAAAAAATTAAGTCACTTTTGAAGCTATTTATGTGATAACAGAACCTCCAGAAAATTATAATAAACGTTATGCGACAGTGAATCTTGAACATTTCTGAGAAAACCACCCATATTTTTAATTTTGTTGAAGTTCAAAATTTTTCAATTATTTCGCAGTTTTGAAGCTGAACTGCAGAAAAGTTGGTGATATACTCGTACCGACTCAGTTAAATGAACTCCTTCAGGTAGAAATAAATATCACAATGTTTTATATATTATTGGCGTTGGTGGAATATAAAATGTTTATTTCCGTCGCACAGCTGCGGTTTTCATCTGTCCCAGTGATAGAATTTAATCTATTGTGCTCATTATTATCTCTCTTCAAAAAGCTACAATGGTGATATTTTTGTAAAAACACAAAATCTCTTGGAGAAGTACAATATTCCATTATCAAAGCCAGGGTTCGAAGCAACGGATGGAGCTCATTCTAAATCGGGAATATACGAATACAATTTTTTTTTTGCTAAAATGCAAGCCAAGCAAAAATAAGTCTCTCCTGATGGCATGTTACATCACACTTACTATATTACATGTTCTAAATAACATTGAGAGCTGGCCGTGCGGTTTGGGTCGCGTAGGTGTGAGTTGCATTCGGGAGTTGGTGGATTCAAATCCCGCCGTCGGTAGCCCTGAAGATGATTTTCCGTGGTTTCCCATTTTAACACCAGGCAAATGCTGGTACTGTACCTTAATTAAGGTCACGGCAACTACCTTTCCAATCCTAGTCCTTCCCCTTCCATGCGTTCCCGAAAACCTTTGTATTAGTGCGACGACGACGACAACAACAACAACAAATTGCTCAGAAGATATTAACATGGATCGAATTTGACATCTGTGAAAGCCTTAAAGTGATATTAGTACTAGGGACGTGAATCTATGCTAGTTTTCTTCTTTGTCCAGGGGATATAATGAAAATTCGAGTGCCTAAAGTTTATTGGCGTCGTAGTATTCATATTTTTCAATGCCTATTTTTTCTTTATCATACATAAGATCATAATGTTTCTATCAAATGCTAAGTGAATAGACCAGTGAACTTCTTGAAGGCGATTAACTTCGGAATTTGGTATTATTAAGGCATTGCAGAACATTTAAATATCTCAAACTTGAAGCTATGAAGTACAGCTCAGCAGACGACCATATTAAGGTATTTGAACAAGCCTGGAGAATCAGAAAGAGCTAATTCACAATAAAAATTTAATCCAGTTTTCAACCTACGAGGATTATAAAAATATCTTATCCAGGTTCCCGATTTTATTATTTTTACATCGAACGTAAAAGTGACTTGCAAGTTTGAAAGTACGTTTGAATACTTCACACCGTCTGAGAATGAATTTTATCTACTCTCCTTTGATATTAGTAGAACAAGTATTAACTTGCAAATAGTCTTATTGCCATCCATTGCGATATTGGCTTGAAAAACTTTATGTTTAGTCTACTGGGCAACTTTTGGGATGTGCTAGTTTTCTGCGAGAATGTTGGTTATTTCTTTTACGTCACACCGACACAGATAGGTCTTATGGCTTCGATGGGATAGGAAAGACTTAGGCATGGGAAGGATGCGGCCGTGGCCTTAATTAATGTACAGCCCCAGCATTTGCCTGGTGTGAAAATGGGAAACCACGGAAAACCATTTTCAGGGCTGCCAACAGTGGCGTTCGAACCCACTGTCCCCCGGATGCAAGTTCATAGCTGTCCATCACTAACCGCACGGCCAACACGCCCGGTGAGAGAATTTTAAGAATGTTTGGTTCTTATCCTCATTTTCACTAATGGAGGGTAACAAAATCATTCATAGATGAGATCTGACAGCAAAACTTTTATCCGCGATCCTGAAAATAGAGATGCCTGAAACTTCAAAAGAGTGGTTTGGACAAAATACATTTTTAATGTCATACAAAGAGTAATTGGAAATGATTACTTTGTCCTCCATACATTTTTTTAATCATATGAAGTCTGTTTCTACAAGCGTATCCTGACTTTATAATACTTTCTCACGTTTTAAATTCTTTTTATGAGCCGTAGGCACCCAGAAGAACTTGTTCGAGACATAAACGTAGGGTTCAATACTATTAACGACTAGGCCTAATATTTTCTCACTTAAATGAAGTAAAGTTGAGTTGTACGAACATTAGTGATTTTCCTGAATTGGGTAGGTTTTATGTCAGATTTTTAAATTGTCATATTCTCCAAATGCTGTTTAAATGAAGGAAAGGAATCAAGTAAATATTCGATGAATGATAGAAAGTACAGTGCAGGCCTTAGATGCAAAAACATTTGCAAATTTGATAAAAAGTGTACAGATATTTACTAGGCCTTTTAAAAATCTGATATCATTTCAATGGTAATGAACACATTACGTATGCAAAATTTCGTTTAAGAAGCATTTGTAGTTACCGAGCTATAAAAATCTGAATTTTGCTATACAGTATTTAAGCTAGCCAAATACCTCTATAAACGATGGAGGAAAAGGAAAAGCACAGTTTGGAGTGTGAACCTATCAAACGATGAGGATATTAGATCAGGCAATGAAAAGTGGGAACAAGTTTTTGAAATTTCCAAACCTAATACAGGAGAATAGGACTTTAAACGAACGTAAGTGTATGTCTGACATTAACCCTCGTCGATGTATAATACAAGGAAAATCTATCTTTCCGGATTCAACAGGATCGGGCACGATTAGGATAACCGAATCTCCATGTAATCTGGGAAGTTAATATATGTCCCTCATAAAGATGTACCATTAAGGGAACTCTATCCGGCTTGAAAGGGGCAGGGTACAATTTTTATAACCAAAACTTTACGTGTTCCACGGAATTAACATACGTTTATTTCTCATGTTGTCCCTCATAAAAGTATACTACAGGTTACATACAGATTAACTGCCATCATCTGGATGAAACGGGACCAGTCGCGAGTCGGAAAACCAAACCTCCGAGAGGTCCAAACATCTTGCACCGATTTTCTCATACCCTGGTGGGGCTGGGGTACGAACTGTATAGCACAGGGCTGACCACAACGGGGCTCGCGAGCCGCATGCTGCTCTTGAGTCAGTCTTGTGCGGCTCTTGACACCAACTTCAGAGTTAAATTAAATTATATAAATAATGGAATCTAACGACATCTCGCAGCTGGCGTCAGTCAGTAGCAGTGATGTGCGGCTTAACGTTATTAGCGCTGTAGGTCAATGGTAAGACATGGGAGGTGAAGATAGTTCCGGCGCCTTCCATTTGGTAGTGCTTTGAGCGGGAGAGTGTGTCGGTGAGCCAGTGTCGTGAGATGAAGCCAGTCGCGTTCACCTATAGGCAGTAGCGAGTGTCAATACATTTCTGTGTGCTGTTGCGTGCTGTTTCAGTACAGGTGAACGCGACATGCTTCACCTCACGACACTGGCTCACTGACACACTCTCCCGCTCAAAAGAAATATCTTCCTTGTAAAGATATTTCTGAATTGGCCCAGACTATTTGGCTTTCATAGCAAGTTGAAGCTTTTTGGGAAAAACCTTCAGACTAAAACATTTTCTCACTTCAAATTACTGAAAGCCTTCCTGACGTTCAGGTGGAAACTGAAGATTACATGAGTAAAATGTCTGGCCTTGCAGAAGAAATCAATGGCAGATTTAATGATTTGAGATCATTCCTGGAAAATCCTTTTTCTGTTGATGTTGTGAGCGATGGCTGTCCTGTTTCATCACCAATAACAAAGGATACAGCAGCTGTAGAGTTGGAGCTACAAGAACTGCAAGAGGACGAAGGATTAAAAGGACTCAAACGAAGTGGCACTTCTACCATAGAATTTTCGAAGAATGTTCCAGAAGAAAAATACACACTAACAAAACAGTGTGCCAAAAGACTAATCTCAATCTTTGGGGCTACCTATGCGTGTGAATCACTGTACTTACCGATTAAATTCATTAAATCTACATATCGGTCTGAACAAACTGATGAACATTTAAGTGAAATTGTGCGAACTGCGCTTACCAATTATCGCCAGATTTCAAAAACTAACAGCAAAAATGAACACTCAGAATAATCACTTCTCAAAAGTAAAATCTCGTTCCTTGATGTGTACCTGAAAAATAATGTTCTGTGTAGTGTAGAAAATAAATATTCCTTCATTTGTTATAAGATGAAAAACGTGTCTTCATTTTATAAACCATTTTCTAAAAATGCTCCCAAATTTTTGTCTCAAATTTGCGGCTTCCAGAAGTAAGTTTAGTGGCCACCCCTGGTATAGCACATGCTGATTTGGTCCTGTTTTACGACCGATTGCCCTTCCTGGTTATTCATTATTGTGTGTTCCCGTGTTGGTTGGTAATAGGGTGTGTTGGTATGTGAAAACACGCGTGTGTATCAAACACCCTGTCACCGAGTCACTGTCTGATACCCTCTATGGGCCAAAAATTGAACCCGGAGTCCTCTGAATGGCAGGCCACGAGGCTGGCCATTCAGCCAGAGCCGGCATTCCGAAGAATTACATATGTTTATTAGTTAATTAATTAATTAATTTAATGGATTATGTGGCAGTTTACACTGCACTTCATATTATAACATTGAAACCGGGAGTACTAATTGTACCGGGCGGTACACCTCCACGCCGCTAATTCAAAAGGTGCGCCAGTTGAAACTCCTCTGCTGGAGGAAGTCTGAAACTTTATTGACGGTATTAATTTTCTACTTTCTCAGAAGATGTCACTACCTGTAAATTTTGGAGTTTTAGAACTGTGTCATTTTTGATGTGTTTTTGTTTTGCTTGAAGTAAGAAGTGTGAACTTTCTCTTCTAGAGGACACTACTGAAGAACTACAATAGTGCATCCTAGTGCGAAGAAAAAGAACTGTTCTTTGGAGAAAATTTTATTTCAAAAGTTTGTTCTTTGTTAAATTTCTTTCAGTCATTGGTTAAGTTGGCAATATTACCCCTTTCTTTCCCCTTGTTTTAAATCTAGCCAATCCCGAATTTCTGAAATTAATTTTCCACCAATAATGTGTTTCTTCTTCATCTTGTGTAGGGGTTTCTCTTTATTCTCCAATAAAGTGATTGTGGGCGGGTGTTCTCATTCCCCTAACGCCTAGAACCTTCCGCGAGAGTATATAAACTGCTGATTTTAGGGTCTCTGCGCCACTTCTGTTCTATCTTTCAGTGTGTAAAGTACATAGCAGGGGGCGGGAAGCGCCTCTTTCTTCGGCAGCGGTCAACAACAAGGTAATGGCCAATTAATAACTTCTTTCTTTGCTAGCTCAGCAGTTTAACTCTCGGGGCGGGTCCGAAGCTTTTTCCATTATGTAACCTTCCTTAAAATGTAAAGAAACTTGTATCTATTTCATCTTTTAAACTGCATATCGGGATAGAGAGTGCTTAACCCTCTCGAGCTCCCAATCATATTGTTTTGAGGTGAACTTATTTTTCTCAACCTATTCTTCGTTAATATAATGTAAATTGTTCTTTTCTGAAGTCACCTCTGTAGTATGGGATTAGCCCTTGCATTAACGGCCTAGTGCCAAGTAGGTTTTAAATAAAGTGTATTAGGAGTGCGGAGAGCCTCCTTTCAAGTTGGTATTTTAGAGGCCATATAATTAACCTTTTATCACTTAATAGGCCTCAGTAGATTGGGTATTTTACCCCTGTGTTTATGTCCGTTGAGGACAGCTTGAAGGTGGAGTTTGGTGTGGCCTGGAAGAGGCTTAAATTTGAGAGCGAGTGGCTCTTTTCCGGAAACTGAGTCTTGTATGCCTCGAGGAGGCTTTACGGTGTAATTTGGAGCAAGTGCTCCAGGGTTTGATTGGGGTCTTCTGCCCCGTTGTTGAAATTTGTATATCGTAAAGTTGGGCTAGTTGCTCAAGAATTGTGTTTTCAGGGCCCGAAGCCCAAATCCTGTAAATACTGTAATTGTACTTTGTTGTCTTGCTACTCCGTACCTGCCATTCTTGTTATTTCTGAATTTTGGAAAGAAAATATAACCTTGTTAAATTTTACATTTAACTTTAATTCCGTAGTTGGAGACCTATTCACACCCGCACCTTCTTTCACCTCTACCTACCACGGAAATCTCCGTAACAAGTGGTAGCAGAGCGTGGTTGAATGGGTCTCATTTTAGCCCCTTCTGACGGCTAAATATTGTTCTGTTCCGAACTCTAACCATTTTCTCAGCTGCTGGAATTTTTGAGGTTTTCAAAATTGTTCTGTCACCATGCCCGGCCCTCGCGATGTTCTCCATCTTAACTATTTGCGCAAGGAGGAGTTGATCTATGAGTTAACTATCAGAAATGTACAATCTGGAGGCACGGTTGCAGTAGACACAAACAAGCTTAGAGAGTCCCTAGATTTGCCCATTTCCATCCCCAATTTGGGAGAGAAAGAAATTGACGACTCTCTTTCCACGATCACGGAGAATACTACTGGGCTAGCTTCTGTAGTTAGTTTTTTTTGATGAAAATGATCCTTCTCCTAATCAAATTAAGCGTGTGCAAGCTAGGCTGTTTCATTTTTCAAATAGAGTTAACGATCTGTTGTCTCTAAAGTTGAATGACGTTCAGAAGAAGGAAGCTAGTGCGCTGCTTGAAAATATTTCTGAATTATCTAGCAAGGTCACTCAATTGTTAACTGGGGAAGTTCCTCCCAAAACTGATCAACCCGCCACGATGAATGCTGGGAGCGAGGAAGAGCCTCCTAAGGGAGAAGTCAATAGGATAACCGTTGCTGCTCAAACTATCTCTGCCCCATTAGACAACGAGTCTGAACGTCGTAACTCATTGACTAATGTACGTTCTGAATTAACTTCTTTGCCACTTAAACCTTTACCGACTATGTCACCTGGGTTCAGTAGTTTGCCCCATCCATTGGCAATGTTGCTCAGGGGTATCTCTAAGTTTTCAGTTAATACCACCAGTGAAGTAATTTCATTTTTAAGATTTCTAGTTGAATTTCAGGATCATGCCCTTGTGTTTTCTCTTTCTCCATGTCAAATTTTGCAAATTATCTATCCTTATGCAATTGGTATTCTCTCTGACAAAATAGTAAGAGCCATAGCCGAACAGTCATCTATTGAAGATTTTCATGCACACCTGCTTGCAAATTTTATTCCCGCCCGCGCGAGGTCATCTCTGATTCAGAAGTACTATTATCGTGTACAGCGTTTGGATGAAAACTTGGCTGACTTCATCCAAGATATTAAATTTTATACTAGGGTGTTTGCTCTCCACTTTCCGGAGGACCAGATTGTACAAGCCATTGTGGAAGGCATTTCACCATCCTATAGGTCATATTTGTGTTTCGCGGCGTGCCCGCAAACCTTCTCTGAACTTGAGGCATTGGCCGTCTCAGCGGAAGGAGTTAGATACGCCGATTCATTGCGTGTCGCGAAAGAACCCCCGCCTTCTTTTAGTAATACTCGGCCTCCACCTCGCCGATCAGTCACACCTCGTAAATGCTACGCTTGCGGGTCGCCCGACCATCTTCGGAACAAGTGCCCATTGCTTAAGTCTAGTGGGACAAGGAATGGAGCTGGTTCATCACAAGGCTGTTTTAAATGTGGGGCTTTCTCACATATCGCCAAGAATTGTCCCAATTCGAATAGCACCCCCTCCTGCTCAACTTCTGGTGCAACTTCCAACAACAATATAAAGTGACTAGTGCCTTCGGCTGAGTCGATTAATCCATCTTCCCGAGACTCAGCCCCAGGTAAACAGATCGAAAAATCAGGGAAATTTCAATCTTCAAATCCATCCCTTGAATGCCCCAAGGAGTGTCTTAGGATTGCGGCGGATACCCCCGCACCGGTTCCTTTTCTTAAGATTGAGTTAAATAATGAACCTGTAACAGCTCTCTTAGATTCAGGCAGTGTTTGTTCGATTATTTCGGCTGAATGGTATTCTAAATTGAAATCTGTTTGTAAACTACCTGACTATGTCTCATCTCTTGTTCAATATGTTTCGGCTAATTCATCTCCATTAGAAATTCTAGGTTCCGTACAGGTCAAAATTCGTATTTTTAAATTTACATGGAAAACCAAACTGTTTGTGGCTAAGCATTTGTCTTGCCCCATCATACTGGGAGCGGACTTTATTTCTCACACTGGTCTTGTGCTCGATCTTCAGAGTAAGTCGTGCACATTCAAATTTGCGTTCAATTGTAAAATTCCCTTGTTAAAGTGTAATTCTGTATCATGCTCATCTATTTCGCCTACCCAGGATGAGATGTTGTTAGACCTTAGACATCAACCTGAGGAGCAGGCTGATAGTATTCGTAAATTATGTCAGTCATTTCCAGAGGTGTTCTCTGATACTCTTGGTGTTACTGACCTTATTGAATACAAAATTGAGGTCACGGATTCAATTCCTGTCCGTTTTCCACCTTATAGGCTATCTCCACCTAAAATGAAGGCTCTGAAAGAAATCATCGATCAGATGTTGCAGGACGGTATTATTAGGCCCTCTAAGTCGGCGTATTCGTCACCTATCTTTCTAGTCCCGAAACCCCAAGGAGGCTTCAGGCCTGTCATTGATTATAGGGCTCTCAATCGGAAGGTGGTGTTGCAATCTGTGCCCCTTCCTGACCTTCATTCTTGTTTTTCATGGTTTCGTAAGGTCAAGTTCTTTACTATCTTGGACTTGAATCAGGCCTATAATCAAATTCCCCTTGCCGAAGAGTCTAAACATCTTACAGCGTTTGCCACGGATTGGAATTTGTATGAATACAACCGCGTGCCTTTCGGGCTCCCCACGGGAGCAGCTGTACTCACTAGGCTACTAGATAGGGTCTTCTCCGACATCAAATTTGAGTACTTATATCACTACTTGGATGATGTCGTCGTATTTTCAGAAACTTTTGAAGAACATCTAGATCATCTGCGAGAAGTTCTCGATCGCCTTCGTAAGGCTGGGTTAACTGTCAAGTTGTCCAAGGTTGCCTTTGCTAAGCCGTCTATGTCATTCCTAGGGCATATTGTGTCACCTGATGGTGTAGCAGTCGATCATTCTAGAACACAGGCCATCCGTGATTTTAAACCTCCCAAGGACATTAAAGGTATCGCCAGGTTCATTGGTATGGTGAATTTCTTCAGGAAGTTTATTCCTAACTTCGCTAATAGAGCGGCGCCCTTGAACCTTCTTCGTAGGAAAGGCATCAAATTCGAGTGGGGACCTTCTCAACAAGCCGCTTTTGAAGATCTGAAATTAGCTCTCTGTAATGCCCCTGTCCTTGCTATGCCTGATTTCTCAAAGAAATTCATCGTCCAAACGGACGCGTCGTCGTCAGCAGTAGCTGCAGTCCTTCTTCAAGAGACTGAACTAGGGAGGCGACCCATCGCCTATGCATCTAGGACTCTATCGGCTCAAGAAGCAAAATACTCCATATATGAGCTCGAAGGTTTGGCAGTCTTATTCGCCTTAGAGAAGTTCCGTCTCTATCTGGAACATGTCAAATTCGACCTGGAGACAGATAATCAAGCCTTAAGCTGGGTCTTAGGTAGGCCGCGTCGTACTGGTCGTATAGCCCGTTGGGCCATCCGTATTTCTGCCTTCCAATTCGATGTCAGGCATATCCGAGGTACCGAAAATGTTGTCGCTGATGGACTCAGCCGTATGTTTTCCAACGACATTGAGAACCATGAACCGGTCGATAGTTCATCTCCTCCCGAGTCCATGTTATCTGATGTTAATGCCATCTTAACAGATGCCCCCATGCTTTTTAGGAATATCGAGAAATACCAACGTGAAGATCCGACGCTGGCTCCGATAATGGAAACCCTTTCTTCTGGGGAACGTGTGGTCCCTTATGTTCTGAGGAATGGTGTTCTATGTTGCCCTTCGAGGCAGGATAAGATGATGAAAGTTGTCGTTCCAGCTGTTCTTGTACCTATGATCTTCAAGTACTATCATGAGACCCCATTAGGGGGGCATCTTGGAATCTTTAAAACTCGTGAAATGATTCGTGAAAGGTTCATCTGGAAGGGTATGGACGGTGAAATCCGTGAACTAGTAAAAGCTTGTAAACCTTGTTTGCTTAGTAAACCCACTATGTCCACCAAGGTAGGCCTTCTGTCTTCGCATCAAGCGTCGCGCCCCATGGAACGCCTGTATATTGATTATGTAGGACCCTTCCCCCAGTCAAAGGGAAATGCCAACAAGTTCATCTTTGTGTGCGTAGATGGTTTTACAAGATTTTCCTGGTTATTTCCGACTAAGCTGGCTACCGCTCAGTCCACCATTACTTGCCTAAATTCTATTTTTGCTTCTTTTGGTCCGTGCCAATATGTTGTGTCTGATAATGCTAAGGCGTTCACATCAAACCTTTTTCGTAAATTCTGTTTTGACTTGTCTACCTCTCATGTAACTACTTCTGCTTATTACCCTCAACCATCTCTGGCTGAACGGGTTAACCGTAATCTCAGGTCCGCGCTTATTGCCTATCATCATGAAGATCATTCCAGGTGGGACACGTCCTTGCATTGGTTAGCTTTTGCTTTGAATTCGGCGGTTCATGAATCACATTAGTTTACTCCAGCCTCTTTGATGTTCAAGTTTGTTCCCAACACGCCGCTCTCTAACCTCTGGTCTCTGAGTGACATTCTACCCGAGACAATAGATCCGGACAACATCAAAGATCTTTGGAAGAAGGCTAAAGCCAATCTTAAAGTCTCTCATGAAAAGGTTAGGGAAAGGTATGATCGTGGATGGAGACCCACCCCTTTGAAGGTAGGTGACCAAGTTATGGTCAAGAATTTTGTTCCCGCGGGCAAGCTTGCCCCCAGATTCCATGGGCCTTGCATCATTCTCGATTTCCTTACGCCAGTCACATTATTATTAAGTAATCCAGCCACCGAGAGGATATTTAGGGTTCACCTGTCCCAGGTGAAACCGGTGTAATTTCTGTGTTAACGTGCTTCATATTATCTTGAAAGGAATATGAAGGTTATATTTTTTTGAGTTTTCACTTTTAAGGCATTCTGCCCCTTCTATAATATTTTCTATATTTAAGCATTTTTGTAAACCTCCCCCGATTCGTTAAACTGCCATTCTGTCCTTACCACGGCCATTACCACGCTCCCGTCTCCTGCTATACACACTGTGGCTTGCTTATATTAATTGCCATGGATATCTGCACGCCGCTGGCCCCTCAACCTCTCCACAAAGTCTGTGCCCTCAAAAAGATGATGGTCCAACAATATTCTGCCGCCTAGCTTTAATGTTTCAGTGCCCCCGCAGCCGCGCGGCGCTGTGCCGCAACTGGGTTTGAGGATGGGCCCCCTCGACCCCAGCGAGGACGACATGTGCACGGCGAGCCGGAGCTCTCCTCCCGGCCAAGGCTGATGTGCGGCGCACGACCTGCTACTTGCCCGCAGCCTGTATATCTTCACCGCGGGCGCGGCGTGTTTCAACACCACTGCTCCCCTCATGGTGCGGGCGAGCGGTATCTCAGGGTACTTGAGGGGTCCGAGCGGCCTCTCCTGGACGCAAGCGGCAACGGCCGATCTGGCCATTCAACTTAGTCTACCTCAACTACATGGACATTCCAGTTCGACATTACTACCTTCTCTTGGATTTTTCTGCAATACCTGGTGGACTTAGAAATTTTTTTCTCAACTTTAAAAACTAAAGTTTATCTTCTGAATTCAACTTCTACAAGCATAAAGACTTTCCTCCACCTGCAACAACAAAAATTTTGAAACTGAATCAAACCATATTAAGAAAATCTTAAAAATACTTCTGCAATTAATCTCCACATTCACATCAAAACTTGGACCTAGTTTTCAAACAAATTTCATGTGTCACCCCTGGAGGAACATTTGGGGGGGGGGGGAGGTCTGTACCGGGCGGTACACCTCCACGCCGCTAATTCAAAAGGTGCGCCAGTTGAAACTCCTCTGCTGGAGGAAGTCTGAAACTTTATTGACGGTATTAATTTTCTACTTTCTCAGAAGATGTCACTACCTGTAAATTTTGGAGTTTTAGAACTGTGTCATTTTTGATGTGTTTTTGTTTTGCTTGAAGTAAGAAGTGTGAACTTTCTCTTCTAGAGGACACTACTGAAGAACTACAATAGTGCACCCTAGTGCGAAGAAAAAGAACTGTTCTTTGGAGAAAATTTTATTTCAAAAGTTTGTTCTTTGTTAAATTTCTTTCAGTCATTGGTTAAGTTGGCAATATTACCCCTTTCTTTCCCCTTGTTTTAAATCTAGCCAATCCCGAATTTCTGAAATTAATTTTCCACCAATAATGTGTTTCTTCTTCATCGTGTGTAGGGGTTTCTCTTTATTCTCCAATAAAGTGATTGTGGGCGGGTGTTCTCATTCCCCTAACGCCTAGAACCTTCCGCAAGAGTATATAAACTGCTGATTTTAGGGTCTCTGCGCCACTTCTGTTCTATCTTTCAGTGTGTAAAGTACATAGCA
This sequence comes from Anabrus simplex, assembly GCF_040414725.1. NCBI lineage: Eukaryota > Metazoa > Arthropoda > Insecta > Orthoptera > Tettigoniidae > Anabrus > Anabrus simplex. The sequence goes on along the minus strand of NC_090267.1, from coordinate 309,476,354 downwards.
GGGGGCGGGAAGCGCCTCTTTCTTCGGCAGCGGTCAACAACAAGGTAATGGCCAATTAATAACTTCTTTCTTTGCTAGCTCAGCAGTTTAACTCTCGGGGCGGGTCCGAAGCTTTTTCCATTATGTAACCTTCCTTAAAATGTAAAGAAACTTGTATCTATTTCATCTTTTAAACTGCATATCGGGATAGAGAGTGCTTAACCCTCTCGAGCTCCCAATCATATTGTTTTGAGGTGAACTTATTTTTCTCAACCTATTCTTCGTTAATATAATGTAAATTGTTCTTTTCTGAAGTCACCTCTGTAGTATGGGATTAGCCCTTGCATTAACGGCCTAGTGCCAAGTAGGTTTTAAATAAAGTGTATTAGGAGTGCGGAGAGCCTCCTTTCAAGTTGGTATTTTAGAGGCCATATAATTAACCTTTTCTCACTTAATAGGCCTCAGTAGATTGGGTATTTTACCCCTGTGTTTATGTCCGTTGAGGACAGCTTGAAGATGGAGTTTGGTGTGGCCTGGGAGAGGCTTAAATTTGAGAGCGAGTGGCTCTTTTCCGGAAACTGAGTCTTGTATGCCTCGAGGAGGCTTTACGGTGTAATTTGGAGCAAGTGCTCCAGGGTTTGATTGGGGTCTTCTGCCCCGTTGTTGAAATTTGTATATCGTAAAGTTGGGCTAGTTGCTCAAGAATTGTGTTTTCAGGGCTCGAAGCCCAAATCCTGTAAATACTGTAATTGTACTTTGTTGTCTTGCTACTCCGTACCTGCCATTCTTGTTATTTCTGAATTTTGGAAAGAAAATATAACCTTGTTAAATTTTACATTTAACTTTAATTCCGTAGTTGGAGACCTATTCACACCCGCACCTTCTTTCACCTCTACCTACCACGGAAATCACCGTAACACTAATAATCGAAAAAGTAAAGCGTTTGTGTGGGATCGTGTAATATGGTTGACTGTTTGTTTGTTTGTTTGTTTGTTTGTTTGTTTGTTTGTTTGTTTGTTTGTTTGTTTGTTTGTGCCGAGAAATTAAATTAAATTACTCATAATTAACACATTTTTCTCACATATGTACGCTGTACTAATATTGCAGAGATCACTTCAATTGACAGTACTTCATACATGTAAGTGTCTCCTTAAAACATTTAGACGCCGGGATGAGTGGCTCAAACGGTTGAGGTGCTGGCCTTTTTCGATGCTGGCTTAGTTCTGTGGTATTTGAAGGTGCTCAAATACGTCAGCCTCGTGTCGGTAGATTTACTGGCACGTAAAATAACCCCTGCGGGACAAAATTCCGGCCCCTCGGCGTCTCTGAAAACCTTAAAAGTAGTTAGTGAGACGTAAGGCAAAGAACATTATTATTATTATTATTATTATTATTATTATTATTATAATTATTATTATAATTATTATAACATTTAAACCATGCGTTCACGCCGGTTTTTCAGATTAATGGAATCTGTATTATCAGGTTTTTACTGTAGTGTGATAGTTTTCAGTCACATTCACACAGTTTAACCCGCAAGTGGTCGCGCGCGAGACTTTCTCTCACATTAAAATAAATATGACATTTTGCACAGTTTTGTGGGGCGTAAGGCTGAAATTTACTACTGAAATGAAACGCAAGTTCTACCTTATATATTCTAGATATAAATAAAATGATTAGCTATTTATTAAAGACACAAATTACTACTTAAAATAAAATATGCAATGTACATAAAAATAACTTCCGTCCTGAAGCTGTAAAAAATCTCACACATGCATTATATCTAGTAATATTTACGTACAAAGCAAGGTTTATGAACACAATAACATTTTTAAAAACAATAAGTGCTCATAATGCAGGGTCTCGTTGCGTAATGACATCTGTGGTTTTACTCTTGAGCACTTTCCACGCAGTCAGGACAAGATTCCTGTCGCCATGCATTAATTTCTGAAAATATCAATATCGAAAATTAGACTTAAATTCTTTTCACACCAGGCAAATGCTGGGGCTGTACTTTAATTAAGGCCACGACCGCTTTCTTCCCACTCCTAGACCTTTCCTGTCCCATCGTCGCCATAAGACCTATCTGTGTGTGTGTCGGTGGGACGTACAGCAACTAGCAAAAAAAAAAAAAAAAAGAAAATTCAATCGCATGTCAGTATGTACTATTCATAACATTGAAAATGTAAGACTTTATGACAGTCGCAATACAAAAACAAGAATGAAGTACATTAGGTCTTCTCTCAACGTGTGAGTTACCTGGATTTTGTAACAGCGCTAATTCAACTAGCATTCTTCCTCGACTCAACATTTATCAGTAACTGCAAATAGAGAACGTTCCACGCACGACCTAAGTCAAATATTAATGCGTACAACAGGAGTAAGTTTCCCGCTCCACTTCAACATAACACTAACGTCATTCGTCGCGCGATGAGAGAAACTCTCACGCAGCGCGCACGGACATATAGGAACCTTTGTTCTGACTAGGGGAGGGGGTTCTTACCCTTCAAATGTGAATCGCTCTACTCACGACAGTTATGAAGTCGTCTGGAAGAGGGACCAGTCACCTCCCTTTCATCACTGTGAAGTAATATCACAATAAAATATAATGTGAGAGGAGATAATCTCATATAGCGACAACTCGCGGGTTAAAGCTTCATGAGAACAATGCTATGCTTCATAAATAACCTAAATGGAATTTTGTAATTCAGTTCTCATGAGTGTGTGCGGAGCTTTCTAGGGAGAAGAGACATTCTGGTTGCTCACAAAATTCGTCGATCATGCTGATGTTTTTTATTTATTTATTTATTTATTTATTTATTTATTTATTTATTTATTTATTTATTTATTTATTTATTTATTTATTTATTAAGCCGGAATGTGATTGACAGTCAGCTCCATGTACTTGTCTGTATAGAAACAAAACTTTCTGTGGGGTCGTTGGTCGTACCTGCAACATGAATTGGGCATAAGGTTGTGATATGTGTCCGGTTCTATCCCGAGGGTTTCCTGATGCAAGTGTGCAGAACTTAGTGAATAGCATATTTCACATAGACGATGAGAGTTGCGGTTCGAACTTCGAATCCTATCTCGGATTCCATGCTAAGGTCTTCAAGCTCAGGACTGGTACCAAGAAATCATTTTACAAGTTTCCTCATGGTACGTTTCTTACCATGCATGATAAACGTTCAAAAACATTCATTTTAATTGTAAATGATGTGAATTGAAATTAAAAAATACGACTGAAACCGAATAAATAAGGACGCTCGCCATACATACTCTCTCCTGTAGTGTGCTATCACGGGACGAAAGGCAACATCACAAACTTGTAGGGTATACTGCAACTATAACGATATTTCGCTCAGAAACAGTATACGAGGGTATAATGAATATTAATTTCCTCTCTCCTTTTCAATGTTTACGTACAACAGGCGATAAAGGAAATCAAAGAGGAATTTGGAAAGGGAATCAAAGTCCAAGGAGAGTAAATCAAAACCCTGTGATTTGGCGATTGTTTTGTTATTTTATAATGATAATATTATTGGCCTTACGTCCCACTAAGTACATTCATGGTTTTCGGAGACGCCGAGGTGCTGGAATTTAGTCCCGCAGGAGTTCTTTTACGTGCCAGTAAATCTACCAACACGAGGCTGATGTATTTGAGCAGCTTGAAATACCATCGGACTGAGCCAGGATAGAACCTGCCAAGTTGGGGTCAGAAGGCCAGCGTCTCAACCGTCTGAGCCACTCAGCCCGGCTTGTTATTTTATTTGAGTTTGCAAAAAGATCTGGAAAAACTGCAAAATGGTATGGACAGAGACTTGGGGAAATAATACAACATGAAAATAAATAAGTCCAAAACAAAAGTAATGGAGTGCGGTCGAACCAAGTCAGGTGATGTAGGAAATATAAGATTGGGAAATGAAGTAGTAAAGGAAGTAGATGAATATTGTTCCTTGGAGAGTAAAATAACTAATGATGGTAGAAGTAAGGAGGCCATAAAATGCAAACTAGCATAAGCAACGAAGGTTTCCTTATGGAAAGAAATTTGTTCACCTCCAACATTGATATAGGAATTAGAAAGATGTTTTTAAAGACTTTCGTCTGGAGCGTGGTATTGCATGGAAGTGAAACATGGACGATAACTAGCTCAGAAAGAAAGGTAATAGAAGCTTTTGAAACGTGATGTTACGGAAGAATGCTGAAGGTGAGATGGGTGGATAGAATCACAAATGAATAAATAATGAATCGAATTGGTGAGCGGAGATCAATTTGCCTAATTTTGCCCGAAGAAGGGATAGAATGATACAACACATCCTAAGACACCCAGGACTTGTACAGCTGGTTTTTAAGGTAAGTATAGGTGGTAAGAACGGTAGGGGTGGACCAAGGTACGAATATGATGACCATATTAGAGCAGATGTAGGATGTAATAGTTATGTTGAAATGAAAAGTTTTACACAGGATAGGGTGACGTGGAGGCTGCATCACACCAGTCTATGGACTGATTACTCAAACAATGACAACAACATGTAAATTTGATAGTACACGATTATTTGTTCAACGCATTATTATTTCACGGAATTTTCATTCACTCTTGACTTACACCGTTGTTAAATTTCTCGCCGGAATTTATTAAAATACTTTCAAAATCTTAGAATATACCATCGAAGTTTATTACATATTATTATTATTATTATTATTATTATTATTATTATTATTATTATTATTATTATTATTATTATTATTATTATTATTATTTTGAAGCTCTACTGACTTTCGAAGCAAATTAAATTTACATAACCGGGCGAGTTGGCCGTGCGGTTAGGGGAGCGCAGCTGCGCGCTTGCATCCGGGAGATACTGGGTTCGGACCCTACTGTCGGCAGCCCTGAAGATAGTTTCCGTCGTTTTCCCATTTTCACACCAGACAAATGCTGGGGCTGTACCTTAATGGGGGCCACGACCGCTTACTTCAAACTTCTAGGCCTTTACCATCCCATCGTCACCATAGACCTATCTGTGTCGGTGTGACGTGAAACGATTTGTAAAAAAATTACATTAGTAATTATTAAGTTTAAGAAATGTTAGCAAAACCGATAATAATCGCATGACACATGGCAGTTATCTGTAATTCATTACGAACTAGCTGATGTACTAAATTGCACATTGTACACACAATGATATATATAGTAGTGTACATGTTGTGAGTACGATTTTATTAAATTGCCTGGCTCTTAGCGTTATCCGAGAAACACGACGGGATGGTTGACATACGTCGTTTCTCATATGAATTGCGGGTTGGGGAGTTTTTATTGTAACCTTGTAATGGTAGGCCCCCTTGTATAATGCTGATTACAACCAAGTTAGGACCGAGTGAGTTGGCTGTGCGGTTACGGGCGTGCAGCTGTGAACTTGCAATCGAGAAATAGTGGGTTCGAACCCCACTGTCGGCAGTCCTAAAGATAGATCTGATCTGGTTGACTGAAATCCCGAACTAAGGTACAACCTGGGCTAAACATGATTATGAACGATAATCTCGATACAAAACATACTCGATACTATCTTACAAATCTCCTACATTAAGTGTACACGACAAACTAGAATGCACGCTTAGAATAGCAAAGAACCGAACCTATATCTTTTGGGATAATATTTTCCAGTAGATTCTGATGTCTGATCAGTAACAGAGGAGAATATCTGGAATACAATTCTGAGGCCCTGTCAGCAAATATATTAGTACTAATAAGTGAAAACATTTAAATATGCATTTTGTGTAAAATGGAACTTGCAGTACCCTAAGACTTACGCCACTTTAGGTAAAATCCTTGAAGGTAGTTTTCCGAGGCTATAACGGCCTGCGTGGTTCAATTGGAAGGATGAGGGTTCACCAGGAAGTCGAGTGTGGCACATGATTCTAGAGTAAATTCGGCCTAGAACGTAAATGAGCAAAACGTTAATTTGTGGAGCAAATGTGGATGAGCTTAGAGCAAACAATCTGACTGTTAGTACAGCGGCTCTGGATAGAGGAAGCCTTTGATGCCGTCTGCGAAGATAGCTTTGCACTACTGTTGTATATAAAATCTCTTACTAGTAATAAATATTTCAGTTGAAATAATAATTCTCGTGACTCTTCCGTTCTGATTATTATATTTTTCACTCCATCCATTCACCTGTTTCGACGTGAACACACTTGTTACGTAGCGTCTGTTGCCTGTTTATGCGCTCCACTACATCTATCGATCTCCGTTTTAATGCTTTTTTGAACTTCTAAATCACTTTTTTTTGTTTTAACACTATAAATGCATTAATTTATGACGCACTCGTAGTATTCAGTTTTCTATATCGCACACCATAAAATACGATCTTTCTAAATGCATAAGCAGGATGGCAAATATGATTGTACTGTACGGAAATCAAACTTTGACTCATGGTAATTAGGAATGAGAATGACAGAAGCATTTGAAGAATGATTGAAAAGTGGACAGAGACAGGAAGAGACAACGATTCCAGAGTTCTGATGAAATGGTATGCTTGACAGATAGAAAATACCTCACGTAGATGAAAATACTGACATATTAACCTTTCAGATACAGCACTGGTGAAAATATGCTTCCTTTGTACGACGGTAAATCAGAGGGTAATTTTCTCTATTGTTCTGTAGATGAACAGGTAATGATAGGTTAAAATCAAGAACACTGGTTTATTTCGAAACTAGCATTTGTACCCGTTCTTCGCACGGGAATTTGCTGTGGATTACAATGTTTCCTTCAGGAATTTTGTGCGAAGTAACATGGCTCTCTTCACACGTTTAATGCGACATCTGAAAATGATATTTTCCTACGACAGCCCTGGAAGTAATGGAAATGTATGATGAGGCTGAAGAAAATCGAGAGAAAATGAGGACGATTTCCGAATTTTGTTGTACGGTGCAGTTCCTCGTCCGAAGTTGTCCGAAATTCTCAGTGGTTCTCAGGTTGAATATTATATCCCTGACCACTTGCGTTGCGCTCTGACGTTGATGATACATCTTAATATCTGCCCTACCCAAAAGAGTAAAATGGCTCTTCAGTTTTTCCCGTTACCCACCTTGAAGTGACATGCACGACACGCCCCACGGCACTTGGACAAAAAATCCAATTTTTCGTAACCATATGTGTTATTATCCGTCGTACGATAAATACGTACATGGCATAAAGCAACGGAAATAACATATTCTAAAGAGTTTCTTACATACAGTCTTTTGACAGACAGACAGACAGACAGACAGACAGACAGACAGACAGACAGACAGACAGACAGACAGACAGACAGACAGACAGACAGACAGACAGACAGACAGACACCAAAGGAAAGGTTCTACCTCATGTTTCCTCGGTGTTCAGATACATTAGGTTGGGTTAATTTTCAAGCCGAGATAAATATTACGCATCCTGAAATGGATCCTTCAAATAACTGTAGGTCTGCGAGGATGTCCGTCACTGGCTGCAGAGCATGAAGCCCGTAGAAAATAGCATTTTTCTCCGTCATTTGAAGAGTAAGCATAAGTACATAACAAAAATTAACTAAAATGAAGGGCTGTTTCACGTAACTTATAGTACACATATTTTATTTTGCTAGGGGCTTTACGTCGCACCGACACAGATAGGTCTTATGGCGACGATGGGATAGGAAAGGCCTAGGAGTTGGAAGGAAGCGGCCGTGGCCTTAATTAAGGTACAGCCCCAGCATTTGCCTGGTATGAAAATGGGAAACCACGGAAAAACACATATTTTACATATAATCAGTAGCGTAAGAGGAAATTGAAAAGAAACATCTTCTTGTCTTCTTATGAACCCCCAGTCTATTAAGTGATTTTTACATGATATGCATATCAAAACGTGCTCCTGGACGATTAGACTCTAAATATGAAGTTTGGTCGATCTATAATTAATAGTGCAAAAAAGTAATTGAAAAAATCTTATTCCTACAAATCCCCAGTCTATTCCGTGATTTTTAAATTATATCCATGTTGAAACCTGCTCCTGGATGAGTAGACTCTAAATATGAAGTTTGGTTGAGATCTATTCCGATATTTACACTTGATGGTGGAACAAACAGACAATCAGACAAATAAACAGACACGAAAACTAAAAACAACTGATATGATCTTGGGTTGACCTAAAACGGATAAATATATCAAAGTTTGGCAAAATAAATAACATTACCGATAGCGGACCCCCTAGAATTTTATTTATAAGATTAATCTTTTATTTTTGGACACAATCATGAAATTTCTTCAATTATTTGTCATGGAGAAAAGTGGGTGGCTCCTTTGTTTGACGATTTAAAGTGGCAACACTTCTAATTCATCCAGCGTTACAAGTTTCTTACCCCTTACCATTTCATCAATGCATTAACGAATGCGTCTGTTGTTTAAGGACGGCCTCATTCTGTTCTTCGTCTTTTATAGTCGCCCGACCCTCTATAAAATGAACCAAACCTTGTGGTTCAAACTCTCCCTTTAAATCATTATTCCACGTTTGTTAATTTCACGTAAATGCGTTACATACAGAGTCATTTCTACATATATAATATGTGTGTGTATTTCTTCAAAGCCCCGCAGGATGGCCTTCGGTTCTTTGAAGAATTGAATTACTCCGCGAAACAAAGAATATTGACAAAAATACTTTTTTCCACGAAATAACTTTCATCTCGTATTGTGATAACTAATTACTAATGCACTGCGATAATATCTGTATCTCATACATTGCTATGGTTTACAAGAGTATTTATTGAACAAAACGGAAAAGAAATGTTGTCTTGATGTCAGACGGCGAAACTATGTGTTTCTCAACTATTACTGTTGTGAAAATAAAACCGACTTTAAATTCCTTCTTTGTGAAGGCATTTCTTAAGTCTCCATTTAAATTCAAGATTATAAAAGCAACTGGCAGTCATACATTTGTCTATTTTAATATGTATTCCAATTAACTGTTGTTTTTTTTCTTATTTATGAACTTTCCTCTCTCTTTTAGTCCATTTACCTACTGGGAGTAGAATTTTAACCAAGTTATGTCACTCTACCTTCCTTTCTTTTTTTGTTTCTAATTGTCTTTTCTAACAATTTTTGTTCCCTTTCTGAATGATACGAAGCAACTTTGACGTGATTTTTTGGGTATGAATGCGACTTTCACTCCCTCAACTGGAGTTTCATGTGTGGGATCTTGCTATTTTGTAATGAACCACTCGGTAGTATCCTTTTGTGCGATGAGTCGACGAGTTCTGTGGTTTTAGTAATATGGGACTTCATTGATTTCCATTTGGGTACCACAGAATTATTTCTGGTGAATCATATGTTAATGTATATGATATTACTGTCAAGAAGGATTCTGTGCCGTCATCATCATCAGCATTTCCCCTTATTCAGTTCCTGCCGGGTCGGGGTATTTATGGTACTTCTCCATCTTCCTCTTTCCTTCCACCATTCCTCTTCCACGATCTTGTCCCAGTCTAAATTTCGTCTTCTTATGCCGCTTTTCACTTATTTAATCCATCTTGTTCTAGGTCTTCCTCTTGCTCTCTTTCCCTCGCATCTTTGCCTCCAGCATCTGTCTTGGAATTATATTTTCCTCCATCCCCTTTACATGTCCAAACCACGTTAGTTTATTCTTTTCAACTCTCGCATTTAGCTTTCCTATCCCAACGTCTTTCCTAACCTATTCATTTCTCACTCTGTCTTTCCTTGCCTTTCCTATCATTAAAAAACCAAACCCCATGACACTAAAGCCCTTGAAGCGCCTTGGCCTACCAAGCGACCGCTGCTCAGCCCGAAGGCCTGCAGATTACGATGTGTCATGTGGTCAGCACGACGAATACTCTCGGCCGTTATTCTTGGCTTTCTACACCCGGGTCTCTATCTCACCGTGAGATAGCTCGTCAATTGTAATCACGTAGTCTGAGTGGACCTCGAACCAGCCCTCAGGTACAGGTAAAAATCCCTGACCTGACCGGGAATCGAACCCGGGGCCTCCGAGTAAGAGGCAGGCAGGCTACCCCTACACCACGGGGCCGGCTCTTTCCTATCATACTTTTTAGGAATTTCATCTAACTGGCTTGAATTCTACTGTCTTGCCTGCCGGTCAAAGTTCAAGTCTCAGCTGCATAAGTCAGTATGGGTACATAGTACATTTTGTACATTATCACTTCACTTCTCCTTGCTATTTTTTTGCTCCAAACAAGTTTTCTTACACTTTGGTAGAATGCATTACTCTGTTGTACCCTCCTGCTAATCTCAATGTCCACCCTAGCATTTTGCATTAATTCACTTCCTGTCAACAATTTCCAGACTCTTGACTCCAAATTTTCACAGTGCCTTTTCCTTAAGGCGGTAGAGGTGGGATCCCTCGATGGGTCCGAAGGAAAAACCTACCCTGGAGGGTAAACAGATTCACAAGAAGAAGAAGAAGAAGAAGAAGAAGAAGTAAATAATGGGCACCTCATCGAGGTGTTTCTCCGGACATCCTGAGAACCAGGGAAGAATGATTTATTTTATGTTTCCTCATATGCAAAAGAAAAATCAGGTTTCATATTAACAAAACCCCGTGTGAAGAACAGGTACCTCCAGTAGCGTACAATACAAGTCTACTTTCCTTGCAAGCGTTTTAGTACTAAAGGCGCAGTAAACAGACGAATAAATAATAATAATAATAATAATAATAATAATAATAATGTTATTGGTTTTACGTCCCACCAACTACTTTTACGGTTTTCAGAAACGCCGAGGTGCCGGAATTTAGTCCCGCAGGAGTTCTTTTATGTGGCTGTAAATTTACCGACAAGAGGCTGATGTATTTGAGCACTTTCGCATACCGCCGGACTGAGCAAGGATCGAACCTGCCAAGTTAAAGTCAATCAATCAATAAATATTGATCTGCATTTAGGGCAGTCGCCCAGGTGGCAGATTCCCTATCTGTTGTTTTCCCAGCCTTTTCCTAAATGATTTCAAAGAAATTGGAAATTTATTGAACATCTCCCTTGGTAAGTTATTCCAATCCCTAACTCCCCTTCTTATAAATTAATATTTGCCCCAGTTTGTCCTCTTGAATTCCAACTTTATCTTCATATTGTGATCTTTCCTACTTTTATAAACGCCACTCAAACTTATTCGTCTACTAATGTCATTCCACGCCACCTCTCCGCTGACAGCTCGGAACATACCACTTAGTCGAGCAGCTCGTCTTCTTTCTCCCAGTTCTTCCCAGCCCAAATTTTGCAACATTTTTGTAACGATACTCTTTTGTCGGAAATCACCCAGAACAAATCGGGCTGCTTTTCTTCGGATTTTTTCCAGTTCTTGAATCAGGTAATCCTGGTGAGGGTCCCATACACTGGAACCATACTCAAGCTGAGGTCTTACCAGAGACTTATATGCCCTCTCCTTTACATCCTTACTACAACCCCTAAACACCCTCATAACCATGTACAAAGATCTGTACCCTTTATTTACAATCCCATTTATGTGACTACCCCAATGAAGATCTTTCCTTATATTAACACCTAGATACTTACAATGATCCCCAAAAGGAACTTTCAAAAGGCCAGCGCCTCCCGTCTGCTCCACTCAGCCCGGTGACGAATAAATACTCTGATAATTAATTAGCCACGGTAACGTTGGCAGGTAATGGAACCCTCTTCATTGAACATCGTGCTAACTTTCTGAACACGGAGAATTTATCTCATTGATTTGGGGAGACTATATACCGAACCAGAGCGCGCATTGAATTTACGCCCGCTACTAATAGTACGTTATCATCAAGTGGGTTCAATATCGATTTAAATAGCCATAAATAATGTGACTAGAGGACTGCAACAGGTGTCAGCGCTAGTTGCTCGCAATAAATAGTCCTCTGTGGTAAGAGAGAGCAATGGGTGCACGCTCCCACATAATAGAAACGGATCTGGAAACTAATTTGGAATGGACAGCAATGTCAAGGCCTCCTCCCGCTTGGAATGAGTCGGTTTCCTGTCAAGCCAGAACATAGCAGGCCATGTCTATTACATTCAATGAATCACTTCTTGTCGTTTTGGTTGATTCATTGACTGACTGATCAATTGATGATGATAATCATACGGCCTTAGCAATCCCCTGTGGGTGGGGGCGGTAGAATAACACCCACGGTATCCCCTGCCTGTTGTAAGAGGTGACTAAAAGAGGCCTCAGGTGCTCTGAAATTGTCAGCGTGGGTTGAAAACCATGGGGCCCTTAGCTTAGTCCTGGCATTGCTTCCACTTACTTGTGTCAGGCTCCTCACTTTCACCTATCCTATCCGACCTCCCCTGGTCAACTTTTGTTCTTTTCCAAACCCGATGATATTAGGTATCGAGGCCTAGGGAATCTTTCATATTCACGCCCTGCGTGGCCCTTCTCTATTTTTGGCCGATACCTTCTTTTTTCGAAGTGTCGGATCCCTTCCATTGTTTCTCTCTGTACTTCCTCTTGAAACAATAATCAACACCACAACTGACCTCAGCTGCCGCGTGCCATCTATACTGCCTGCATGCGAAGTTTGATGGTCCGTTTTAGTCAACCAGATGGCAGGGCAGACGGGATCACTGTTAGGCGATACAAGGCTTAGTTTTAATTACCTTTGTCGAGTAAAAACAAATGGGTCATCAGAGATCTGTTTTATGTGACATTGTACAATATAGAGTGTCGAAAAGACTATTTTTCCGTGCATCAAAAATGCGACTACCTCTACCGGGTTTTAACCCTGGGTCTAGGGAAACGGAGGCTGACAATCTACTACTGATCCTTGGAAGGAGCTGATTGGCTAGTATCTGGTCGTCATGGGTAAACTATCACGTCATTCCACTAACTTTTTTTTTTTTTTTTGCTAGGGGCTTTACGTCGCACCGACACAGATAGGTCTTATGGCGACGATGGGACAGGAAAAGCCTAGGAGTTGGAAGGAAGCGGCCGTGGCCTTAATTAAGGCACAGCCCCAGCATTTGCCTGGTGTGAAAATGGGAAACCACGGAAAACCATTTTCAGGGCTGCCGATAGTGGGATTCGAACCTACTATCTCCCGGATGCAAGCTCACAGCCGCGCGCCTCTACGCGCACGGCCAACTCGCCCGGTCCCCCTAACTTTACAGTCCGGCTCCATGGCTAAATGGTTAGCGTGCTGGCCTTTGGTCCAGTGGGTCCCGGGTTCGATTCCCGGCCGGGTCGGGGATTTTAACCTTCGTTGGTTTATTCCAATGGCTCGGGGGCTGGGTGTGTGTGTCGTCTTCAGCATTAGAATTCATCATAGGTAGGGCCCCATTCCCATAGACGCGCAGGTCGCCTATGCGGCGTCAACTCGAAAGACCTGCACTCGGCCTCTTCGGAGGCCACACGCCATTATTATTATTATTACTAACTTTACAGGAGAGAAGGAAGAAGCTACTGAGGCGCATCTTTTGCTACATTTAGTCTGATTGATTCGACAGTTCTGACCATGATAAACTATCGTAATAACCAAAACAATAAGGAGTGCGACGCTCGGAGTAATGATGAACTGCACATACCATTGTTTATCGCTAGTTTCTCCCTGCACATACGATAGCATCGCATAGCTTATCTTCATTCCTGCGAAACATCCACATATAATTTTGTACCCATAAGAAGACACTACCAAACTGAGTCACATACGGTAAAAACCTCAAAATTATCGTTTCTACATTTACGATAGTTTACCTCTGACGTCCAGATATAGCGCCTGCATTGTCCACCTGCTTAGTGATTGAATCGAATAAGCCCTGCGGCTAGTGAACGGAAGACGTACCAGTTTCTCAAAAACTACTTGTCGAAGTTTTAAAATAATCAACACCTCGGAATTTTCAATGCCCATGCCTCTAACATTAGGTGTAGAAAGCAGTGTTGTTCGATTTAAAAGACTAGTTAGTACCATTATACTAACACTGGGAAGAAGCACAAGTACGCTACTAACTGTGGAAACAGATTTTCGATATTTTTAACGATCTGGGAGTTATTTGAGGTAAACATTTTAGTTAAGTCACCCAGAACGTGAGTACTTGCACAGTAACAAAAATTAAATGATTTTGTAAAATAGTGTAATGTCCGTCTCTGTGGTGTAGTGGTTAGTGTGATTAGATGCTGCCCCCGGAGGCCCGCGTTCGATTCCTGGCTCTGCCACGAAATTTAACAAGTGATGTGAGGGCTGGAACGGGGTCCACTCAGCCTTGGGAGGTCAACTGAGTAGAGGGGCTTCGATTCCTACCTCAGCCTACCTCGAAATGGTTTTCCCTGGTTTCCCTCTTCCCCAGGCAAATGCTGGGATGGTACCTAACTCAAGGCCACGGCCGCATCCTTCCTCTTCATTGTCTATCCCTTCATATCTTCCCAACCCCCTACAAGTCCACTGTTCAGCATGACAGGCGAGACCCCCCCTGTGCAAGGTACTAGTCCTCCTTCCCAGTTGTATCCCCCGACCCAAAGTCTCACGCTCCAGGACACTGTCCTTGATGTTGTAGAGGTGGGATCCCTCGCTGAGCCCGACGGAAAAACCAACCCTGAAGGCTAAACCGGTTAAGAAAGAAAGAAAGTACCGGGCGAGTTGGCAGTGGGGTTAGATGCGCGCGACTGTGAGCTTGCATCCGGGTGATAGTGGGTTCGAATCCCACTGTCAGCATCCCTGAAGATGGTTTTCCGTGGTTTCCCATTTTCACACCAGCCAAATGCTGGGGCTGTACCTTAATTAAGGCCACGGCCGCTTCCTTCCAACTCCTAGGCCTTTCCTACCCCATCGTCGCCATAAGACCTATCTGTGTCGGTGCGACGTAAAGCCCCTAGCAAAAAAAATCGATTTCTATTAATATCAGAACATTTGTTTCAAGGACACTGCTATTCAAGTCAAGAGGCACCAAATAGTTGGTTTACGCAACTACGAATGTAAGTCGCAAAGTATGTCACCTAGTTTTTTTGCTCAGAAATTAAGGAACGGATTTCGCTGCAAGTGGTCTGTCAGTTTCAAGTCACTCTGATAGACTGCGCACAGGCGCACACATCAGAAAACCAGAATTATAGTAAGATGTTGAAGTTACTGAATGAGTGGTAACGGGAGGTGTTCTCTGGGGGTAAAAGTAAAGACCTCGTCAATATTCTCCGGACGATTGTATCTGTACATGGAGAGAAAGTGATGTCTATCCAACAAGTGTGAAGGTAGTGCAGCGGATCGAACAAACGAAGGACGAAGCGCGGGTAGGCTGTGCAACATCATAAGTACTACATACGGAGGAAGAGGTATTATCCGCACACTTTATCTTGGTGCATTTTCTGTACGGGGGTGAGGAGTAAGGAGGGAGCTGTCCCGGTATCGATAGTGCTGCCTGGTGCTGCCAACTGAATGAAAATGAAATCTGAATTGAATCGAGAATATGATCGATCGATATGAAATTTCTAAACCGTTATCTTAAGCCAACAACTGTGTCACATACACATTAGATAACATTATAAAACATTTCTCGATGCGAATCTTGTTCCTAGCATGAATTCTATACTTTGGCTTTGTTGTGTAAACAACAGTACTAGTACGTAAAGTGGACGCCAGATGTCGCACAACGATGCTTAAGCGATTCATAGTTTGTGTTTCAAAGGTTGCCAGTACGAATCTCGAAGATCGCCGAGGTCGACCGATTCAGCTCTAGGGTGTAAATGCACCAAGATAAAGTGTGCGGATAATATGCAATACTGAAACTGTTAGGGGTGCTCAACGAAAAATGCCACTATCGTCAGTCAAAGAGAGGAGACACTCACTTTACGCTATGAAAAATGATTGAATAACTTTGGCGATTTCTAATCGAAGAATAAAAGGGGAGATGCCAAAACAAAGCAGTGTTCTTTATCTTTTCGTCTTCACCTACAGTAACTTATAGAAACTGACTTTTAGACTTACCCTCATATTTTCATGAAGACTTGCTAGAGAATCCACAATGTAACCTGAAAACAACTGAAATTTGACCACTGAAAATACGGAAGAAGTTATGCCCAATAGAATAAAATGCAGTAGACAACGAAGAAAATCATTACATTAAAGACCCTTTGGATATCTCAAGGAATAGTGAGTGACCTATGACACGAAACATCAGTCGAATAACGGCAGACAAGTCCCGCCATAGCTACATACAGCTGAAGACGTTAGCTAATAAACTGTCAACGTAGACAGTAGTTGCAAGCCAATCTTCGTATTTATACTTGTAATGTCTACCGAATTAAAATTATTTACAGTAAAACTTCTTCCTATGACCAACTCTTTTCTCGTATGTTCAGTTCAATATTATTTCTTATTTTATTCCTTTCATCATTGATGTAATGTATTTGTAAGAATGTTTAATCAATTGTATGTTTAAAAGTGACATTTATTCATGATTTTCAGATAGGGAAGATTTAAATCCACACTGTAGGTTGAAAGGTAACTGGGATCTAACTTCTGTATTAAAATTCTATAAAAATCAGAAAAATATAAAAAGGCCTAGTACTTAATATAAAATTCAACGATCGTCAAAGATCATGAATATTTGAAAAACAGTCTTGAAATTTAATTAGACAGAAGCGATCAGAGATTTGTTATCTATATACGTACAAAATAATTCATTAGTAATTCAAACACACAAGTAATTCAAGCCCTTTCTGAATAAAAGCAGTTTATCAATTACGTGTAACTGTGTCTCAGGGTGTGCAGATGTAAACTTTCTCATGGTAAGTTTTACACCTGCAGTCGAGGTTTGAAAAACGTGTATTCAGTTGAAAGCAGTTATTGACGTCTTTTCTTTTCTATATTTCTGAATGTTTATTACAACTTAGAACGTCTCATAATCTATATGTTACCAGCAAGATCACGAATTCACTTTCAAACAGGAAATGTTCCTACATTAGGTCACATCTAGCTTTAAATAGAAGGGCAATGATGAAGCTTGTTGTTAAAAGGGGTCTTACATCTAAGGTCATCGGCTCACAAGGGTAATTGGGGATCCATTGAAGATTTAAACAAATGATAGTTGATAGATATTGTTGTAACCAAGGTTGAAGTTTACAAAACACAACTTTTATTGCTTCACTTTATGATTTTTACACAAATAAATGAAATTTATTTTGAAGCAAAAGGAATATTGAATCTTGAGAAAAGTCTGTCTTTATACAATATGTACAGGTTTACAGTCTTTATATACACTCCTATCTTGAAAAGATAGTCTTTGTGAATTGACACGTTGATAGTCGAAAACTATCTGGCACACTAACATGAATGTCTTTGAGAGTCCTTGTTGGTTGAAGTGCCTGAATTCCTAAAAAGCAAGTTCAATTGATTGAAGAAATTCCACCTAGCGAAACTAAGGGAGCTTGCGTAAATTAGGGAATGAAAATGGCTTGTAAAAGAATTACGGAACATAGGCAGCGGAAACAGGTAAGGGAGCGGTGACCAGAGGTGAAACCTCGTACTGCCAGAAATTCAGTCCACCTGGTCGAAGCACATTTTCAAGAGGAGTAGCCTCCGTGCTCGACGTAGGGTGTATTCTGGAGCTGGACACCGGGGCGAGTGGGCAAGTGAGCAGGCAGGGAGCTCCAATTTATAGTACACTCGATGGTCAGGCACGCGCACTGAGGGCTGCGCGTCGAAGCTAGCAGAATGATACACAGGCGCGCGTGCAGCTGGCTTGCGGAGCGAGAAAGGGAGCGCCGGACATACAACAGATATGTGAAAATAAAATTTAAAAAATGATCATAGAAATAATGATAAGGTATCGCCGTACTCAAAAGGTTCCGCTTCTTGAGATTGGGAACTTACTCTTTGTTTTCCTCAGATGAGTACCGTTGGCTCAGTTTTTCACAAAATTCTGAGTTAGGTGGTAATGATAATGAACAGTAGCAATACCCTGACAGGCTATTGTTAGCTGAAATGTTCCCTGTCTCTTCAACTGCAACAAGTGCCGCGCGGGGGTCGAGGTCAGTAGTGGGAATGTAAACCATGAAGAAGTACAAAGGACACTAGGAAAGTTTTGCTGTGTGAGTGAACGCTTTAGACTTTTTAAAATAATTTCCACCACACTCAATACACTCCTCCATACGTCGAAACCAGTCACTGAATCAACTCTGCCACTTTTCTTCGGTTACATTTTCACACTCTCGATGCCATGCTGCCAGAAGCTCCTCGTCCGATGCAAAACGCCGCCCTTTCAGCTTCATCTTCACTTTTGGGAAGAGTGCGAAGTCACATGGGGCAAGATCAGGACTGTATGGAGGGTGATCAAGTACAGTCATCCCTGATCTGACAAGAAAATCCACTGTTACATTAGCACGATGTGCTGGAGCATTGGCGTGATGCAAGAGCCAAGTGTTGAGCCGTGACATTGGACGGAGCTACTTGAGAGCCTGGATGACCTGAGGCAGACAAGTCTCACTGCACCACTTCGCAGTAACTGTCCTGTGTGTTTCTACCACAACCCGAGTCAGGATGCCCCGTTTAGTGAAGAATACTGCAATCATCCTTTTCTTCAATGAGCTTGATTTTCGCACAGTCACAGAAGTATCCTCATCTTCAAACAGCCACACTTTGTTCTGGGATTTTGTTGGGACATCGTAATAATAAAGCCAAGTTTCGTCACCTGTAACGATACTATTGACGTTACGCTAAGTCCCATTTTCAAACTGTTTTAGCATTTTTCGGCACCATTTCACTCAATGTGCCCTTTGTTCCTCTGAAAGTGAATGAGGCAGCCAAAGGGAAGAAACCTTTCTAATATAGAGATGGTCGTGTAGAACTGAATGAATAGCTGGTGCAGGGATGTGGAGGGTCTCTTCTACCTGCCGATATGTCAACCGCCTCTCTTGCTGCAACATTTTCCTAATAGCTTCAATGTTTTCCTCAGTCACTGATTCAGACGGTCGCCCAGAACGACGATCGTCTTCAAGCCCAAAATTTCCTCTCTGGAACTCTTTGTACCAGCGGAAAATTGTTGTCCGATATGGACAGTCTTTTCCCAGTATAGGAGTCATTTCCTCCAGGCACTGGTCAACAGTTAATCCACGAGCAAAATTGTAGCGGATAATTGCCCGATATTCACCTTTAGACCACACTGACATCTTAACTTGCTTTCAATCCCACTGCTTGGTAACAATTGGTGTGAAGGTCGCGCCTTGCTGTCTTCTAGACCGATTTTCACCCATCTTTTCATGCCTCACCATAACAGGGGCGTCCAGCCAACTGTTTTTGCGTATTGCAAAACTTTCCTAGTGACCTTTGTACAGTATTTATGCAGGCACTTTGGAGAGTTACCATACATGGATAGATAACGCGGAATTAACCTATTAATTAATTAGTTAACTAATACTTTGTGTTTTAATTGCCAACTTGTTCAGTGAGTACCTCTTAACTTGAAAGAGTGGACTGGCAGCCACGAGGCCCTTAGCTGAGTCACAGCATTGCTTTCATTGTGCCGAGCTCTTCAGTTTTGTTCAACTCTTGTTCTTTTGAGCCGGCCGGTATTAGAGCATCCGAGGCCTAGGGACTCTCATTTTCACGCCCTTCGTGGCATTTGATGTTCTTTTGCCGATACCTCCATTTTCGAAGTGTCGAACCTCTTCCATTTTTTCCCTCTGATTGGTGTTAATGGAGGATGGTTGCCTAGTTGTACTTCCTCTTAAAACAATAATCACCACCACCACCACCTTGGTCAATGAGCCCTGTGACCTTGAAATTTGATCACTAAGTTGTTTAATCCGAAGTGTGACCTTAAGGCTTTCTCCGTCACGTCTATAATGATGTCTGCAACTTGCGATTTCATCCCAAGGTACTTTTAAATGAGACCTACTACTTCAGTTTTTATCTCAAAGTTGTTTAATGAAACCTTTGACTTCACATTGTATGACTCCAACGTTTGATGTGGTCTCTGGCTTTCAGAATTCAGAAAATTAGAATTTCATCAGCAATATTAACAGACAAATGAGAAAGGGGCCGAAGTTGAATCAACTCCTTTCATTATATTTTCAACGTTAAGTTCTAATTTATTTCCCATTTAGCAACACTAAATAACAGAAGAATGATTATTTCGTTACAAACGCTAATCAAAACTATAACCAGTAAGTCTAATTCTCCATGAATATTGAATTTCATTTTCTTTCATGTTCCACCAGTTATAACTTGAAAATATAAATGATTTCATGTTCAAAGATCCAAAACTCATCATTAGAATATTCACATTTGTTAAAATGTCATTATCGTAGCACATTTGCTGCATATGTATATTTATGCTTAGAATCAGTTACTGTAATTAATAAACAATTAATGGCCTCACCAACTGTAAATGGATGAATCATTTTTGAGATGCGACCAACTTATACCTCTCGAATATTGAAAGACCGAGCGATTTGACCGTGGGGTTAGAGCCGCGCAGCTGTGAGCTTGCATCCTGGAGATAGTGGGTTCGAACTCCACTGTCGGCAGCCCTGAAGATGGTATTCCTTGGTTTCCCATTTTTACACCAGGTAAATGCTGGGGCTGGTACCTTAATTAAGGCCACAGCCGCTTCCTTCCAATTCCTAGGCCTTTCGTATCCCATCGTCGCAATAAAACCTCTCTGTGTTGATGCGATGTAAAGGCCGAACAGATGATAATACATTTAGAACGTCAGAGAAAACGTTGTCACCAAAAACGAAGGGGAACCACTCGTGCTTCCTTACATTTTACAAGTTCCCATTAAGGAAGACAGTTTTAAAGTCCGAAGACAGACAAAGAAACCTACATTTAATTTAAATTAGAAACGGGGAAAACCCACATTTTAATTTAAGAACCCGAACTCTGTCAATTACATGCTAAAGGGGTATATAAGAATTTGCCTTTTGTTCACACGCAGAAAGTTCACCTGTTCAATATTCTTCCATATCTTGTTAAAATTGCCTCCTCATGCCGGCTTGCCGGCCCCCACCTACAGCATCTCCTCCTCAGGAGATCTCTCCTACATGTAGCACACTCAATGGTCCACTGCCGCAAGACATTAGTCTCAGAAAAACTCACTCCTTACATAGTAGACCGGGAGAAATTTCCCGAAAGAATTCAGTAACGTGAATTATGATTGGAGGATAGGATTTAGTTGTCAAGCCATACGATCGGTGGATACATTTAATCACAAAGGCGGCAACAGGAAATAAATTGAAGGCAAATTAGGTAACCAACGTTAAAACAAAAACTTTCTCGATAGTAGAGTTTCTGCTTTTGCGCCCTTAACCGCACGGCCAACTCACCCGGTAGTTAGAGTTTCTGAACACTAGGCTTCGCTAATAAATAGAACTAGAGACATCTAGTCCCTACCGATGAAACCCGCAATATGATAATTTAGTTACTAGAACACACATAACATCACAGTAGAAGGTCGGCGGTAGATTTAAACAAACGGAAGGCCTAACTCATGGTTCAATTATTATTATTGATACGAAATTTTCGTGGCTCATAGAGGAATAGGAAGCGCCTGGGTTGAATGGCTGGACAGGGGATTACTTAGAGCAACGTTACATTAACAAATATGGAAATTTCATTTCTTTCTATCCTTAAAATAGAGAGAGAGAGATTGAACAGTATAGGATAAACTCCCAGTCGTTAAATTACATGCGACATGCTCCTGACATAGAGCATAGTTGCTCCTAACAGGTACAATTAATAGGAGTCTCAGCTCCAAGATACAAGAGGCTAGCCTCAAACTGGTAATCAGTTGCTTTTGCATTCAATTGCCGGGCTGAGTGGCTCAGACGGTTGAGGCGCTGGCCTTCTGACCCCAACTTGGCAGGTTCGATCCTGGCTCAGTCCGGTGGTATTTGAAGGTGCTCAAATACGTCAGCCTCGTGTCGGTAGATTTACTGGCACGTAAAAGAACTCCTGCGGGACTAAATTCCGGCACCTCAGCGTCTCCGAAAACCGTCAAAGAAGTTAGCGGGACATAAAACAAGTAACACTATTACTATATTATTATTATTATTATTATTATTATTATTATTATTATTATTGCATTCAATTACACTATAGGCAACCCATAGGGTGACTCCAATTCAAAATGTTCATACACGGTTGCCCCATGGTGAGATTATTCATTACAAGATTCCACAATCAGATTAAGTAGCCTACTGTTCCCAAAGGGAACCAAAACGCAGACACAGTTACCCTAAGAATTGTACAGAATAAACAGGGGCGTAATTACCCACATTATAAGGCCTTAAAAATAAATAAAAATAAAAATAAAAGGTTACACATAACAGGCCATTAACATAAGGCAAGGAGGTGAAACACCAGCACTCCTTAAACAACATTCTGGAAAGACGAGAACCTAAGTGGGCTTAATGTCCAATAACACAGAGACTGATCCTATACAAAAAATGATGACCAAAGGAGAATTTAAAAATCGAGACAAGATTTCCGAAATTTAGGGGTTGAAAACTTCAGTCACCCAGCTCATAAGATGAAGGGGAGGCAACTGAGGGTCACCACTCGTGCTCATTTACATTAAATAGTTTCCCAGTAGGGATTGGAAATAGAGTCCGAAGACTGCGCAGAAGGTCCTACATTTCAACCACACAAAAAAATGATTACATGTTAGATATTAAGAAAACGGCAAAAACATTCCCCTCGAACTTCCAGTGGGCACGATTGCATGTTTAGGTAAATTCTGCCATTACCTTGTAGAGCTCGATCTTCAAGCCGGCCGCGCCCTACTTCTCTAGCCCTCTCTTGGCCTCCTCAAGCCGCAATCTAAAGAACTGGAGCAATTCAGACAAGTTCGGTAGAGGAAAGTTCCAGTCTAAATTAAAATACAATACTCTGATAGGCTGAATTTCTGTACATACCCCCGGGTTTGATTGGCTAGAGAGAATAATTACAAGCATGTGATAGGCAGATTACAATAGAGGAGGAACCAGCTAGTGTTGACAACTTCGGCTCATAAAAGAGACAATCCTCAGAAGAAGGGTTTACCAACAACAGAAACAAAATTTCTTTACCCATTAGTTTGTATCTAGCCATTAGATGTCGCTAGCAAATAGATGGAAGAGCCATCTAACTGTCGAAGAGAAAAGTTTTTTAAAGATTTTAGGTCATGTCTACTGGCATGGATGGCCGTAGAAAAGGCGCGCAGTTTAAGTAGCCGGGGAAGGTGTACCACTGGTACAATTATTATTATTATTATTATTATTATTATTATTATTATTATTATTATTGCAGCCCAAGGCCTAGGCCATTGCCTTCTGCCTATTACGTCTGTCGAAGTCCCTATTCATTTACGTTTATACTTACCGTGCTATTATCATTATTGTCGAACGGTTGATACTAAGTAGTGTGAAATATGTGGCATAAGTTCAGTCACTTAATTTTGAGTATTGCCTTCTTATTCTTAATCACCCAGCTCTTACAGTTTGACCTTCGTTCCCATCACAACAGATGGCCCTTCACTCGATCTATCGCTACTGTGGTTCATCGTTTCACCCCTTAGAAATAATGCAAGTATAACTGAGTGGTTAACGTAGCGAATTCAAGATTCTTCTTTCGACTAGAAGTATGTATCCACCTACGTAGTGCTATTAGCTGCCATACTTGGAGGCCCGGGTTTGATTACCGACACTGCAAGAAATTTAAGATTGTAAGTAGGACTTTTGTTCAAGTCTGTGTTTGTACAACAGTAGATGTAAAGTTTAGCCTGATTAGCAATGCTGCATCCGATACTTCGGTTCCATTCACCTCTAAGGTTTGACCTGTGATATTACGAACTCTTTTCTAGATTATAGAAAACCGAGCTCGATAGCTGCCGTCGCTTAATTGCGGCCAGTATCCAGTATTCGGGAGATAGTGGGTTCGAACCCCACTGTCGGCAGGCCTGAAGATGGTTTTCCGTGGTTTCCCATTTTCACACCAGGCAAATGCTGGGGCTGTACCTTAATTAAGGCCACGGCCACTTCCTTCCCAGTCCTAGCCCTTTCCTGTCCCATCGTCGCCGTAAGACATATCTGTGTCGGTGCGACGTAAAGCCAATAGCAAAAAAAAAAAAAAAAAGATTATAGAAACTTGGAGGATGATTCAATTCAGTTACCTCCTTCGCTGTTGTTCTATTGATACTGAAACGGGTTACCCCCTGGAGCTCTTAACTTGGAAGCATAGGTTGGTGACGAAAAGGCTCTAGCTGAGTCTGGCATACGCTAGGATCTTCACTGTCATCCTTCCGATCCGAACTTCCTCAGCCAACATTTGCTCTTTCCTGCCGTGACGGTGTTAGGTTTGCGAGGCCTAGGAGTTTTCATTTCCACGCTCTTTGTGTCCCTTTCCTTTCTTTGCTCGATACCTTCATTATTCAGTGGGTCAGAAATCTCCCTTTTAAAGCAATAATCATCATCATTGTTCCATTTTTCCTTTGATTAGTGTTAAGGGCGGATGGGTGCCTGGGTGCTTCCACTTAAAACCATAATCACCACCACCACCACCACCACCACCACCACCACCACTAGACCTATGAATCGATCGCAGCTTCTTCAGGATAGAAATCATAATCACAGTATTCTTCTTCTTCTTTGCTAGTGGCTTTACGCCGCAGTTACACAGAAAGCTCTTATGGCGACGATGGGAAAGGAAACGCCTAGGAGTTTGAAGGAAGCGGCCGTGGCCTTAAGTTACAGCCCTAGCATTTGTCTGGTGTGAACATGGTAAACCACGGAAAACCATCTTCAGGGCTGCCGACAGTGGGATTCGAACCCACTATCTCCCGGATGCAAGCTCACAGCCGCGCGCCCCTAACCGCACGGCCAACTCTCCCGGTACACAGTACTCTAAATCCAGTTTGTACCAAACAAGATATTACATTATTTATAGGACACTACCGAAGTACGTAACTCAGCTGAATAATCAGACAATAAAGTCTACTGTTGAACAAAATATGTTATATCCAATATTCTGCAGCCGTGATGAATCACTAGCATATTCCTCACATGTTTTAAGTAATATAAATAAGGATTAGAGAAATGTCAGGCAACCACTTAGAGTTGAATAAAGCTCAAGGATGCGAATGGCTCACCTCTCTTATAAGACTAAGTGATACAAACAAGGATTGTAGAAGGAAAGGACGAAGTGTTGTCGAAGAAGTCACAATCTGTATGATAAATAAGATTTGCTACAAGAATAATATTCTGATCATCCAGCGGAGTACAAGTGGTTTGTTGCAATTATTTATTTGATTATAGAACCACAGCCAAGTAGCAAGTTCCATTGCTGGCTTTCTATTCACATTAACCCGGTATCACAGAAACAAAAAGCCCTGTATTTTTGTTCCATTCTCTCCGACAACAGAGTCACACTTCCTGTCCTCTATCCTATGTCCGTATTTTCGCTGGCTAATGAGCAGAGTTTCTGGGATAACAGCTCCATGCTGGTCGGAGTAAATAGAACACCTGTACTGAACTAACAGTTCCAGTATCGCGAGCCAGAGCTTATTCATAAAGGAGAGAGAAATAATCATCTAATCCACGTATGCACTAGAGTATGTTGTAGGCATGTACATTCCGGTTTAATTATCTCTTCTATCCCCTAATAACAGGCTTTCACTTGTTCGACAATTCGCCGAGTGAAGATCCTAGCCCACTCCAGGGTCAGAAAAGCAAAATATTTAATATCGTCGTATGCACCAAACAATATCTATCCTATTGAATGTTTTCATTCCCCATTCTGAGGATGTGGAGCGGTTCACCTATGCGAACAGAAATACAGTTTGTATGCGTCATTATTTGAGGTTACACAATGATCAAAGCATATTGTTAATTTGCATCATGAGCAGCGAATGAAGAACGAGTCATTACGCTGATTAACAAAGTTCTCTCAAAAGTTGTAGAAAACGATCAGTATGATCGTATTTGTGTAGTGTGGTGATTCAGCCCGCGTTTTTCAGTAGTCGTTACACCGTTCAAACCGGACAGCATTCTCAGACGCTCTGGTGGTTTTAAGCTTTTTTCCAAGGTTAGCTCATTTTTAGTGGTCATAGTAAAAGGCGCCAAATCTCGAAAGTGACCCACTGACTAAACAAGCTCCACTAAGTAAACTCGTGTCCTCTTCCCGATATGGTGCAGCTCTTTTCAGGCATATCCTCAATGGTGGTGAGCTGCATGTACCATTTTAACAACATACTAACCCTCCTACCATTCTTAAATTTCTGGCAGTACCGATAGTCGGACCCAGGCCCCCAAGGACAGCAGCTAATAGTGCTAACAGTTACGCTAGGGGGGGGGGGCGGACTAATAAATTTCAGTTAACGGTACGTTATGCGACTTAATCAGTGAAATCCCAGACTACGAAGGAAATATGCTCGAAATAAATTGTGCATAATATCACTCAAAGAAAGGAGACACCAGATTTCGGGACTAGCACACCCATACTTACGGAGATATTAAGACGGGTAATTGAAAAGTTGAAAATAATTGAAAATAGGATCTAGTCATTGCGCCTACGAAAATCGCTATTTTCGCTCTTTAAATATATGTGCTGCGGGTCAGTATTTTTGGAGGAATACTGACCCGTAGCACATACATTATAAAGAGCGAAAATTCCTTGGCAATATTCGCAAAATATTGATACTTAGATGATAGAACCTTACCGGCCAAAGTTCCAAGCTAAAATATTTCACATAGTGGTTTTTGCAGGCGCAACGACGATATCTTAGGACAGCCGGTTTGGACGGATCTACAAATACCATATGGATTGTATTGGAAAACCGAAATGTCCCTGAAGTAAATTCTGATCTTATGAGTTACAGATTTTTAAAAGCTCTAACAGAAGAGAAATTTAGGCGCAGGGCTTGTTAAGTATTCAAATAAGATGGTGACTAATCCTTAAAGAGTTAGTTTCTGATTGAGGTGGAGTGAACCTTGGTCTTAGAATGCAGGGATTCATTCTTCATTCGCTGTTCTTTGTATTAGGTAATAATAATAATAATAATAATAATAATAATAATAATAATAATAATAATAATAATAATAATAATAATAATAAAATATATATATTTGTATGACAACAGCTTATTGAAATGTAAATAATATTTCCTATGAATCAATTTCGTATTTGGCAGACGGTACTGTTCACATCTCTGAAAAATAGCTTTATATTGTTCTCCTGCATAGAAGGTTTTCCGTTGTACGGACTAGATATTCTGTAGAGTTTTCAGCGATATGCAGCAGCATTGTGCTTGCTGGACCACGAAGTGGGCTAGAGATCTCGTCGGAATGTAGCAGTCACTTGAAATTTTTGCATGTGGGCGTATGATAAATGGATATGTAATGTTTTCTAATATTTCAAGTTGGTGTTTTCCTAGAAGATTCTAAGTAAAATGAAAGAGCTCTATAATCTATATATTAAAAAGTTTCCTAAAACAGCTTTGTCCTATCATTTCGACCGTCCTACTGGGCTGATTTGCTTCTTTTTTGTTTTATTTTCTCCAGAATTACCTGTCGATGAATCATGGTGCATTAATAGGTCACTAAGTTCAGCCGAAGTTGAGTAATGGTAAAATCAAATCATTGAATGACTCCTCAAATCGATTATGACCGCGCAGTAGGCAATGGGTCTGCCATTATAATGTAAACTTCCCAACTCGATTGCGAATGGCAGTAGGGAGGTGAGCCTGTCATTATCATC
The DNA here is from genome assembly GCF_040414725.1 of Anabrus simplex. Classification (NCBI taxonomy): domain Eukaryota; kingdom Metazoa; phylum Arthropoda; class Insecta; order Orthoptera; family Tettigoniidae; genus Anabrus; species Anabrus simplex. The sequence goes on along the minus strand of NC_090267.1, from coordinate 309,448,693 downwards.
ATAACTCCGCAACTCACATTTTACATTGGAAGCAATGTGTCTGGACCTCCGCATGCTGTTTCGCGGATAACGCTAAGAGACATGCAATTTTAAGAAACCTTGTTCACTGCATGTACAGTAATTTACTTCGAAATCCGTATACAATGTAGAATAACGGACCGAAGAACGTGTACATTTTTAGCCTGGCTAATAAAAGACTTGATGGAACTAATAAAGCTACTGTCAGAATCCTGGTCAAGAATGATTGGGTGACTTGCAGATAACAAATAATATCCAGCAAGTCTGTTCACAATAATTGCTGTTATTAGACGAATATGGTGGAAACTCCATAACATACGTCGTCCTTCTATCAGTCCAATGACAGCTAGTTTGATTTCGGTTGTATTGGTGGTGTACAAGTACATTTAAATGCGACAACTCTCTGTAATTGGCTCCCGGCATATTAAAGAACTCTTGCGAGGTAAAATTCTAATGCCCACGCGTCTCTTCAAACCTAATAATAATTGTTACGGGATACTGTGGTGAAAAGAGGTGAAAGGAAGTGCGGACATAAATGGGTGGATAGAGAAAAGATCAAATTTTAATCAAAAACTTTAAAATTAGTAATTTTATTTCTTTTCCTTTTTTCTTTTCTTTTAAAATTTTATACTTTATTAAGCAATAATAAATATTCTGGTACAAATGTCTAGCTCGTAAACTCGAGAAACAATGTTAGAAACAACATTAAATAACAACATGAGCTTGAAGCTCCCCAGTTACAAATTTTACAAGAGGACTACTGCCGCCTTCAATCAATACTCAAGGAGACTGAGTTCCATAATTTAAAATAGTTGAAAAATAGCGTCTTTGATCCACACAATTACTCTCTAGGAGACTATTCTCCAACATTTATAAGTACCAAGCCTAGTAAAGGCACGCCCTACATTTAACAAAACCAACAGTAGACCCTGTCTTATTTGTTCAACAGTCGAGATTACATAAGAATTAAAAGAGTGAACTTTAACAGGGGCAATAAGTGCCCATTCTACCTGGTCTTACTTAAAAAGAAAAGGTTCAAGTTACTGGCCGAAAATCAAAATGTTAGGAGACGAACACTTTCACTCACTTGGAATTCACCAGAACATCATTTAAACCCTAAATGGGCTCATGACCCGAAGTTACAGAGGCTAAGCCTATACTACGGAAGTGACTAGAAGGAGAGAAAGTTTTAATTTACAAAATTAAGATATTAAAGAATACAAAATCATAGTCACCTCAATATCATTTTGAAAGAGGATACAAGAGGTTTCTCACTCTTTATTCCCCAAGTTCGGTTACGTTCTTTAGACCTGTTTGAAAGATTACATCTAGAAATGGAAGTTTACATTACTAAAGAATTTTGAAATCTCGAACTCGCTTTCTGAGACTATTACATGCTTACAAAATGTCTGTCATCACCTTGAGCTAGTGGAGTTGGATGAGGCAAGCCCTTCCCTGCCCCCTGTACTAACACACTCTACTGCTGGACTGGAGCGATCAAAGACAACATGACTCAATCGGTCCCTGCTTTTATAGCGTAGAGGAAGGTTCCAGATTTCTCCGGGCCGAAACCCTGACAAAGCCACAATTTCCATTGGACAATCAAATAAATATAAAAATTTTCTCATTGGTGAATTAAATAAATGTACAAAATTCCCTGTTGGCTATACTATTAAGTTAGCGGGAAGAGATAGAAGTGTTGATAACTTTAGAACACCAAAAACAATCTACAAACAATTCAATTTTACCAACTAATCACTACCAAATTCTCTTGAAATTTAATTGTCCATCCTCTCATCATAGGGAATCCCTAGGTTGAGAGTAGAGACCTCTGTCGAAAAACGTTCAAAGTTCTTCTACCACATAGCTTGAAGTACAATTTTAAAAAGAAGGTACAAGGATACAAGGCACATTCCCTTTGCTTTCTAAGAAAAGATGGAATTCTTGCAACATCAAATGAAGAAACCTGCGAAATCGTAGCTAAGTATTTTAATGACCCTCTAAACAGTGAAAAACTGGCCAACCCCATCAAAACAAGCAAACAAACCAGTGAGCCAAAACCTTCCATCTTCTCCACCAAATACCGATGAAATCTAACGCCACACAAAGAGACTGAAAAATGACAAGTCTCCTAGTGAAGACTCCATGATTGCTGAACTGTGGAAACATGCCCCGGAAGAAGCAATTGACATCCTACATCAAACCGTTGTCGATATATGGGAAAAAGAACAACTACCAGAGGATTGAAGCTAGCTTTGATCCATCCTTTACACAAGAAAGGAAATATAAGAGATGTGAACATTACCGTGGTATTTCTCTTCTGTCAGTAGCCAACAAGATCCTGTCACTATCCATCCTTCAAAGACTAGAACAGCAAGTTGAACACAAACTCGGGGAATACCAAGCAGGTTTTCGGAAAAGCCGATCAAGTGCAGTACAAATACTTAACCTAAAAACCATAAGATACCATATGATGAGAAATCGAACCTATGTATAGACATTTGTAGACTTCAGGAAAGCATACGACTCCATCAACCGTGATGTGTTGCTTGACATACATACAGAAATGGGAGTCGATGAGAAACTGCTGGCTAATACCAAATCCAAAGTAAAATTCCAAGTATATCTCTCTGAACCCTTTGAGATCAAGACAGGCTTTCGACAGGGATATAGGCTGTCACCTCTTTTGTTCAATTGCGTACTTGAGAAAGTAATACAGAAGTGGGGCGAAAGACGTTAAAAGGAAAGAACATTTTCATAACCTTAAGGATTGGGACAAAGAAAAACGGAGTGGAAATAGATTGCTTAGCGTTCGCTGTTGATATAGCCCTGACGACAGAACATTTCGAAAGCGTAATAGAACAGATCAATGTGTTGAAAAAAGTAGCAGAACAAACAAGTTTACAAATTTCCTTTCAAAAGACAGAAGTAATGTCGAGCATCAAAGATGATACGGCACAACTAAACACCAAATATGGAACTATAAACCGTGTTAATAAATTTAAATACATTGCGGAATGGATCCAGCAAAATGGATTTGACAAAGAGGCCATAGCAACAAGAATCAAGACAATGGAAGTCACTTTCCAAACCACCCGCAATATATACAACAAAAAGTGCTTTTCACTGAATACAAAAAATCGTCGCTACAACACTGTCATCAAACCAGTATCGCTGTATGGTTCTGAATGCCTTATCCCGTCCAAGAAATGTTTGCTTGCGGACTTAGAGAAGAAGGAAAGAAAGAAGGAAAGAAAGATCCTACACACCATACTTAGTCCAAGCTAAAAATAGCAACTATAGAAAATCCAGGCAAGAAGTATACCCTAAGACAGAGACGATCAGGGACACAATGCGTAAAGGCAGAATTCACTTGTACGGTCATATACGACGGATGATCGATTCTCTATGGACGAAACGTATCTTCAGTATGTTTGCCTCAAAAACAAAAACGGCAATGCCATCGTACGTTAATGTCAAGAAAGATCTTAAAGAACTGGGCATACAAGCAGAAGATGCACAAGACCGAAATCTTTTCAGAGCAGCCATCAAGACTTTTGGGACTTTCCGGGACGAAAAACGGGCAACTGGTGCGAAATGGACAGCAGAACGCCGTGATAAACACAGTGAGCTAATGAAGACGATGTGGATCAAGCGAAAAATGAACGAATGCCGGAATGTAAAGTGAGGCTTATCGTGGTCCCTAGTTGGACGATTAGCGAAGTTGAATGAATAACAACAACAACAACAGTAATAATAATAATAATAATAATAATAATAATAATAATAATAATAATAATAATGTTATTGGCTTTACTTCCCACTGACTACTTTCACGGTTTGCGGAGACGCCGAGGTGCCGGAATTTAGTCACACAGGAGTTCTTTTACCTGCCAGTAAATCCAGGGGAGTAGCCATTGGGGGTGGGGATACTGGTGTTCGAACCCTCCCCCATCTCATGGAATGTTTACAACAGGAAATAAACAGAAACGGACAATGAACAAGTGAAAGTCGACTCAAAGGGTTGGCTTTTTTGAATATTTATAGAGACAAAATTGTAAAACCAACACATTTCTTGAATTTATTTTCTAATAAGCCTTGAAGGTTGGATTTTAGATTGTAGTCTGAACATATCATTTGCCGTACAACTCTTTACTTTGATCACATTTTTCTTGTTCCGTATTTTAATGTAATATTTTGTAATGTATGGGTACTGCAATCTGAATATCAACATAAGTCACTTGTATCGGTGTCCTTATGACTCTCGTGCATCCGCGCACCACACACACACACACAGCCCCTCCCCATGGCACTACAGCCCTTGACGGGCCTTGGCCTACCAAGCGACCGCTGCTCAGCCCGAAGGCCTGCAGATTACGAGGTGTCGTGTGGTCAGCACGACGAATTCTCTCGGCCGTTATTCTTGGCTTTCTAGACCGGGGCCGCCATCTCACCGTAACGTAGGCTGAGTGGACCTCAAACCAGCCCTCAGGTCCCGGTAGAAATCCCTGAACTGACCGGGAATCGAACCCGGGGCGTCCGGTCAAGAGGCAAGCACGCTACTCCTACACCACGGGGTCGGCCACACACATACAGAACCTTCTTTATGTTCTAGCATCATTTTTTGACTATAACCCCGCCCCCAATCAGTCCATCCTGGCCACTCTACTGAGTAAATCTACCGAAACGTGGCTGACGTATTTGAGCACCTTCAAATACCAAGTATTATTTATTTTTACTGCGTCCTGAATGTGTCATCGTACTGAAGGAGTTCGCTTCTGATTTAAATGAAATGAAATTTTATAACTAAGGCCGTGAATCTTTCTCACTCCCTGCTCATAGTGCGAGTTAGAAGTCTGCTTTGATCATTTTCTTACCTCTAATGATGACCAGTTTTTCACATAGAATTTCTGCCTCCTACAGATCGTCTTTCAATTCAGAAGTAAATGATACTTGCTAACTTATATGTAAATTTTACATCGTTCTCCCCTGCACGTTTTCCGTTAGGAACTAATGTTAAACACGCAGACTAGATGTGTGTCGCTTTCGTCTGTATGAACAGTATTGAGTTTTGTCGACTTGCATTCGTTATTACATTCGTTCAGCAGTATTAAGTTTCTACGGTAGATTTCTAAACTATTTCTGAATCCTTAACGTAGTGACTTTCGGTTCAGAATGCCCCGGGTTCGATTCCTGTCCGGGCAGAATATTTAAACGTTAAATGGTTAATTCCCGGAATGATTGTGCTCCCCAACATCCCTACAGCTCGTACACCACACACAACTCTGTCCTCAACCAAAATTGCACGCAGTTTCCTATACACGGCAGATGATGTCCACCCATGTCGGAGGGTCTAGCTTAGTAAGGGACGTCGGAGCCTGATAAGAAATGGATTATGAATATCTGAGGCTGATTAATTGTATTAACAAGACATGTTGTACTGTATGTACAACCCTAATCCCGTTTCTCTACGAGGTCGGGTATGAAGTGGGATGCATCTTCATTGCGAGGTTTTACGACTGCATGCCCTTCCTCACGCCAGCCTCATCAAAGGAATTAATGAGATGAAATGAATGGCATGATATGTGATAACAGAAAGTGAGAGTGTGAAACTCGTTGCCTACTTCTGTCGAATAGCACCAAGGGGTCTGCTCAAGGATGAACATTCCCATACGACAGACGAATTACTATCAACAGTCTCTCATGCCTTCATTCCATATGAACACTACGGAGAGGTTTGGTATTGAATCCAGACTTTTGGTACGAAATCTAGTGATTGGAAATTGTATACCGCCACCTCCCGTACTCTGCCGGTCAACATTCAGTGGTGAAGATGTTTTCGACCAACGAGTCTCGAACCGACTAACCATGACCATGATATCAGACCATATAGACTTCACTCCTTAACGATCATTGCCACCAGGCGGGCTAATTCATTATCCAGTCATATTTTATCTGGAATTTGAACGTCTTTATAATAGTGATAAATAGTGAAATTTTAAGTTTTCTGATTGATGATTCAGATTTTCTAAAATTTCGAAGAAGAATAAAATTGGATTCGTAATGTTTGACATTACGATTGGGATGCGTTATCTAAAGAGTTATACGATATTTTTGAAAAGATTAATAAAAAACTATAACCTTTGTAAATATGTTAAATCACCCTAATAATGTTTTCCTGTGGCTATTGGTAGCCCTTACTAACGAGTTTCACCCTCTCCCTTTCTGTTATCGTATATCATGCCGTTCATTTCATCTCATTAACTCCTTTGATGAGGCTGGCGTCAGGAAGGGCATTCAGTCGTAAAAGCTCGCTATGAAGATGCATCCACTTCATACCCGACCTCGTAGAGAAACGGGATTAGGGTTGTACATACAACATGTCTGGTTAATGCAATTAATCAGCCCCAGATCTTAATAATCCATTTCTTATCAGGCTCCGACGAGATTGTTACTGCTTCTCTGCTTCGTTAGCAACAGACATACAGTGATCCTCATTGATATATCTTCAGATATGATGTGCGAAGTGTAGTACAGACGAAAAGTCAGATGACCTCAGAAAAAAAGGGGAACACAAATGGGTAAAGATTTGTACACTTGATGAAAGATCAGGAGGAAGAGGAGCCCGGCGAGTCAATATAAGTAATGGAAAGAAACAATTAAGTGAGAAAAAAGTCATGTTCGGAGAGATATAAACTTGTATTGCGTAGGACACTTTATCAGATTGTATAGAAGGTGACAGACACCAAAGCAGCCATTTTGGATAAAATGTAACGACATTTCTGGTGGTTTTGACAGTGTGATAACATATACAACTTGCTCAGGCTTTAACAGCTAGGTTTCATAGTTCGTTACCATTCTTCCAGAGAGCAATACTTTTTCACTTTCACTTCCGGGTATACTCACTCATAATTTTATACCAGTAAATTACAAGGCTGTCCTTCTTCGAGGACCTCTCTATTTGCTGCGTGTCAGTGCTCAATGTATACTGAGAGAACATAGACTTCTTATTAAATAATAAATACAGTAATAATGTTATTTGTTTTACGTCCCACTAACTACTTTTACTATTTTCGGAGACGCCGAGGTGCCAGAATTTAGTCCCACCGGAGTTCTTTTACGTGCCGGTAAATGTACAGACACGAGGCTGACGTCTTTGAGCACCTTCAGATACCACAAAGCCAGCGCCTCAACCGTCTGAGCGCCACTTAACACGGCCTTCTTATTACATCTACAGACGCTTTTCATATTCGTTGTGTTTAGTCCTGAAAGTCTGGTAGAAGAAAAATCCTTCATTTTGTAATACTACAGTAATGACCAGTATCTTGTCTAGGTAATATATTGGTTTTCACATATATTTCTACTAATTATATCCCAGATAGCTGTAGTAATTTACGTGCAACTGTCTGGGTTCTAATAGTTCATGAAGCTATATCGTAGTATGGTTAAATAATGACTTAATTACAACTGTAAATGTAAATCATGAGAGAAATCATCTCTTCAGTTATCCATGATATTATATAACCACCAATACCAAACCTATTATTTCAGAGGGTTGTCTAAGACAACGATGAGTAGAATCAATTAAAATAACGCTGCACTAAGTTTATAGTGAAAGACGCTGCTGTCACTCAGTGAACGTACACTGATCGCATGGAATAAAGCATAAGAAAATGCGTGGTTTTCCTACCGGACGAATAAAAATGGACATATTAATGAGAAATATTTACTTCAAATGTAAACTGGTATTTATTTGAGCTTAATGTAAGAAAATAAGGCAGAATTCTCTCATTGTAAAACTGGACAACCACGTCTGATATCTTTTGAGTCAGTGAAGGTTTGATAGCAAAGACCGGACAAGCCCAACACTTCATATTCCGAGAAGAGTACACCTGTTATTCGTCCACTAAGAGCATGTATTTATATAATAAGGTTCTTTAAGAAAAACAAAGTTATTTCATTGAAAAGAGCATTTGAAAATTCAGTGCTTACAAAAGCAGGTTTTACCAACATCCTTCAAGCAAGAACTAAAGGAGTCAATAACTAGTCCAGTTCGTTTTGGAAAAAAGCATGCTGAAGGTCGATTTAACGAGTTCTGATCTTGGTCAGAGTAAGGAGAATAAATGCCTTCGAGATGTGGGTGTTCCGAAGGATATTACGGATCTCGTGGACTGACCACGTCCCCAATGCTGCCATACTCAGGCGCATGAGGAGGAAGCTAACGTCGGTGTGTACATTCGAGAACAGACATGCTACCTTGGAAATATTATGAGGAATGAAATGTAAAACCTACTTAAATTGATTGACGTAGAGGTCGCAGTCGACTGAGGATCTTACGAGATTGGACAGGACTAGATTCGAGTAGACAGGGCAGCCGAAAATCGTACAAGACTTCTCTGTGATTGTGACCAACATTCAGCTATGGAGAAGGCAGGACAAGAAGTCGATTTGTAGGTTGACGCAAATATAGTAAAAATTTCTGGAGTATTTTTCTTTGGTTGTCATAATTCCTGGATGCTCATAGTAAAATAGATACATTTCCCATGTGTTTTTGATCATTGTCTTTTTCCTATTAGGAGTTATCCAAGATCAACTTTATTATCTCCCACTGACACTTGTGTCATTTGTATTTCGCTTAATTTGAGAGACTGTATTTATGTTTTGACAGAGATGCATTCAAGAGCCGTTTTCATACGTTTGATGTCATCATACTTTATAATACACAAAACATAAAGAGGAGAATGCCTCCGAGATTTGAATAAATCATCACATACCTCACAAATATTTGCATTTATATTGGATATCATTTTACTACTTATGACAGCAAAATCCTGGTCATTGGGAACATATAGGTATGAGATCTTGCAGGGGTGCAAATTTGTCACTAGCTTAAAAATAGTGAGAATATTGAACCCCTTAGTTAGCTGTTAATTAATAAATTTCCTGTTCTAGGTTTCAAGCACGTTTAGTAGATTCTTCTTTCTCAGGGGGTGTTACTGGCTTTTCGTCACTTGCTGATAATCGCCACCATCGTGATTCATCAGCCTAGCTCCCCCCCGCCCCCCCGCTCAAACTTGCTGTAATGAAGATCAGCAGTTCAGAATGAGCTACTTCATCACTTCCCCTCCTGCTACTCCTCAGCATCAAACTGAATGGACACTTAGGAAGTGACAATGATGGATAGGAGTGACATAGAAACAACGCATATGGCACGAGGAACGATGGTGGAAGACGAATCCTAGATTTTGCTGAAGCGACTAACCTCCTCCTCACCAACACATTTTTCAGTAAACGGGCCAGGCACCTGATCACTTTCTGTAGTGGCTATAAAAACAACGTTGAGTTCGTCGTAGTGCGAAAACAAGACTTTCCTACTGTGGTTGATAAGAAAGTCATCCCGTATATCAAGCCCCTCAGAACAAGTTGCTTGTTGCTGTTGCAAATGTCGTTTCATGGAGGAGTCACGACACATGCGGCTATGAGGCAATCAAATGGAGGAGACTTCATGAGCATAAGGAGACCATTAGAAACAGTACAACTTTTCCTCATATTATCCCTGATTCATCGGACAACACGTGGCTAGCAGCTTCCAAGCCCACCAGCACCATCTCCAAGACAACGCTGGAAGTAAATATATATGTGGATAGCAGTACACAGATAACAAACTGACGTTGATGAGAACGGGGTGTCCGGACATTTGCGGTCACAGAGATATGTTTGTGTCTGGGTTGTGTCGGCCAAGGTGCGAGAGGTTTCCTGGCTCCAGAGAAGTGTGGTCATCATTCTACTGTAGTTGACCAAAATATAAGACTTTGGAGGTGGTTTATGAAATAACCAATACGCGCAAAGAAATTTCAATAATACCACTATTTTCCGCGTTTCATTTCACGTTAGATCATGTAGATTTGGAATGCGTAATTAATACATTTATCGCCCGCATGATTTTGGAAACATAAAATTCTGCCATTTATAAACAAAGTATCAAAGACCTCAATGTGTTTTGTGTTAACAGTTGGATTCGATCACATGAGTTTTTGACGTTGACGCATGGTTGAAACACGTTTAAAAACGGGCACCTTTTGTGTTCCGTCTGCGATAAAATATGTTAAAGTATAAATATTAAAAATTACAAATGATATGACCAAATGCAAAATGGAACGAAGAAAATGATGTCTTACAGGATTCTCTGCAGATCTATTGGTTATTTAATAAACAACCCGAGTACACATATTTTAGTCAAAAGTATATTATATGTTTTAATTATGCTGATTCCGGTCACACTTTACCCAGACTTTGAACTGGCATAATGACTGTGTTAACATCATTCTGGCGTGTTTAAAATCATATGTAACTAAGCTTCGTTAGTTAATTTTCTCGGCTTTAAAGCATCGTTTTGTTTTGAGTCTATGTACATACCCATTTACATTAGGAAATCCTGAATCCGCAAGAGGATGGGCTAGTTTTATCGTGTAAAACATTACCTTTAAGCAGGACCTGATGTCGCTGGTTTCTTCATATTTTTTAAGGGTTATTTCAATACTGTCGTCTTTCTTCACCCATTTCGTCTTCCTCCTCTTATCTTCAAGATTGAGCTCCATGCAGTTTTCGACGCTTCTAGTTCCTTCTTTAAACAATCCAGCAAATCGTCGAATCGAGGATGTGGATTTCCAACTAAAGATTTGATCTTGTGATGCCATCCCTCTACAGCATTTTGTTGTTCTATGTCTCTTTTTTTTTGTAACAGTTACACGCACTGATCGGTATCTCGCTGTTTCCAAGCCATACGTCTACGAAATAGTAGAAGAAGCCATGAAGTTCTTTTTGTAGAAGGAGACTGAGAACGGATCACCAGCCATCCCTCACTAACGTCGCCTGGCTTCATAAATGCCAGAACAGCGCACATGCGGATGTGGATACGTATATATTCGTTCTATCTGTAGTCACTCGTCAGGCCAAGTTCTTGTACCTTCTTCCAGAAACATCACTTCATCTAAAAGAAAAAAATAAAGCATCCACTTAACTCAGCTGACGGAAATACTTCCCGTAGGGGTGGTGTCCGACTCGTTGGCTGAATGGTCAGCGTGCTGGCCTTCGGTTCAGAGGGTCCCGGGTTCGATTCCCGGCCGGGTCGGGGGTTTTAACCCTCATTGGTTAATTCCAATGGCCCGAGGGCTGGGTGTTTGTGCTGTCCCCAACATTCCTCCAACTCACACACCACACATAACACTATCCTCCACCACAATAACACGCAGTTACCTACACATGGCAAATGCCGCCCACCCTCATCGGAGGGTCTGCCTTACAAGGGCTGCACTCGGCTAGAAATAGCCACATGAAATTATATTATATAGGGGTGGTATCGTCGCTACTTCGAAGTCAATAGTGATTTTGTTAGGCTTCCATTGAGGAAACGCTTCCGAAACAAGGTGAAGGAAACTAGTAGAAGTTTTTGTTAAGCAGGAACGCAAAGACGACTGGATGAACGTTGCTTTCATCACTCCAGCCTCCAAGATCTGCGTGAATGGTGTATACCTGGGAGAACTGTTTGCTACAACTCTCGAACGTAAATTTAAATCCTTAGCCTGTTTCAGTCATTTGAACGGTTCGAGAAAGGAATGATTGAAGCCCCAATCTAGCGACGAGGATAGGAACTGTGCCGGTTGCCGAAGCCTGTCGCACTCCTCTGGGATAATGATTAATGACTGCCAGATGTAATAAATGAAATGATATTGGAGCATGTTACTGGAATAAAATATGACAGGAAAAACCGGAGGACCCGAAAAAAGCCACTCCTGCCTCCGCTTTGTCCAGCACAAATTTCACATGAAGTGACCGGGATTTGAACCACGGAACCCAGCTGTGAAAGGCCGATGCACTGCCGCTTCAGCCACGGAGGCTCTGTGTGTCTTGAACGTAACATCCATAGAGAATAATCCCCAAGACTTTCTCCACCTTTTTCGGCACTTAACAAAGATAATTCTTTCTCCCATGCCGTCGTAAACTAAAAGAAACGGGCTGAAATTATTCACCCTAATGTCTCTTCATTATCTGAGCACTTGTTTTTGGCTCTACTTGAAGACCATTGCATTATATCATTGCCCAAAGAACTGCTTTTTTTAAAGTTTCTTGAGCTGGCATATCACTAAGTCGTAGCCCTTGCTATGCAGATCACCCAACTCCTGCACGTAAACCTGTGATAGTGAAGTCTCTTCTTCTCTTGCTCTCTTCTTTGCCTCTTGAACCTGCTTCTTTGCTGTGAACGCCACTTCTTCAGTTGGTCCACACTGATGATCCACAGTTTGAAGCATTTATTTGCCTCTTGTCCTCAGCCGTCCTTTACATTTGTTCTCCTTCAGACACACCCAGGTAACGATGCCATGTTGACTTTCCCTATACTCTCTGTAGATTGGAACCATTGTAACGATTTGCCTTATTAGTAACTGTCAACTCTATTACAGTAAGCAACAATAAATAAACCAGGAAGTTTCGATATGTAATGGTGTTTATGGCTGAAGGTTACCCCTTTCTAAATAATGCGCGCGAGAGAAGATTGTTGTTCTCGAAACGGGCGAGCAGGAGCCCAATCAGGTTAGCGGGGGGTACCCCGGGAGCTAACGAGGCCCAACCCCTGCTGGAGTGACCTGCAAATCTCTTGTAACTGCTGGGATGTACACCAAGAGCCAAAGGGAAGCAAAGGGGACTGTTGCAGCAGCGTAGAGTGATCACTATCTTGACGTATACGAACAACCACGAAAGGTGGGCGATAATATAACCTACAGCTTGTCAAGGACACGAGCAAAGGCAAACAAAGAAAGACATGGTATGAAAGACAAGAATATGTGTGTTAAAGACTATTGAGCAAAACCGTGATCTTGAAACACTGGCTGGGATATTTTAATGAGAGACCGAGTGAGTTAGCCGTGCGGTTAGGATCACGTAGCTATAAGCTTGCATTCGGGAGATGGTGGATTCTATTCCAGTCATTGACAAGACTGAAGATGGTTTCGGTGATTTCCACGGTTGCCCATGTTCGCACCAGGCAAATGATGGGTCTGTGTCTTAATTAAGGGGCCAAGGCCTATTCCTTCCCAATCCTCTCTTTTCCCTTCTTGCGTTGTCGAAAACCTTCAATGTATTCGTGCGACGTTAAATTACTAGCCAAAAAACAGAAAATATGCATTTATGAGATTTTAAACATAAAGTTTTCACATCCACCGATACCCGATGGTGAAGGACGCTATGGACAGTATGAAAAACTGCAAAGCTCCGGGACCTAGTGATCTCTCAGCAGATCTGTGGAAGCTAGAGGATCTTCAGGACTCCTCGATCACCTAGCCTACGGACTTCTATAACACCGCGGTTGACAGCGGACAGGTTCCTGATGATTGGCTTACAATACTTGTAGTTCCCATATTTAAGAGGAAGGATGATTCAGCACAGTGTTTGAGCTACCGTCACATTCGTTTCCTATGTCACAAACTTACGATCTTCGAGTGAATCTTTGACCATCGCCTTCTAATCTCAGTATCAACCAGTGTAGGTTTTTGTCAAAGGTCTCGGTGCAACGGACGCAATTTTTGTCACAGCCATGCTGTTATAGAGACACTGGAAAAAGAGGAAACCATTACTTATAACCTTCCTTGAGTTCTAGAGGCTTTCGAACAGGTCCCGCATCAGCGTATTTGGTATTTCCTACGTAATAATGGAGTTCCAGGTCCTCTCATAATCTTTACTGGAATACCACCAACCGTGTGAGGTGCTAGGTTGGCATCTCCAGTGATTTCCCAGTGACAGCGTCCACTGAAGTTCCGCACTGTCACCTTTCCTCTTCATTCATCATGCCCGATTTGCATCGAGACTTTGTATGGACTCTGCTCTATGCCGACTATGCAATGCTTGTGGCAGCATCCAGCGAAGAACTGGAACGACATGTGCAATTCTTGACATCGCTAAAACAGAGTATATTTAGAAAGTCCCAGCTGCTTGAACCATTGAAGTCAACAACAGGGACTTGATAATGAACGATCTGTTCCGGTAATTGGGATTCTTCCCACGGACCGACGGCCATATTGAAGGCGACCTGGGACCAAGAATGAATGTGACCTAGAAAAGGTAGAGGGATGTCAGAGGAACACAGTTTAACCGAGGGATGTCTATCCATTTTCAACTATCGTTCGCCCTGTGGCGTTGTATGGAACAGAGTGTTGCTCTACAACCAAAACCACTGACCATCGTCTGCATGTCATGAAAATTCTAATGGTTCGTTGCACAAGGGAAGTCTCACGTTGAGACCATATTCGCAACGACACTCTCAGAAGACAATTGAGTATCGCCCGTATCCATGAGAAAATATGAAAAAGACGCTTACGATGGTTTGGACATATCTTGAGAACAGTGCCTAGAATAGTCCCTAACATACTGTATATTACCACCATAAGATACGAGGGGCGTACTATATATTGTTTTACACTTTATTTTCTTATACGTCCGGGTATGGTTCACATTTCACTTTTGAAGGTTGTGACGTGTAACTAGTGTCTTGTTCCACCGTTTGGTAGCAGCACACGCACAGGGGCCAAGGAATGCACTCGTCATAGCCATTTCATAACAACACTATCAGCGCAGGAGCAGACAGCATGGAAAGCAACCATCAGGGACATGGTTCCTATGGAAAGAAGGCGTGACCAATGTAGAAATTCTTCGGCGCTTAGTGGCAGTCTGGAGAACATGCGGCGTCACGGAAAACAATTTACAACTGGGTGGAAGGTTGAAAAACAGGGCGCACATCGGTGGACAAGTGAACCAGTTCTGAAAAGAATATGACAGTGTCAGCACCAGCCAACACTGCCCGGATCGAACAAGCCATCCAAGGAAACACATGCATCACATTTACGGAAATGGAGGCAGCCACGGGATTTTGCGGAGACACCCTGCAGTGGATCGTGCGCATTTAAGCATTTTCGAATATCCCATTATATGACACAGTCTTGTGCACTTTTAAATATAGATAGTATCTCGTTCTTTGTGTCGGGCCTCTAGCAGGGTGTTTTAATTGATTTCTATGGGCTTTAGAATGAAGTAGACACGTTTAGTCGTGTGATTATCTGCGATTTCAGCATGTATATCATCATTGCCGTGTTCGTCGTACAACGACATTCTATACAGACGTGTGGTGGCTACAAAGTTTTGGATATGGTTCGTTGGCACGTAGTGTATGTCGTACTGCTTCTCACCATCAGGTACGGTGTTCATCCAGCCGGGTCGTTTCCTCCAGGTTGGTGTTGAGCTGGTCACATAAGGTCAGAGATATTAGCCCTCGTTTCCCTTCAAATCATACAAGGGACTCGAAGACAAAGATTTGGTTGACCACAGCGAGTTTGAATCCCGCGTTCCGAACTCTAAAATCTGAGTATGTAAACTAAACATAATTTTGATCTCATCGGAGTTCTTTTAAATATTAGGAAATTCATCATTCATAAAGTTTCACCACGGATGCGTTATGCCCAAACAGGTATCATACAGGATACAAACTTCTTATTGATGTACACTGCGACATACTTTTTTTAAACCTTACATTTCTGACTACCTTTATAGGTATGGTATACATTTCAATGTGCGTTAGTACGTAATGTATATCTGTATCTAAATCACGTGCAAATTAAGTAAATAATTCATATTATATGAGGATAGGGAGGATTGTTAATGAATATGTAGCTCTAGTTTGCGCCAACGAATTTGTCAATACAGATTTCCAGCTATATCCACACATACTTTATTAATATGTGAAGTATTATTATTATGAAATACGGTCAGTGTGCAGACTTCATTACTGGGCTATAAGAACTCAGGCTAAAGCTCAGTGTAAAAGCTTGCCGATTATTATTAAATGCAGAATCTAGAGTGTCGGTTAGTTTATTCAAAGCATTCGGCATTATGTTATTTAATTTTGTGTGTCAAATATTAACATTAATATTAACCATCACATGAGTTTTCTTTTCAGTTGAATTTCTTATAACTCATCAAAATAAACCGTTGCAATAGCTGAAAACTTACCCGAGAAATACTTCTTGACGTTGCGGATTATTTTCCTTTCATACATTTTATACGAAACGATCTTTCCTTGATTTCTATGCCGGCTGTGATGGCCTCTTAAGATATGGATAGTAAATATTTCTACAACCTTGGCACAAGAGGAAATGGAGTAGTTAGCCTTATGCGGGATTACAGTTGTTAACTCACATAAGAAATCAACCTCATATTCAATTTTAGTGAACCGTAGGAATGTGTGCATTTCCAGAAGTAGAAATCTTTTTAAACATTTAAACTTGCTGGATGGGAATTAATTCCGCGTCTTTCCGAATGAACTGAGCACGTTTTTATCGTCTCCATGAGGTATCCCTCATTAGAACAGAATTAGCTGTTTGATTAATGCACGGGGAAGTAGCAACCCTGTTTTACAAGAAAATAAGCAACCTAGGATATTACGCATTACGACGTATTAAATCGAACAAATGTAAACGATTTTCATAAGAAATGCACGAATTAGAGCGAACGTCTGCACCGCGTACCAGCTGATTAGGACATCACGGTGAAGTATAATGCCAGGACACACGCGGGCGAAAGTTGTATTGTGCTGCTTGTATTTACGATTCGAGTTTTGATTTCACCGTTAGCTAAAACGACTGAGGGGTGTATTTTGTTTGCAAAGAGAGAATTTCGAATCTTTTATATGCGGCATTATACCAACTGGCCAGCGGAAGTTTGGTTCCATGTATTGTACCCTATAGGGCATAAACAACACTGCAAGGTCGATCTTACCTTCTTACCTGTTATTTGATGAATGCGCCAGCCCAACTGCAGTCGGCAGGAAAAGGTCGTTTACAGGGTTCTTGTGAACGAGAGTAGGGAGGTAAAAAAAATAATTGTTCTATACGTATGCTTACGAAATGAGGAACACAAACGCACCTACTGACATTTTGAGCAAAAGTTGTGTATTCTTAAATCAACATTTCCTTTCTTTTATATTACAATTGATTGCACTAATAGTGCTAAAATGGATGCCCAAAAGGCTCATATCATAAATCCAAAGATAAACATCAAAAAAATATACACTAGCTGGTTAATGTCGTGCGGAGAATCGATAAGTGAACACGGGAAACAAATGTGTCCTTACTCGGAACAGCCTCGCTGTACCTACACATAAAGTATATGATGCCAGGGTGAGAAATTGTCCTGCAGAAATAAAGTCACAAACAAAAGGTCCCCACACATATTTGAGAAAGTGCACACAACAAAGATAGTAAGTTTGAACCTATAACTACAGGCATATCCTATCTAATCTCGCATGAAAAATATACCTTTTTATGGATAAGAACCAAGGTCCATTAAAACAAACGTTATATTTCCAACATGTACTGATTAAGCGAGTTTTCTTAGTGCCCAGGTTCTACTTAACGCATCGCCATTTACAACAAAATAAAGAAAGTAAGAGAAAAAGAAAGGATGAATGAAACGAAGCCTCCTTCGCATGCCTATCTCGCCTGCGAGAAGGAATTCCTCCCCACCCCTTCTGTCTATTTAAAAATGGCTGCGAGGCTCCCTGCTGTGCAAGCAGGGGAAACGACCTCCGAGACATGGGGCCGTGAAACACACCCTCGCACAACAAAAATAAAAACATAGCCTAGTTTCAAACATGCGGAGCTCTGCTCTACCTCGACCTTGTCTCGACACATGACGAAGATCGCCACAAATAAATGAGTGAGGAAATCACATACGTGTCTGCACTATCCAAAGTCCGTGACAGACCGCCCTGGGTCTCGATTATACCATCTGGAGTAATACACATTGTTATACACATCCATCTCGCCGTCAGCCCAATGCGACGTGTTCCTATCGACCCTCAAGTCTAGGGTTCAATCCCTTACTTGGCAGAGTATGAGGGGTCGCAAATATACGTGACATAGCCTACGGTGTATTTTCATTACACTCACAGACAATCCAACTCAATATAAACATGAAGTAAACAATTAAATCCAGGCCGCATGCGTGCTCTACATTATGCAGACAGATTCCCTTCCCAACATAAGGGTACTCTATCATAACAACCTATAATTACAAGCAGATATCGACTGATGCCGGGCACTAAGAAACGTTGATTTAAGCTCGTACATAAGCTTCCCTACGACTATGTGTACAGTCACACTATCATTTAAACTACCTTAATCCTTGCTTACTATAAACAATAAAATAAAATGTATATGCCTTACCCTAAATTATATAAAGGAAATACCTTAATAAATGGCCTAATGGGCCGTAACCCTATTCCTTACTATATTTACAAATTAATCACCGTATTTCTGCATAACAACCCCCCAACCCTACACATATATATATTAATTGTTGTTCACTTATCTATCATCTTGGAGACCTCTTCCTCACCGTCCGGGTTGACTGTGGATGCTTAAGCAGTCATGGCGGCAGCGTTGTCCCAGATCGATCCCTTAGGTCCCGTCTTCCAGCGTACCACGTTCATGATGTCTTCTTCTGCCTGGGTAGCCCGTTGGTCTTCTTCTTGGGGTCGTGGACGGCAGTTCGTAACACCAGTCTCCTGCACACCTCACCGCTCTTCACTAAAATGAAATACTTAGTTTATTCACAGCACAGCACCTCCCGATCTATTTACTCCCTTTGACATGGGAATCAATACTGGATATCTGGAATCTCGAAACTGACTCCACTCCACTAATCTAGCCTTCTACCTCTGACCGGAATAATACCAACTATCCTAGCTTATTGTTACGGGTATTTTATTTTTATTTTTGTACCCGTCGCTACTCCTCTCTCATCACCTCATAATGAAAGTCTACATAGGTAGCACACTTTGCGTCAAATACTAAACACTCGTCGGTCTCACCGCATATGTCTACATATTGTTCTTCACTTAAATTGCTACCGGGAACTTTACAAATCTCGGAGCTATTAAATCAAATTATCGCCACAACACTTATTATTCACAATCTTTGTCTTAAACAAAGGTTTCTGGCGCGAGTATCAGCAGAAACGCGACGTGCACGTACAGCGGTCTTATCATGGACTGAAACACCTCCTTCCACCTTTCTCTGCTCTTATAGAATCCAGGAACCCACGCGACTCGCTGGGAAGTCCCGGGAAACAACTTGAGATTGGCATGTGGCCTCGAAACATTTTCTCACGGCAGTCGGCCTCCTACGTAGTTATTTATTCGATTATATATTAATAGACTTTGAGGTATCTATGGCTTCGGAAAATTCTGGCACCGATTTCCATCCTATTACTTTCCTGTAAAACCTTCAAATATAGGAATTACGACTCAATTTCCATAGCGTGGTGAGCCTGTCTGTTCCCGCTGAAAATCTCTGTTAAGATGGCATGTCTCTCCCCCAGACAAAATCCCATCTCTCTTTCTCTCTTCCTCACATATTCTTTCTTCGTCACACATGACCACGCCTTGCCTCGGGAAATCACCTTCTCGATTCCCGCGCTCTGTATAGCATCACGCCCTCACAAGCGGCGCCCTACTGCAAAATTATTACTGCGTTAAATATCCATTCTCACCGCTCAGTATAATGGTACATTTGCCTCCCTACACACCAAAGAAAAATATGAAAAAATCTTATTTTTTTGTATTTTTCTTTGCGTCTGATATTTAACGCTCGCGTTGCCTATTCTTTCATTCCGAGCCATCCTGTAGTTCTTCCGGAACTTGCTCCAGTAGTTCCTCACGCTCCTTCCTCACTCCGTAGTAGGCATCCAACAAAGCCAAGAATTTTCTATGATTCCCCGAACATTCATTGCACTCCACAGCAGCCCTTCCTATTATTGCGCTGCTCTGCGGCGAAACTTCTTCTACCTTTCCTACATTTAGGGATACTTCACTCGGATTGTGGTTGAGGTCTCCAATTCCAGCATCTCGCGTCTCCATTGATTCGTCTGCTCCTACCACGTCTTCTTCTTCTTCTTCTTCTTCTACTTCATCGTCCTCTTCTCCCTCTCTGGTAGCAGTCTCATGTTGGAGTAATTTCTAAGTTTCTTGCATTCAATTATATAGTACAGGAAATTATATCTAGAAAAATTTTGTTACATATGATACAACTTAGCCTCGATCCCATTACTCTTGGTCTAATTTCTCTTCCATTTATCCTTTAGCAATTCATGACAAGGGCTATAATTTAACATCCGTGGCTTCCTTTTCTTGAGCTTAGAGTTCACCGTTCCCTTTTTCTTCTTCCGCTTTCTACCGGAATTCCCATAATAATATCGGCCTTTCTTGTTCCGTAATTTGGTCCTACGTCTCGCGCGCGGTACCAGTAGCCATCTGCTTCTTCTTCTATAGAGCCGCCTATCTCTTCTTTGCTGTCTCATCTTCTTACTCGTGCCTCGGTACGATTTAGAGTAACATTCTTTCATCGTAAGTTGCAGACCTTTCTTCTTTTTCTTCCGTCGGCTGGCATTTTTGTGTAGTGTGGGTCGATTTGGATTCGCTTTCAAGTCTGCCGTCATTTGTTGGGTACGCTGTTCAGCTGGACTTCCTTCACGCCTTAAATCAACTCTGTCGGCCTTCAACTTCCCTTCCAATTCTGCTCCTTGGAGGCTGTCACCTTCATCTGTCCTCGCTGCTGCCTTAGTCGTCTCAGACATACTGGCGCTGTTCTCCCCCTCGTTGGTTATCTGAGAAGCTAGGGTCGCTTCGCCTTGCCTTTCTACCTCAACAGTGTTCTCTGCGTTCTACAAACTAGCCATGTAGCTGGGGTGTGTATTTTCAACTTTCTGACCTGCTGGTAGTTCCGATCCTGACGTCCTGGCAGTTATCTTCATCTCATTTTGTTCTACCCGAGCTTTCAAACTAGCCACCTCTGCCTTAGTCCCTTCAATTGTACTTTCATTAGTCATCGTCCTTTCTTCTAACACTTCAACTGCCTTCTTTAGTGCAACGACTTGCTCTCCTGTTTCCTCTTTCAAGTTTGACACTTGCCTCTTCAACTCCTCTGTATTTTTCCGACAGCAATTGCGTACATTCTCTAATTTCTCACTCAATTTTCCGAGCCGCGTCTGCGTCTGCTGATTGTCCGCCATTAACCGGTCTAATTTAGCATTCGTGTGCTCTTCTAAAGCCGTTAATTGTTCTTTCGTACGGGCTTCTAGTCCTATTAACTGCTCCTCAGTTTTATTTATCTGTTTTTCACTTACGTCAATAACCTGTGATTTTATCGCAGCTACCTGAGTCTCTAACTCGACTTTCTGCTCCTAAAATTTACTCATCTGTTTTTCACTTACGTCAATAACCTGCGACTTTACAGCGGCTATCTGTGTTTCTACCTCGGCCATCTGAGCCTTTAACTCCACTTTCTGCTCTTCCCTGACTTCAGCGATCTGCGCTTTGACTTGTCCTAACTCCTCCATCAATAACTCCCGAAAACTTTCTAACGTCAGAGACATTTATTACAATGAGAATACGCCAACCCTTCCGGAGAGAAATCTGGGGTCTTTCTCCGCACGACATTATAACTCCACGTTTCATTAAATTTCTATCCATCAACTTATGCTCTGTCACTTCACATATGAACCACAAAAATGACAAATTTTGAACAAATGCAAATAACACGTTGTTTAATTTAACCGAAATAACGGTATAATCTGGTAAAAATGGTTTATCTGAAAGAAATCATCCTCACAAAGACCAATAAGCTTATCATTATATTTGACAACAATCTCCTGTACCTATATTCGCCATTACTAAATATGCGCTAAGATTCGGACAGATTCAATGCCAAACTCTAGCTTCTCTGTCCTGGTTCCTCATTTATCCAAGAAAACTCGTAATTAATGAACCACACACATTCAGCCACGTTTTGTATCCTAACTTGGATATTCGTAGCGTCTGCATCTAATACTCTCGTCACACACAACTAAAGCAGATTAGTACGTCACCGTCGATATTATTATCCCCCCCTCACGATACACTCGCCACACGCCATTGGGAGCCATTTTATATGTACCCTATAGGGCATAAACAACACTGCAAGGTCGATCTTACCTTCTTACCTGTTATTTGATGAATGCGCCAGCCCAACTGCAGTCGGCAGGAAAAGGTCGTTTACAGGGTTCTTGTGAACGAGAGTAGGGAGGTAAAAAAAATAATTGTTCTATACGTATGCTTACGAAATGAGGAACACAAACGCACCTACTGACATTTTGAGCAAAAGTTGTGTATTCTTAAATCAACATTTCCTTTCTTTTATATTACAATTGATTGCACTAATAGTGCTAAAATGGATGCCCAAAAGGCTCATATCATAAATCCAAAGATAAACATCAAAAAAATATACACTAGCTGGTTAATGTCGTGCGGAGAATCGATAAGTGAACACGGGAAACAAATGTGTCCTTACTCGGAACAGCCTCGCTGTACCTACACATAAAGTATATGATGCCAGGGTGAGAAATTGTCCTGCAGAAATAAAGTCACAAACAAAAGGTCCCCACACATATTTGAGAAAGTGCACACAACAAAGATAGTAAGTTTGAACCTATAACTACAGGCATATCCTATCTAATCTCGCATGAAAAATATACCTTTTTATGGATAAGAACCAAGGTCCATTAAAACAAACGTTATATTTCCAACATGTACTGATTAAGCGAGTTTTCTTAGTGCCCAGGTTCTACTTAACGCATCGCCATTTACAACAAAATAAAGAAAGTAAGAGAAAAAGAAAGGATGAATGAAACGAAGCCTCCTTCGCATGCCTATCTCGCCTGCGAGAAGGAATTCCTCCCCACCCCTTCTGTCTATTTAAAAATGGCTGCGAGGCTCCCTGCTGTGCAAGCAGGGGAAACGACCTCCGAGACATGGGGCCGTGAAACACACCCTCGCACAACAAAAATAAAAACATAGCCTAGTTTCAAACATGCGGAGCTCTGCTCTACCTCGACCTTGTCTCGACACATGACGAAGATCGCCACAAATAAATGAGTGAGGAAATCACATACGTGTCTGCACTATCCAAAGTCCGTGACAGACCGCCCTGGGTCTCGATTATACCATCTGGAGTAATACACATTGTTATACACATCCATCTCGCCGTCAGCCCAATGCGACGTGTTCCTATCGACCCTCAAGTCTAGGGTTCAATCCCTTACTTGGCAGAGTATGAGGGGTCGCAAATATACGTGACATAGCCTACGGTGTATTTTCATTACACTCACAGACAATCCAACTCAATATAAACATGAAGTAAACAATTAAATCCAGGCCGCATGCGTGCTCTACATTATGCAGACAGATTCCCTTCCCAACATAAGGGTACTCTATCATAACAACCTATAATTACAAGCAGATATCGACTGATGCCGGGCACTAAGAAACGTTGATTTAAGCTCGTACATAAGCTTCCCTACGACTATGTGTACAGTCACACTATCATTTAAACTACCTTAATCCTTGCTTACTATAAACAATAAAATAAAATGTATATGCCTTACCCTAAATTATATAAAGGAAATACCTTAATAAATGGCCTAATGGGCCGTAACCCTATTCCTTACTATATTTACAAATTAATCACCGTATTTCTGCATAACAACCCCCCAACCCTACACATATATATATTAATTGTTGTTCACTTATCTATCATCTTGGAGACCTCTTCCTCACCGTCCGGGTTGACTGTGGATGCTTAAGCAGTCATGGCGGCAGCGTTGTCCCAGATCGATCCCTTAGGTCCCGTCTTCCAGCGTACCACGTTCATGATGTCTTCTTCTGCCTGGGTAGCCCGTTGGTCTTCTTCTTGGGGTCGTGGACGGCAGTTCGTAACACCAGTCTCCTGCACACCTCACCGCTCTTCACTAAAATGAAATACTTAGTTTATTCACAGCACAGCACCTCCCGATCTATTTACTCCCTTTGACATGGGAATCAATACTGGATATCTGGAATCTCGAAACTGACTCCACTCCACTAATCTAGCCTTCTACCTCTGACCGGAATAATACCAACTATCCTAGCTTATTGTTACGGGTATTTTATTTTTATTTTTGTACCCGTCGCTACTCCTCTCTCATCACCTCATAATGAAAGTCTACATAGGTAGCACACTTTGCGTCAAATACTAAACACTCGTCGGTCTCACCGCATATGTCTACATATTGTTCTTCACTTAAATTGCTACCGGGAACTTTACAAATCTCGGAGCTATTAAATCAAATTATCGCCACAACACTTATTATTCACAATCTTTGTCTTAAACAAAGGTTTCTGGCGCGAGTATCAGCAGAAACGCGACGTGCACGTACAGCGGTCTTATCATGGACTGAAACACCTCCTTCCACCTTTCTCTGCTCTTATAGAATCCAGGAACCCACGCGACTCGCTGGGAAGTCCCGGGAAACAACTTGAGATTGGCATGTGGCCTCGAAACATTTTCTCACGGCAGTCGGCCTCCTACGTAGTTATTTATTCGATTATATATTAATAGACTTTGAGGTATCTATGGCTTCGGAAAATTCTGGCACCGATTTCCATCCTATTACTTTCCTGTAAAACCTTCAAATATAGGAATTACGACTCAATTTCCATAGCGTGGTGAGCCTGTCTGTTCCCGCTGAAAATCTCTGTTAAGATGGCATGTCTCTCCCCCAGACAAAATCCCATCTCTCTTTCTCTCTTCCTCACATATTCTTTCTTCGTCACACATGACCACGCCTTGCCTCGGGAAATCACCTTCTCGATTCCCGCGCTCTGTATAGCATCACGCCCTCACAAGCGGCGCCCTACTGCAAAATTATTACTGCGTTAAATATCCATTCTCACCGCTCAGTATAATGGTACATTTGCCTCCCTACACACCAAAGAAAAATATGAAAAAATCTTATTTTTTTGTATTTTTCTTTGCGTCTGATATTTAACGCTCGCGTTGCCTATTCTTTCATTCCGAGCCATCCTGTAGTTCTTCCGGAACTTGCTCCAGTAGTTCCTCACGCTCCTTCCTCACTCCGTAGTAGGCATCCAACAAAGCCAAGAATTTTCTATGATTCCCCGAACATTCATTGCACTCCACAGCAGCCCTTCCTATTATTGCGCTGCTCTGCGGCGAAACTTCTTCTACCTTTCCTACATTTAGGGATACTTCACTCGGATTGTGGTTGAGGTCTCCAATTCCAGCATCTCGCGTCTCCATTGATTCGTCTGCTCCTACCACGTCTTCTTCTTCTTCTTCTTCTTCTTCTACTTCATCGTCCTCTTCTCCCTCTCTGGTAGCAGTCTCATGTTGGAGTAATTTCTAAGTTTCTTGCATTCAATTATATAGTACAGGAAATTATATCTAGAAAAATTTTGTTACATATGATACAACTTAGCCTCGATCCCATTACTCTTGGTCTAATTTCTCTTCCATTTATCCTTTAGCAATTCATGACAAGGGCTATAATTTAACATCCGTGGCTTCCTTTTCTTGAGCTTAGAGTTCACCGTTCCCTTTTTCTTCTTCCGCTTTCTACCGGAATTCCCATAATAATATCGGCCTTTCTTGTTCCGTAATTTGGTCCTACGTCTCGCGCGCGGTACCAGTAGCCATCTGCTTCTTCTTCTATAGAGCCGCCTATCTCTTCTTTGCTGTCTCATCTTCTTACTCGTGCCTCGGTACGATTTAGAGTAACATTCTTTCATCGTAAGTTGCAGACCTTTCTTCTTTTTCTTCCGTCGGCTGGCATTTTTGTGTAGTGTGGGTCGATTTGGATTCGCTTTCAAGTCTGCCGTCATTTGTTGGGTACGCTGTTCAGCTGGACTTCCTTCACGCCTTAAATCAACTCTGTCGGCCTTCAACTTCCCTTCCAATTCTGCTCCTTGGAGGCTGTCACCTTCATCTGTCCTCGCTGCTGCCTTAGTCGTCTCAGACATACTGGCGCTGTTCTCCCCCTCGTTGGTTATCTGAGAAGCTAGGGTCGCTTCGCCTTGCCTTTCTACCTCAACAGTGTTCTCTGCGTTCTACAAACTAGCCATGTAGCTGGGGTGTGTATTTTCAACTTTCTGACCTGCTGGTAGTTCCGATCCTGACGTCCTGGCAGTTATCTTCATCTCATTTTGTTCTACCCGAGCTTTCAAACTAGCCACCTCTGCCTTAGTCCCTTCAATTGTACTTTCATTAGTCATCGTCCTTTCTTCTAACACTTCAACTGCCTTCTTTAGTGCAACGACTTGCTCTCCTGTTTCCTCTTTCAAGTTTGACACTTGCCTCTTCAACTCCTCTGTATTTTTCCGACAGCAATTGCGTACATTCTCTAATTTCTCACTCAATTTTCCGAGCCGCGTCTGCGTCTGCTGATTGTCCGCCATTAACCGGTCTAATTTAGCATTCGTGTGCTCTTCTAAAGCCGTTAATTGTTCTTTCGTACGGGCTTCTAGTCCTATTAACTGCTCCTCAGTTTTATTTATCTGTTTTTCACTTACGTCAATAACCTGTGATTTTATCGCAGCTACCTGAGTCTCTAACTCGACTTTCTGCTCCTAAAATTTACTCATCTGTTTTTCACTTACGTCAATAACCTGCGACTTTACAGCGGCTATCTGTGTTTCTACCTCGGCCATCTGAGCCTTTAACTCCACTTTCTGCTCTTCCCTGACTTCAGCGATCTGCGCTTTGACTTGTCCTAACTCCTCCATCAATAACTCCCGAAAACTTTCTAACGTCAGAGACATTTATTACAATGAGAATACGCCAACCCTTCCGGAGAGAAATCTGGGGTCTTTCTCCGCACGACATTATAACTCCACGTTTCATTAAATTTCTATCCATCAACTTATGCTCTGTCACTTCACATATGAACCACAAAAATGACAAATTTTGAACAAATGCAAATAACACGTTGTTTAATTTAACCGAAATAACGGTATAATCTGGTAAAAATGGTTTATCTGAAAGAAATCATCCTCACAAAGACCAATAAGCTTATCATTATATTTGACAACAATCTCCTGTACCTATATTCGCCATTACTAAATATGCGCTAAGATTCGGACAGATTCAATGCCAAACTCTAGCTTCTCTGTCCTGGTTCCTCATTTATCCAAGAAAACTCGTAATTAATGAACCACACACATTCAGCCACGTTTTGTATCCTAACTTGGATATTCGTAGCGTCTGCATCTAATACTCTCGTCACACACAACTAAAGCAGATTAGTACGTCACCGTCGATATTATTATCCCCCCCTCACGATACACTCGCCACACGCCATTGGGAGCCATTTTATATGTACCCTATAGGGCATAAACAACACTGCAAGGTCGATCTTACCTTCTTACCTGTTATTTGATGAATGCGCCAGCCCAACTGCAGTCGGCAGGAAAAGGTCGTTTACAGGGTTCTTGTGAACGAGAGTAGGGAGGTAAAAAAAATAATTGTTCTATACGTATGCTTACGAAATGAGGAACACAAACGCACCTACTGACATTTTGAGCAAAAGTTGTGTATTCTTAAATCAACATTTCCTTTCTTTTATATTACAATTGATTGCACTAATAGTGCTAAAATGGATGCCCAAAAGGCTCATATCATAAATCCAAAGATAAACATCAAAAAAATATACACTAGCTGGTTAATGTCGTGCGGAGAATCGATAAGTGAACACGGGAAACAAATGTGTCCTTACTCGGAACAGCCTCGCTGTACCTACACATAAAGTATATGATGCCAGGGTGAGAAATTGTCCTGCAGAAATAAAGTCACAAACAAAAGGTCCCCACACATATTTGAGAAAGTGCACACAACAAAGATAGTAAGTTTGAACCTATAACTACAGGCATATCCTATCTAATCTCGCATGAAAAATATACCTTTTTATGGATAAGAACCAAGGTCCATTAAAACAAACGTTATATTTCCAACATGTACTGATTAAGCGAGTTTTCTTAGTGCCCAGGTTCTACTTAACGCATCGCCATTTACAACAAAATAAAGAAAGTAAGAGAAAAAGAAAGGATGAATGAAACGAAGCCTCCTTCGCATGCCTATCTCGCCTGCGAGAAGGAATTCCTCCCCACCCCTTCTGTCTATTTAAAAATGGCTGCGAGGCTCCCTGCTGTGCAAGCAGGGGAAACGACCTCCGAGACATGGGGCCGTGAAACACACCCTCGCACAACAAAAATAAAAACATAGCCTAGTTTCAAACATGCGGAGCTCTGCTCTACCTCGACCTTGTCTCGACACATGACGAAGATCGCCACAAATAAATGAGTGAGGAAATCACATACGTGTCTGCACTATCCAAAGTCCGTGACAGACCGCCCTGGGTCTCGATTATACCATCTGGAGTAATACACATTGTTATACACATCCATCTCGCCGTCAGCCCAATGCGACGTGTTCCTATCGACCCTCAAGTCTAGGGTTCAATCCCTTACTTGGCAGAGTATGAGGGGTCGCAAATATACGTGACATAGCCTACGGTGTATTTTCATTACACTCACAGACAATCCAACTCAATATAAACATGAAGTAAACAATTAAATCCAGGCCGCATGCGTGCTCTACATTATGCAGACAGATTCCCTTCCCAACATAAGGGTACTCTATCATAACAACCTATAATTACAAGCAGATATCGACTGATGCCGGGCACTAAGAAACGTTGATTTAAGCTCGTACATAAGCTTCCCTACGACTATGTGTACAGTCACACTATCATTTAAACTACCTTAATCCTTGCTTACTATAAACAATAAAATAAAATGTATATGCCTTACCCTAAATTATATAAAGGAAATACCTTAATAAATGGCCTAATGGGCCGTAACCCTATTCCTTACTATATTTACAAATTAATCACCGTATTTCTGCATAACAACCCCCCAACCCTACACATATATATATTAATTGTTGTTCACTTATCTATCATCTTGGAGACCTCTTCCTCACCGTCCGGGTTGACTGTGGATGCTTAAGCAGTCATGGCGGCAGCGTTGTCCCAGATCGATCCCTTAGGTCCCGTCTTCCAGCGTACCACGTTCATGATGTCTTCTTCTGCCTGGGTAGCCCGTTGGTCTTCTTCTTGGGGTCGTGGACGGCAGTTCGTAACACCAGTCTCCTGCACACCTCACCGCTCTTCACTAAAATGAAATACTTAGTTTATTCACAGCACAGCACCTCCCGATCTATTTACTCCCTTTGACATGGGAATCAATACTGGATATCTGGAATCTCGAAACTGACTCCACTCCACTAATCTAGCCTTCTACCTCTGACCGGAATAATACCAACTATCCTAGCTTATTGTTACGGGTATTTTATTTTTATTTTTGTACCCGTCGCTACTCCTCTCTCATCACCTCATAATGAAAGTCTACATAGGTAGCACACTTTGCGTCAAATACTAAACACTCGTCGGTCTCACCGCATATGTCTACATATTGTCCTTCACTTAAATTGCTACCGGGAACTTTACAAATCTCGGAGCTATTAAATCAAATTATCGCCACAACACTTATTATTCACAATCTTTGTCTTAAACAAAGGTTTCTGGCGCGAGTATCAGCAGAAACGCGACGTGCACGTACAGCGGTCTTATCATGGACTGAAACACCTCCTTCCACCTTTCTCTGCTCTTATAGAATCCAGGAACCCACGCGACTCGCTGGGAAGTCCCGGGAAACAACTTGAGATTGGCATGTGGTCTCGAAACATTTTCTCACGGCAGTCGGCCTCCCACGTAGTTATTTATTCGATTATATATTAATAGACTTTGAGGTATCTATGGCTTCGGAAAATTCTGGCACCGATTTCCATCCTATTACTTTCCTGTAAAACCTTCAAATATAGGAATTACGACTCAATTTCCATAGCGTGGTGAGCCTGTCTGTTCCCGCTGAAAATCTCTGTTAAGATGGCATGTCTCTCCCCCAGACAAAATCCCATCTCTCTTTCTCTCTTCCTCACATATTCTTTCTTCGTCACACATGACCACGCCTTGCCTCGGGAAATCACCTTCTCGATTCCCGCGCTCTGTATAGCATCACGCCCTCACAAGCGGCGCCCTACTGCAAAATTATTACTGCGTTAAATATCCATTCTCACCGCTCAGTATAATGGTACAGTATATACAGGATGGTCGTAAAGAACGTGAACTGGATATATGGGCGTTAGAGGGTTTGTCGTGCTGATAAATAATTGTGAAAAGATAATTAGATATCTCACACCGTTGCTATTTTATCAGTTGCTGAAGTTAGACAATCATATCACTTCGTGGACGACTTCAGATGGGCTTTGCGAGGCGGTGTTGCTATAATCTGCACGTGGCTTATGGCCGACTTGAGAGCGCCAATAGAAGAAATAAACTTCTCCAGAGGAGGATTTGAAAAAGTATCTCCCTGCTGATAGGCTTGCACCATAACAAGCACGTTACGGTGGCAATGGTTGAAACTTATGGTGTGTTAATGTTTGATGCTCATTTCTCGGCATGGCTCTCAAGCCAAGACGGAAGCCTGGTAGAAAAGAATGTAAACACGATAGCGATATGATTGGCTAACAAAAGCAGCTGATAAAATTACAAAGGCGCAAGATATCGAAGTAATTCTTTTGTACCGCAGGCACACCCGCCCCGTGCATTTAAATTAAGCTCCTTTGACAAGGCCATCTAGAACTTGCTCGTCAAACTTTTTGATACCGAGCTCGATGGCTGCAGTCGCTTAAGTGCGGCCAGTATCCAGTATTCGGGAGATAGTAGGTTCGAACCCCACTGTCGGCAGCCCTGAAAATGGTTTCCCGTGGTTTCCCATTTTCACACCAGGCAAATGCTGGGGCTGTGCCTTAATTAAGGCCACGGCCGCTTCCTTCCCACTCCTAGCCCTTCCCTGCCCCAACGTCGCTATAAGACCTCTCTGTGTCGGTGCGACGTAAAGCATCTAGCAAAAAAAAAACTTTTTGATACAAGAAGTTTGGATATTTTTCGACAGATGTCTCTACAATCAACTTAGATGCGCCCTCTGGTGTGAGAATGAACTATTCATTTTCAAAGTAATTTTGTGTGTCAAGGTTTCCTAAACTGAATTGTTTATAGTTTGTTTTTGGTATTCAGACGTTATCAACACTTCTATGTCTTCCCGCCAACTTAATATGTTGGCCAATTAGAAATATTGTACATTTATTTAAGTAACCAATGAGAATATTTTTGTATTTATTAAATTAACCAATATGAATTGTGGTGTGTCAGGGTTTCGACCCAGAGGAAACTTGAACCTTCCTCTCCGCTATAAAACCTGGAACCTTTCGGGCCATGTTGTCTTTGTGGTCGCTCCAATCTAGAGGTTTTGAGTGTGTTCTTAGCGGAAACAGAGGAAAAGGGCTCCCTCGTCCATCTTCGGGAGGTCCACCAGCTCAAGGTAATGGCAGATTCTGCATAATGATGTGATAGTCTTTGAAAGCTAGCTCGAGGGGAAGGTTTCAAATTTCTTTCGCAATGTAACTTTTATTTCTTAATACAAATTCTCACTCAAGTCTTAAGAACTTACTCGAACTTTGGAAAATTGAGGAACCATCTTGTATTCTCTCTCAACTTGATATTGAGGTGATATTGAGCCTTTAAATTTATCTCTTAATTTTGTATTTCTAGTGGTCCTACCCAACATTGTTTACATATTTAATGACGGAAGCCTTGCAGAATAAATGTAAGCACGATAGGGAAAGAAAACATTTTGAAGAAAGGTGAAAGTCTAAATGCTGAAAGAGCAGGACGGTTGTCTGCGCAAGTAGGGAAAGAGACAGGCAGTGATTATGCTAGGGACGTGTGCAAGGCAATGACACCCGATATGCACGCGTACGAGAGTCATATATACCCGCCCATGCACCAGGATATCGATGTAATGGGACATGTCTGCCTTGTCAACTGTGAATCGCTCACGAATCGCTTCCGAGTGGGCAGACCAGGAAGGTTTCAGTTTTACGTGACTTCATATCGTGATCACAGTCACGGGACCCCGTAAGTTTACGTGGAATCCGAACGACAGTCATGTAAATATTTTTTTCAAGGATACCAAAAATTCGAAACGCGGCCGTCGTTGGCTAAAACTGTAAATAATATAAATATGAATCAGTCATTTAAGAAAGGGCACATGTTCAAAAATTTTAAAAATTGCAAATCAACGTTCTTCTCGTCTTGGCGCACCTTTTTAGAAAAGGAACAACACTTAACAAACCAGTAACATGCTGATATTTAAGGTTTATTTGTGTGTGGTTTGGAAGTCATTTAAGAGCACATATCACTGGAGAAGTGCCCTTTCTTGAATTAATGCTTTGCTTAATTCATAGGAAGGAACAGTTGCCTCCATTTTGGTCAGACAGCTGAGTATACTTACTTGTTTACTAACTTTGATTACAAAGATTATGGCATCTGTTAATGCAGTTTCTGAGTATTCTGGTGGCTGTAAAACGCATAAGAACTTTACTACATGGTGGTCGAAATTTTATAAGAGGGGAGGACTGTCGGATGAATCTCGAGAAATGGGAGAACCTACCAATTAGAAAATTTGTTTCCATCCAGTATCATTCATGCACTTCCTTTACTGTGCCAAAAATCCAGAAATCGAATGGGCAAAACAGTTAATAAACAGCCTTATTGAACACACCTTCCGTTTGAAACTAGACAGCAACGTCCAGCTTCCTAACGAACTAGCCAACGAAGAACCAATTCCTATTGATGGGAACAAGATGAGTGACCCAAAAGCATCTATAAGTGTACATTCTGGGGAAGTACAAAGACTTTTTTTAACGAAATACTTGCGTGGCCAACTTTTCGTGTGACTGAAGATGACTTTGACTGACTGTCATCATTCAAATGGTTATTATTGTAGAACGACGACATAGTGTGTTCAAATTATTTGAGTAAAGAATGTTATTTGCTGTAAAACTTATTTTAATTCAGCCATCATTATAGAAAGGGCACATATCCATTTTTTTTAATCTGCGAATTTCCATAAAGGTCTTCATCTTTACCTAGCCACAACCATCAACAGTAATGGTTGAAACACATTCTTTTAATGTAAATAGCAAGACTCTCTTTTCAAACAGTTTTTTTGCTTCCTCCTGAAAAGTTACATTTCTGGACAAGTGCCCTTTCTTGAATGACTGATTCAATTATATGTTCAACTAGCTGATGTACCCGTGCTTCGCTACGGAATTCTACATTGTATATAGAATTCTAGGTTAGGTAGTGTACACCTTGTGAGTAAGATTGTATTAAATTGCATAGCTCTTAACGTTACCCTAGAAACGTGACGGGGAAATCATCAAACGTATTTTCTTATGTGAAGACTGGGTTAGGGAATTTTCATTGTAATGGTAGGCCCTCTTGCCTACCATCAGTCACAATGAAGTTGGAGAGTATTCATTATAATGGTAGACACTCACTCTCCACCTGCCTTTTTACATGCTCAGAAAGACTGTCTTAGTGGTTTTCCCAACTAAAATCAACATTGGTCGTTACAATGAGGCCAGTAGGAACGTCGCGATTAAAAGCATTGCTATCATATGAAATACTCGACCGAATAAAATACCACATAGTTTCTAACTTTTAACGAACAGTATTACGCTGCCGATCTGACAGTCCAAAGTTCCAGAGATAGAACGACCAGGCCACGGACAGCCGTCAGCCGTGAACACTCTTTAATTTCCGCGGGTTGAAGGGGGAGGGGGCGAATAGTGTGGAGTCCCAGGGCAAAAACTGTGCCATTTTACTCATCTGTTTAATAGGAGTAACCGATGAGTCGGAAAATTTCAATTGACTATACTATCTGATCTGGTGGCAAATTTTTCCTCGAAGCTGCTAATGTGCAATAAAATGAATAAAATGAATGTAGAATTTAACAAGTGAAGTAGAAAAAGATTTACTTAAGAAACGGCTCTTTTCAGGGTTGAATTTTGAGTTATTCAGTGAATAGTGGTGCTATCATTTGGAATAGACTGAAATTGTAATTCTAGGCAAGGTCATAAGAGACCCTTTGCCATTATTCCGTTAAGTGTGCACACTAATCATTCCAATCAGCGTGTCAGAGTAGGGATCGAATAGCTGGAATACTATGATAAACCAGTGTGTTACGTACCAGCAGTATCAGAAAATGTATGAACCAGAGGAATGGTATATTAAAGAAGAAAATTTTATAACTCCAAAGCTATTTCCCACCAATATTCAGACAGGCTGTTATACTCGGTACGCAGCAGTAACCCCATCTATCGGAGATGAGTGGAAGCATAAGAATCAAAGAATATCACAACAAACACTAGTAAATGTATTGTTGATCAATTTTATTAGTTTTCGATACTGTAGGCCTTCACATTTAGTTTTCTTCCCACTCTGAAAGACCACTTTTATCGTAGTCGGTACGGTAAAACTGAATAAATTATAAATGATTGGAAATCGTATTCTGTATAACTTTTGTCATGTAATATTTTTCGATGGGACTAATAACATAAGCATTTAAACATTAAATTTTAAGAGCCTTCCCTAAACTATCATTTCATCCAGGGTGAATAAATTTTTTATATCTTCGACCGTAGTTTCTGATCCCCGGCTCTATAAATTCGTTAAATTCTGTTGACCCATTTTCTCGTGGCTCGGCGTTGATATGGACTTAACAACAAAAATCGTAATTTATTAATATCTCTGTTGTCATAGTCGGCACAGTAAACATGTAAACCGTTGTTATAGTTTATTGGAATTAACAGAACCTGGAATATAATAACGACATGAATTTATGAAATATTCTATCTGGAAATTATAACGGTTCGTATGGTGAAAGAAGTTTCCAAGTTGTTCCATAATTCCAAGAACACCCATTCAAGAAGGCAAACATTCCTTCGTTATAATATCAAGGTCAGTCTAGGAAGGTCTGGACACGCTTCCGCAATCCTTTGAGATGACGACCATATTGAGTCTTAAGCGTCGTTATGATGTGGGAGAGCCCGATGTGATAATGTAAAATATATTTGAATTTTTAAGTAAAACGGAATACTGCGTTACACCAAATTGCCAGAATAAGTCAACTGGCGGGATTAAAGAGTTTCGCTTTCCCGTGATAAGTAATGGTGAGCTCAGTTGGTACGGTACAAAATTGGATGCGTGATAAATGGCAATCTACACATAATTCAATCTTGTTCTAGGTGAGTAAGTTATTACATTGAAGTTATTCGTGAAGAATAATATGTTTATACGAACGGTTATTTATTTATTTATTTATTTATTTATTTATTTATTTATTTATTTATTTATGAGTTCCATTGTGTATTTTCTTGTGACATAATTTTGATGTATCGCAGTTTGAACAGAAGAATGTAGATGGACGGAATCTCTCAAGTGGAATTCCATCCCAAAAATATTCCTAATCCATCCCTTTAAAATATTCTAGGAAACCTTCCAAACAAAGATATTTTTTAAAAGGAAGTAATGAAGGTAATAATAGTAATATTATTGGTGTTAGCTTTTCCGAATCAGCGACCAAAGGGAAATACAGTAAGGAAGCTGACAAGAGTGAACAAAAAGTCCAGGAATCCGCTAAGGTCCCCGTGGTCGCCAGCGCGCTCTTCAAAATTAAGAGGCCCTGGGGACCGTTTTCGTCACCTCTCACGACAGGCAGTTGATACCGTAGGTGTTATTCTACCACCCCTACCCACAGGGGGTAAAGATTATGAAAGGTATACAAATTGGTTCGCAGTTATCTACCACTCCTATAAAGGTGAAACATACGAATCGAATGAAAACTGTAGCCCAATATTAACATAACGCCTAAGATTTATTATTTTGTTACAATCTGCTGTACGTCGCACCGACACAGGTAGACGATGGGATAGAAAAGGGCTAGGGGTGGGAAGGAAACACTTGGCCTTATTGAGGAATAGCCTCAGCATTTGCCAGGTGTGAAAATGGGAAACCAGGGAAAACCATCTTCAGGGCTGTCGAAAGTGGGGTTTGAACCCACTATTTCCCGAAGGCAAGTTGATAGCTACTTGAGCCAAACCGCACAGCCACTTGCTCGGTCTTCTTCTTCTTCTTGGCCTCCTCCTTATTTTTGTGAGTATGATCTTGACTTTTTTTTCTTGTCAAACGTTAACTAAAGACTGTAGCCCAGCAAATTATGATCATGTTGATATGAACGTAATACAGATGCCGGCTTTGTACCATTTTGTAAGGGCTGTAGAATACATCCTCGGTATTGGGGATTCGAAATGAACAGATAAAGACGCTATTTTCCAGGAGTGACATACCTTTGGATATCCTTCTGTTATGTATGATCTGAGCGGTGGCCATTTGTAAATAATGTAGTCAAATAAATAAAACAGAGTGCAACGTAGGGTATACGGTGAGCTAACTTATTCCCCATCTATTCACAACATTTATTTTGATGCTGAAACTCGGGAACATTTCAGTTCAATATAGGACCATATACTCACGAGAAAACAGGTATTGCGCTGTATTACACGACAATACGATTGTGAAGTGTAGTGAACTGAAGTACGGCCAGATACGAAGAATACTGTCCAACAGGTCCTCCACGTGGATTTGCCGTTATCCATAATTAACTGCACAATATTCAGTTCTTACGTACGCCTTTTGCGTGTCACTGCTTGGGTACTTCTCCTAGCACTTGTTCTTTGTCACAAAGACCATAAACTGGAGAACTTACTGCTAAGGAACTCTCGCAACTACTGTATATAGGCCACCCAAATCGACTGCTTTCCTGCTGAATTGAAAGAGCAACAAACCAACGCGCGCACCATTCCAGGAGAATACTTATGGCTATTGCGTGAATAATAGCATATGGGAGTTGAAATTATGTGTACTATTTGGATTTTGGTAAGGATTCTTTTATTATAATGTTAATTAGTACTATAGTAGTATTGGCTGCTATAACTAAGAGAGCCCAAATTCCATTTTCTTCTTGATTGCCAGCGGCTATGGCAGCTCCGACACCTGTATCAGCCAGAAGGATCCAAACTACGTTGCTACAATTATTTTCTGGAAAATAGAATCCTGTGGCTTCTTAGGCGACTAGAAAATGCAGAACTTACCCACGAGCAGGGTCATCCAATAAATATTGATGGCGAATACTAGTTTACGCAATTGCTGATTAGGTTCACGCACATTCGCCTCCATCTTCTGGGAGTGAGAATACTTCTGTCAGAACTCCGAACGAACTTCTGGATACTACGAGCACGCCGTGCCACTGAGAAGACCCGATACCGCTGCTTACCTTGCAAAATAGCCCGAAGCATCGCTGGACAAGCAATTAAGGCACAGCTTCCACCGCAGCGAGTCATTCCACAGAAGGCATTCGCGGTAACAGGTATCGATTTTGCCCGACCATTATACGTAAAGAAAGCGCACGCCACACACAAAATGCTACAGTGTCCACTTCACATGTGCGACGACCAGAGCGCTTCATTTAGAATTATACCGAGATCTCAGCACCGATGAGTTTATATAGACACTACCGAGGTTTGTGACAAGACGTGGCATTCCGCTCGCTATCTACTCTGACAACGCCCAGATGTTTCAGTGTGCAAACAGAGAACTATCAGGACTATGGACAATGATCTCGCATGCAAAGACTCACCAGTATCTACTACAGCGTAGCATCGTATGGAAGTTCATTGGACCACGCGCGGCTTGGTGGGTAGGCTGGTGGGAAAGGATGACCGGCTCCACCAAGCGATGTCTAAGGAAGGCTCGGGACGATCCTCAGTAGATCAAGACAGTTTGCAGACGGTACTGACATCTATAGAAGCCGCACTGAACTCTAGACCACTGACTAAGGATGACGACATGAATGTTCTTACTCCAGTTCATTTCCTTGTCGGCGGACAACTCACTGCACTACCTTCTGAGCCTGAACCCCAGGCAAGCTCTCCCATGAAATAATTCAGGCTCCAGCAGCAACTGGCGGATCATTTCTGGAAACGATGGAGTAAAGAGTACCTGCTGCAACTGCAAAACTTCCACCAAGTACGACACTCCCTGTCGTCAGAGTAGGAGACATAGTCCTTTTGCAGGAAGATCACCGACCACGTCATGCCGTGGAGTTACATCATAGACGAGATGAACACGCCCGGACAATTGTGCTCTCCAAGATGGACGGCGCTCGCTCGCTTTCTCAGGCCTCTTCAGATGATCATAGCTCTGGAGGTTGACCAGGGTGGGAAAGATGTTGGGGATTCGAAAAAGAACAGTTAAAGACGCTACTTTCCAGGAATTACATATCTTTGGATATCCTTCTGTTATG
Organism: Anabrus simplex; assembly: GCF_040414725.1. Classification (NCBI taxonomy): domain Eukaryota; kingdom Metazoa; phylum Arthropoda; class Insecta; order Orthoptera; family Tettigoniidae; genus Anabrus; species Anabrus simplex. The sequence goes on along the minus strand of NC_090267.1, from coordinate 309,410,379 downwards.
TATGATCTGAGCGGTAGCCGTTTGTAAATAATGCAGTTAATAAATAAAACAGCGTGCAACGTAAGGCATACGGTAACTTATTCCCCTGTCATGAGAGGCGACTAAAAGGTGACCGCGTGACTCTTAACTTGGGAGCGTGGGTTGGCGTACGAGGTCCTTAGCTGAGTCCTGGCATTTTTTCACTTACTTGTGCCAGGCTCCTCACTTTTTCTCCCTTGCTCAACCCTTGTTCTTTCCCGACCTCGAAGCCAGGGAGTCTCATTTTCACGAACTTCGTGGTCTTTGTCTTTCTCTGGCCGATAACTTCATTTTTCGAGAAAAGTGTCCGATCCCTTCCACTTTTTTCTCTGATTAGTATTAATAAATGGATGGTTGTCCAGTTGTACTTTCTCTTAAAACAATCACCACCACCACTTTTTTTTTTGCTATTGGCTTTACGTCGCATCGACACAGATAGGTCTTATGGCGACGATGGGAGAGGAAAGGGCTAGGACTGGGAAGGACGCAGCCGTGGCCTTAGTTAAGGTACAGCTCCATCATTTGCCTGGTGTGAAAATGGGAAACTACGGAAAACCATCTTCAGGGCTGCCGACAGTGGGATTCGAACCCACTATCTCCCGAATACTGGATACTGGCCGCACTTAAGCGACTGCAGCTATCGAGCTCGGTACCACCGCCACTACTTTGTACTATTTAGCTGCATGGGTTTTCTATAAACTAGTTAGATTAACTTAAAACATTACCCTTGTTGTATAGGTGAAGAGTATTTTCGCCTTTGAACCCTAAGATATGGCCACATAAATGGATAACAACCGTTAGCAATCATAATATAATTCACTTAACTCAGGAGGTATTCAATGCTTGTCAACATGCTGGTGTAACCTCTCAGAAACGCAGTACCGTTAACTACTTTCTTAACAAAGGAAATACTTAAAGTAATTTACTACAACTGTCATTTAGTACTTTAAGTTCAATATTTCATGTAATGATAATGTAACAGAAGGACAGTCCAGTTTTCTATGTTTCTTTCAATTGGATTAGGTATTTTGAAAGATGATATTAGTAAGAAACACAGTAAGACCAAGTTGTGAGGAAGTAAAAGAGTATACATGAGCACTTATGATGATTCTTGTTTCTCAAAACATGAAAGTCAGGTTTCGTTAATTATCTTGCCATTCAAATATCTGTGGATGTATTCATGTAATTGAAGTGTATTACAGTTATATATACATGAAGAATAGTTGTTTATTTTTATTTCAATGTTTGGTTCCTCTATCCTCTAAATTCGAATACATTTGCCTTTAGTTACGCTCGCTTAAATACTCAATATACCGAGCTCGATAGCTGCAGTCGCTTAAGTGCGGCCAGTATCCAGTATTCGGGAGATAGTAGGTTCGAATCCCACTGTCGGCAGCCCTGAAGATGGTTTTCCGTGGTTTCCCATTTTCACACCAGGCAAATGCTGGGGCTGTACCTTAATTAAGGCCACGGCCGCTTCCTTCCCACTCCTAGCCCTTCCCTGTCCCATCGTCGTCATAAGACCTATCTGTGTCGGTGCGACGTAAAGCAAAAAAAAAAAAAAAAAAAATACTCAGTATAGCGGCTCTGAAAGTAACATTCGTGTCTTGACCTCCCAAGACTGACCTTGATAATATTACTCAAGATGAATGAACGAATGAATGAGTGAACTAAAAATTAAATGCCTTAAGGAAAAGAATATGCAAGATTATTACAACCCTCGATAGGCGTGTTTCGAACGTCGGACTAGTTTATTCAGCGTATTTCGCAAAGTAATATTTAAATGGTACGTGGACTTACATCTCGTATATACATTCTTGCTAGTGGTTCAACGTCGCACAAACTCATCGAAGGTCTTCTGCTGACGCAGAGATGGAAAATGACTAGGATTGGGAAAGCAGGTGGTCTTAATCAAGGTACAGCCCCAACGTTTTCCTGATGTGAAAATGGGTAACCACGGAGAACCATCTTTAGGGATGCCGACGGTGGAATTCGAACCCGCCAACTGCCGAATGTAAGCTCACGGCTACGCGACCCAAATCGCATGGTCAACTTGCTTGGTACTTCTGGTATTATCAAGAAGAGAGGGAGTACCTTGAAGTAAATATGCAAATAATATTTTGAGGCTTATTCTATGAATTCGTGAAGATTCTCCGTCGCTTAGACTGCAGCGCGCAGGCCTCTCATCGCTGGGTTGCGTGGTTCAAATCCCGGTCACTCCATGTCTGTTTTTTGCTAGGCAAAGCGGAGGTGGGACAGGTTTCTTTTCTCCGTGTATATATCCTCGCCGTGAGATGGGCTTCATTCACTCTATTCCTGACCTGGTAGAATGACTGGGAACAGGCCGAGGATTTTTATTTTTTCTACGAATTCGTGATTTTGGAAAGAATCTGCCTACAACATGTGCATATCACTGTGCACTATCAACATCAAATATCAAAAGTTTAAACACTTATATTTTGGTTTGGACTTCGGCCATTGTAAATTTCGGCAGACTCCTTAACAATTTCCACACTCATCGACGCAAAATGCCTACAGTAGCTCATGTTTAGTACAGCTGCACTTAGCAATATAGATACAGTAATGACACTTATGCAAGTACCACACATACACAAATGGTTGAAACCGATTACCAAACACATATCGAGGCCTTAAGAGACTGACTGTATGCAGATCTGTATAAACACTCGTGTCTTGGGTTCCAAATTATGAGAAGAATTCTGATACAGTGGATCAGTAGTTACAAATTCTTGAATAAAGAAGACCTTCTCTGTAGATATGCTGGTACTTTAGAGAACCTCCTGCGTAGTGAAATTCCGGCATGTTGCCTTGGTGTGACTCAAGACCAACATTTAAATTATTATGCAGTATTTATTAAAACGCAGTCTACGGTCTGAATGATAAGTAGTGCTCTTTCTAAGGCATGTTATCGAAAGATAGTATCAACAACTTTTCTCCCACAATAAATGAAATGAAATGGCGTATGGCTTTTTTTTTTGGCTAGGGGCTTTACGTCGCACCGACACAGATAGGTCTTATGGCGACGATGGGATAGGAAAGACCTAGGAGTTGGAAGGAAGCGGCCGTGGCCTTAATTAAGGTACAGCCCCAGCATTTGCCTGGTGTGAAAATGGGAAAACACGGAAAACCATCTTCAGGGCTGCCGATAGTGGGATTCGAACCTACTATCTCCCGGATGCAAGCTCACAGCCGCGCGCCTCTACGCGCACGGCCAACTGCCCAGTGTATGGCTTTTAGTGCCGTGAGTGTCCGAGGACAGGTGCAGGTATTTTGAGTTGACTCCCGCAGGTGACCTGCACGTCGTGATGAGGATGAAATGATGATGAAGACGACACATACACCCATCCCCCGTGCCACCGAAATTAACCAATAATGGTTAAAATTCCCGACCCTGCCAGGAATCGAACCCGGGACCCCTGTGACCAAAGGCTAGCACACTAACCATTTAGCCATGGAGCCGGACCCCACAATAAATAAGGCCCAGTAATGGGTTACAGTTCACTGACGTGCGATCAGAGCATTTTTCTGGAATGCTTGTGAATAGAACGAGGAAAACTACATCTAGAATAATTACTGAAACTTAGTGTTCGAGATTCCAACCAGTTAACTTTGTCTTCCTACTGTGCAAAAATGCAGCACGGTAAAGAAAGTGATAGATGGGGGGAGAAGGGGAGCAATTCATTGTTTCAGTTTACCATCTTCGGTTTCAGGAATTTATCTCCACGAGCGATTACAACCGTTATTCAGGTAGGCAGAATGAAGCATATGTTGATTATCTGAAATGGTAGTTAAGGAAGGAGAATGTAATCGACATCCAAGCTGGTAACTAAGAAAGTATAATTGACAACCGGATTGCTAGCTAATAAAAGAGAATTCATGGAAGATCTGGAACGGTAGCTAAAAATTAGAATGTAACCAGTGGACCTCGGATTTTAGGCAATGCTTTTGTTTTGCTGAAGAGAAACTGAAGTTCTATTACCACGTTTCATGTATTTATAAGGTTAAAAACGGTGGTCCTATAGTGCCTGAAATGGCTAAATTGACGTTAGAACCTATATTTCTATAATTGATTGTTATCCCTATATCGATTAAAATGATTTTAATTTATTCCGAAAAACTAAAATATTTTCCGACTCGTTTTCGTATCTTGAACAGTATATTCGTGAAATACTCTACAAACAAAATCTTAAAAGACAGAAGCTGTAAACAACATTCCCCAAAAGTCCTTAAGGATCTCCCGCAGTCAGCACGCCCGTAGTCTGTGTTACGAGGCATGAGACAGTGTCAAATGACCTGCTGTAAACAAATCTCTTCATTTCATTATGTGAGAATATTTCAACTGTCCGTTTGTTCAGTGTGTGAATTATGCCGAAAGTGTCACTTGCAAAATCGTCTTTAATTAAACAGTGGTTACAGGAGTTTTCCCATTCCATATCGGAGAGTCTGTTCAAAAGGTGCTATTTCCACTTCCAAAAAATAAATCAGTATTTCGTCCACAGGCATTACACTAGTTTAATTCTATCGAATGCCATGAACAATCCAGCCCAGGAAGTTTTAATTCTTTCAAAGTTGTACCAAGTTCCCCTCTGTGGTGTAGTGGTTAGTGTGATTATCTGCCAACCCCAGAGCCCCTGGTTCGATTCCTGGTTCTGCCACGAAATTTTAAAAGTGGTACGAGGGCTGGAACGGGATTCACTCAGGCTCTGGAGGTCAACTGAATAGAGGGGCGTTCTATTACCACCTTAGCCATTCTCGAAGTAGTTTTCCGCGGTTTCCCACTTCTCCTCCAGGCAAATGCCGAGATGGTACTCAACTTAAGGCCACAGTCGGTTCCTTCCCTCTTCCTTGTCTATCCGTTCCAATCTTCCCCTCCTCCCACATAATAGATGAGGCTGCCTGGAAGAAGTAGTGGTCCTCCTTCCTAGTTGTATCCCTCCAACCCAAAGTATCACACTCCAGGACACTACCTTTTAGGCGGTAGAGGTGGGATCCCTCACCGATTCAAAGGGAGAAACCAACCCTGGAGGGTAAACAGTTAAATTCATTCATTCATATCCTAAAGGCAAGACCTTGTCGCTGCAACCACATTTGTCTCTCCTCTGCTGAGCGTTTCAGGTCAACATATTTTTTGAAATTCAGCCTGTCCATCACGGAATCCAGATACTTCTTCCTCAGCCTTCCTCCTCCCTTCTTACCCAGAACTTTTCTTTCCAGCATATTCATGAGGAATGTGTTATGTCGAAGTGTGTGGCCAAGGATTTTGATTTTCCCCTTTTCTGCAGTGAAACAGATAAAGCAAGAAAGAAAGAAAGAAAGAAAGAAAGAAAGAAAGAAAGAAAGAAAGAAAGAAAACTTGTACAAAACTAGATTATGGACACGTTCCATGAGCCTTTTATTTTACGTTTCTTACGCCTTTTCCCACAACTTTCTTAATGTGGAAATAGCAACCTTTGAACAGGCACTACTCAACTATCTTCTGTGACGTTTGCAGTAAAGTGAAATGTATTTTATATTTCCCCCCTAACAAGTTATTATCAATGTAGTAAAATAAAATAATAAATCCACAGCCTGTTTCCAGTCATTAGACCGGGACAGGAATGGAATGAATGAAACCCCCTTCCAGCGGCGAGGATGGGAATTGTGCCGGCTGCCGAGGCCTGTCGCACTCTTCTGGGGGCAATGATTAAAGAACTGAAATGATATTGGAGAGTGTTGCTGGAATGAAAGATGGCAGGGAAAACCGGAGTACTCGGAGGAAAACCAGTCCCGCCTCCGCTTTTTCCAGCACAAATCTCACATGGAGTGACCGGGATGTGAACAACTGAACCCATTGGTGAGAGGCCAGCGCGCTGGCGCCTGAGCCACAGAGGCACTTAGTAAAATAAAAATGGCATTTGAATTGTTACTTATTAAAATATGTCAAACTGAAGCTGTCTAAAATGTATTTTTAGAACCTATTTTGCCATATTTGAAAGCCTATTTTCGACACCTATTTTTAAATTTTATTTTTGTTACAATTTGCTTTACGTCGCACCATCACAGATAGGTCTTATGGCAACGATGGGAAAGGAAAGGCCTAGGAGTGGGAAGGGAGGGGCCATGGCCTTAAGGTACAGCCCCAGTATTTACCTGGTGTGAAAATGGGAAACCACGGAAAACCATATTTAGTTTTGCCGACAGTGGAGTTCGAATCCACTGTCTTCCGGATGCAAGCTCACAGTTGCGCACCTCTAACCGCATGTCCAACTTGCCCGATGCATAAAAATCCTGACCATCCTATTGCTAACTTATCTGTGAAAAGAGTATGCATTGAACATTAAAAATAGTAGCTAACAAAGGGGAATATAATCGACATACAGGTTGGTACCTAGTAAAATAGAATGTATCTAACATGTGGTATTGTAGCTAAGAAAAGGAAATTTAATTGACAACCAGAATGATAACTAAGAAAAGAGGAGAAAATAGACATTCAGGGTGGTAGCTAAGAAAAGAGGATGCATTTAACATCCGTGCTGGCATCCAACAAGGTAGGATGCTTAATACGTGGAGGGAAAGAACTAGTTTCTGGAGCTTTGAGTCAGTTTCTTTCTCAGGCGGCTCGACTTATTCTTCCAATACTAAAACGTTGTTGGAAATTCTCTTTCGTAACTTTTCGTGTGTTCTGAAGCAACAGTTCATTACGTTTGGCTAACAGGTGGGTGCTGTGAGTGTGCGGGTGGGGGTGGGGCGGTGTGCGCGCCTGCTCTGGTTGGCGGCCGCCACGGGACGCGCCACGCAGGTAGATATATAAGTATGCCGGCGTGCCAGGACGCTTCCCTAAGTCTCCCGCCGCTCATCTCGCTGCCACCGACCAGTGCACACACTCTCAGCCCCGCAGCCACCGGTGAGTTGAAAACTTCTTCCTTTTACTCATCCCGAGTCTTGTCTTTCCCTGACAACCAGATATATTACAGTTCGAGGGAAAGCCAGAAACTATGTAGGAATTGTTAATTATTTACTTAACAACAATGAAACAATTCGCTTTTTTACGATATTTATTACTTTGATAAACGAACTACATTTAAGTATACATTATTACTGAGAGAGAACTCCATTTCTAATATATTAGAAAATTAAAATAAAAGGATATTTCACTATTTTATTTAAGAAACGCATTTTTCTGCTTAGTGTTGCAATGGTCTCTATAAACTTTTACTGCTATAATTTAACAGGATAACAGATAAAAGAAAGAAAATTTCAGGAATTTTAAATCCATCTTTTTGTTAGAAGGATAACCAACAGGTGTAGAATTTTAGATAAATATCTACTTTAATTCTATAGATGAATTTCAATTTTTTTAAAGAGAATTTTGTGTCTTCTTTAAGTAAAACGCTTTCTACGTTATACATATATATGACTTGACGATAGAATACAGTATTTTCCAGTAGGTGTCGCGTCCTACTTCTAACCGTATTCCATTATAACGTTTACCTTAAGATACACATCAGATTATGTGGTTAGAAATTAACAGAACAAAGCATTATTGCCGCAGTAGCATGCGCAGTTACGAGAGTTTCAACAAAATGTAGAGTAACTCGTTGCAATTTTACTAGAAGAATCTTTGATATATTTTAATTGAACACAAATATTTTTATTAAAGAATGAATCGAGTATTTTTCTGGAAATTTTAATGTATTATATTTTTAAACTCCTTTTCTTGTCTTTAAGGCCATTTAACTTGCATCGTTCTTTACAAAGTTTTTATGAAACTACCCTAATAACAATTATTATTTTCTTATTTCTAAAGGCATTAATCAGTCATGTTCTATGCTAACAGCAGATGAATTCTTTCACAAATGTCCAACCTTAACACTTGTTCTACTCGAATGCTTTAAAGAATACGACACTTCCTCCGCGAGTGGAGTAAAATTAAATATTATTAAATATTCCGTACAATGTGAGTCGAACATTTTTTCTTACTACGCAAAAGTATGTCGCGGCTCAAATGTACCTGGGAGAAAGAATTAGGCATGCAAATCAAAATTACGTTCATAGTCCAATAGCTGCCCTGTCCTGTCCTGCCATTCCTATCTTAAAATGTCATTTTTTCAGTTGATTAACATCGTAATTGAACATGTAGGTTTTCAGTGGCGACAGTATAGGAAAGTTACTGTGAAGTTTTCGATTGTTGTCACAATTAAGGTACATCTCCGACGTTTTCTGGCATGAAAACAAGGAAAAATGACTCATCAGCACTGCCAACAATGAGGTTCGAACTCACTACCTTTCGAACGAAATCTTACAGATACTCGACCCGTATTTCGTGGTCGATTCGCTCGGTTGTCCGAATGAATAAATATAATCTTACACTAGACTAATGTTTGAGTCAACAAATATACTGATTGACCACTTTTACAATTTCCTGATAACTGTTACGTTTAAGGAATTTTTATCCTATATATTATGCAATATTGAACCAAATAATGTTCTTAGAGGACCAGTGACCTTAATGTCAGGCCCTTTAAAACAATTACCGTTAGTGTTGGAACTCAGTGTCAATATCCGAATTATCCCCAATAGTTGATCCTTATTTCCGTATTTGAACACAAGTCTTCAAAATGTTTTAAGTTCGGAATTCAACTACTGCAAAATTTTATTTCTCCTACCGAACGAATTTCCTTCGTCATAGGGGATGTGTAGTTTTAATCTCGCTGCCTTAGAGAGATAGTGGTTTAGAGCCCCTCCGTCGGTACCTTTGAATAAAGTATTCCGTGGTTTCCACTTTTCATACAGGACAGATTCGCGGAAGCTTTATCACAATGAAGTCTTGGACCGCTGCTTTCCGGTTCTAGCACAGGCCCGTCATAGTGTTGACAAAAACTTTCATGAATTAGTGTTATGTTAAAAATCTACCGTAACAAGAGAATTTCCACCAAGCTGCGGGTAGATCTGAAAACTCCATCTTCAAAAGGTATTCATTTTGCTGTCTATTATTGATTTTCTCTTTTCCTTCTTTTTCCCATCCATCTGTTAATGTATTCTTTGCTTGCTAAAGCGAGTGACTTGTTCACGCAATACTGGTTGTGTAGCTGCATTTGTGAGATAGTGGGTTCTAACACACCGTCGGCAGTTCTGAAAAATAGTTTTCCCATTTTCATACCAGGAAAATGCGTAGATCACACATTAATTAAAACCGTGTCCACTACCTTCCCAAGTTAGCTATTTTCCAGTCACGGACACAAAAGCTAGTATTGTACATATTACTTCATAATTTAACTACAAAAATGCAACAAAAATGCTGTTAGTGGAGGTTAGTTGCCCTATATATATCATAGGCCTCTTCTCACCTTGAATTTATATGTTTTCGTGTGACCAAGCCAGTAGGCTGCGCGGTACAAGTTTGCATTCAGGGGATAGTGGGTTTGAACCCCATCATTGTAGTCCTGAATATAATTTCTCGCGGTTTCTTATTTCCAAACGAGGCAAAAGCTGGGGCTGTAACTTAATTACGGCCATGGCCGCTTCTTTCCCAGTTCTAGCCCTTTCCTGTCCATCGTCACTGAAAACCTATTCGAATTGATGATACATTAAATCATCCGTTTATTTTTCGCGTTAGAGTTCAGGAGATGCTCTGATTCTATGTGTCACCACCATGTTCTAGGGATTAGCGTAGTTGCTACCCAATTGGTTGAACCTGGCACTGGAAGAAATATATCAGTGGATTGAAATCTATAGTGAGGTCCATTCTGGACTTTAGGACCTTAGTTCTCGTCTGTGTTAGCTGAGACTGAATGCACCCTGTTGTGGTATCACAGTCTTAAATGTGTATCACACTCAGGATAACAACGGTGTCCATCTTGGTAGGAAGATCTGCCAAGGTGATGGACATAGGAAAGAAAGTGTTTCTACTTACCTCTATGGAGGTTTCGGACCTGCCTTCGGGCAGAATACACCCTTACCCTTGCCCTTACCCTACTTAAGCAGTGTCAAAAGAACAGAAGGAATATATCACCATTTTAGTTAGATGATTTTTATCGAAATCCGAACGAACATTGTTTTGCACAGTTATTTATGGCCATGTAAGAAACACTGAAGTGAGTTCTGAATCGAATTTTTAATGTGTGGTGACATTCCCATCAAATATGGGTAGCAACTTGAGAGAGAAAATTCGACACAGCCTAACAACCAAAAATCTCACTATGCAGCTTATTATTGCATATATTATTCAGCGTTAATTATAGTTGGAATTCTAATGGGACAAATTCGATATTAAGAAATTTAGTGTATGATGTTTTTGCCACAATTTTCAATCCTCAGGAGCATAATTTAGCAGAAAGGAATCGTTATATCTGTTAAATCTTCAATTGCGGAGACTGATTGGATACTCAAACAGCACCACCAAGAATACAGTTATAGGGAAACGGCAAGGACCTATTGTGTCGCCATAATGAGGTGTGAGGCAGTTTGTCATTGCTTTCCTCATTAGACAGAAGATACTATGAGTGTCACTGTTTATTACATCCAAACGCACTAGTGCTGCGAATGCCATTACTCGGTACCACCCGTATCTCAAGAGCTTCCGTACTGCCACAGCTATGAAAGGGACTAGGACTTCAGTAAACGCCGCGGCTTTCTCTGGCCTGTCCCAAGAGACGGGTGAAAAAAATACTGCATCTATAGAAAAATAGCTACAGGCTACTAAGACAATTATAGCGTGACGTAAAATCTTTGATTCAAAAGATAAAATATTTAATTTCTCCGTAAAAAGGGCACGTGCAACTATAAAGTCAACGACAAAGAAAAATAGCATATGTGTAAATTAATAACGTTATTGGTTTTTACGTCCCACTAAATACTTTTAAACCGGGCGAGTTGGCCGTGCGCGTAGAGGCGCGCGGCTGTGAGCTTGCATCCGGGAGATAGTAGGTTCGAATCCCACTATCGGCAGCCCTGAAGATGGTTTTCCGTGGTTTCCCATTTTCACACCAGGCAAATGCTGGGGCTGTACCTTAATTAAGGCCACGGCCGCTTCCTTCCAACTCCTAGGCCTTTCCCATCCCATCGTCGCCATAAGACCTATCTGTGTCGGTGCGACGTAAAGCCCCTAGCAAAAAAAAAATATTTTTAAGGTTTTTGGAGTCACCGAAGAGCCGCAATTTAGTCCCGCAGGAGTTCTTTTACGTGCCAGTAAATCTACCGACACGAGGCTGACGTATTTGAGCACCTTCAAATACCACTGGATTGAGCCAGGATCGAACCTGCCAAGTTCGGGTCAGAAGGCCAGCGCCTCAACCGTCTGAGCCACTCAGCCTGGCTATGTATAAATTGGATGATACGCTTACTAAACGCTGTGACAATTATATAAAGTTCAACGCTTTTCAACGCTTAACTCTGCATGTGATGGGACTTTATGCAACTTTCCTCTCACTTCAGATTTCACATTTCTATTGACGACGATAATTGGCTCCTACTCCTCTTTCTGAAGTTTTGTGTCTGACACTGCTTCTATGATCTTCTTCTTTTTATTCGTCTTCTTCATTTTGGGTTTCTCTCTCTCCCCTAATGTAAGAACCTCCGTGGCTCACCCGGCAGCGCGTCGGCCTCTCACCGCTGGGTTACGTGGTTCAAATCTCAATCACTCCAAGCGAGGTTTCTGCTGGACAAAGCGGAAGTGAGACAGGTTTTTCTCCGGCTACTCCGGTTTTTTCTGTCATCTTTCATTCCAGCGACACTCTCCAATGTCATTTCATTTCATCTCTCAGTCATTAATGATTGCCCCAGAGGTGTGCGACAGGCTTCGGTAGCTGGCACAATTCCTATCCTCGCCGCTAGATGGGGCTTCATTCATTCCATTCCTGACAGGCAGTGGCTATTCATTTCATTTCTCTCCCCGAGTCTTGGGTAACACTTTTAGACGATTTAAAGCATTGTTGGTGAGCCTTTCTCATGTCAGCGTTTACGGTGTGGTGCCAGCGCTGTTTTGGATCTGAAGAATTCGCAAAGTAAAATAGACTAATAAGTTATAATGAAGAAAATTTTACATGAGGAAATTTACTATGCGACTTATTTTTACTTTTACAGTGTTCGGTAGTAGTCTTAATTTTTCTCACTTTGCGATTTCGATATTGGGAAGGACACCCAGTATTCACTTCCATACAGAAAATTCGGCCTGAAAGCAGAGCGATATAAGGATAATTTTGCCTTTCAACTCATTTCCTACTTTCAGAATACCGTTAAAAAGTCGTTTTATGTCACACCTACACAGATAGATATTATAGCGACCAAGAGATAGGAAAGGGCAAGGCCGCTTCTTTCCCACTCCTAGCCTTTTCCTGTCCAATCGTTGCCATAAGACCTAGCTGTGTCGGTGCGACGTTAAGCAGCTTGATAAAAAGGGGAAAAACAGCTAGATCACCGACCCCTAATGGTACGAGCTGAAATGAAATGTAATAATAATAATTCAAATTTTAAAATGTATCCACTTACTAGAATTTAACACAAATGATGATGAAGAAATTATTTACCGACTCATTGGATGAATGGTCAGCGTTGAGGCCTTCGGTTCAGAGAGTCCCGGATTCGAGTTCCGGACGGGTTGTGGATTTTAATCGCGTCCGATGAATTCTTCTGGTTCGGGGACTGGGTGTTATTCTAACACGTTCATCTTCATATTCAGACAACATTATACACTACCAACCACTGCGGTAAACACGCAATAGTGATTACATCCCTCCATGTAGGGTTGGCGTCAGGAAGGGCATCTGGCCGTAAAACATGCCCAAATCCGTCGGTACGCAGCAGAAAGCGCCGCCGTTCATTGATCACAGCTCGCACCCACAACCCCACAGATGAGGTAAAAATTGTAGAAGAAGAAGAAGAAGAAGATATTACTATGAATTTAAAATAATCTGCCGATCTAATTCTTAATGCCTTATTTCCACATAAAATGATATAATGTAGATGAAAATATAATAAATCTTTGCCTTGAAGTGAAATAATTTATATCATTCAAATTAAAAGTTTAAAAACACGTTAAAATACACAAAAATTAACTGATTCAATGGATAAAAGAGTGAACAATAAAGTAAAAATTAAAAGCGGATAGAAAGCTCGCTTGTATACACGATAAAACAGGCCACTATCCCTCACAAAACGGATGGAGAGGTCTGGTGATTGCTCGTCATCACATAGGATGAGGCGGATTGTACTGGAAAGTTTGAGACTACGGCGCAGATCGGCCAGGTGCACGCACTCCGTAATAATGTGTTCCACTCTTAGACGACCGCCGCAAGTACACATCGGTGGAGGTATCTTCTCCCTTTAGTAAGTAGGAATACGTTGCTATACCGTGGCTGATCTGAAGACGACATTATACATTACCACTGCTTCTTTCCGGGAGACCCGAAGGGGAGTCTTCCATACATTCGTAGTTCCTTTTATCGCTCTCAGCTTATTTGGAAGAGGGGTGGCCTGCCACTCCATCTCCCAATGGGACATAACCAAATGTCTCAGCTGAGGACGAATATCATTGGCTGGAATCTTGTGAGGCAACGAGGGCAATGTGACCTCCTCATTGGCAGCCCTATTAGCTACTTCGTTTCCTGCTACACCCGTGTGGACTGGGGGCCACAAGAATGTGATTCTGGTGCTAGCATTCCAACGCCCGGCCAGAAGGTCCTGAATTCACTACACCAGGGAAGCCTGCATTGTAACGAGCTCAAGGAGTCGGTACACAGCAGAAAGTTCGGGCGTTCATTGGACTGCGCGTACCCACGTAGAGCTTCAAGGATAGCGTTAGTTCTGCTGTGTATACACTACAGGATTCCGGTAGAGGAAAAATAAACCTGTTATTATTGACAACGAACGCACAGTCTACTTTCGCTTATGCCCTCGAACCATCCTTTTAAATAATTACTGAATCTGGATACCGACCAACAACGGACAGGGAGAGTTTCCGATAAATTAAGGGGTGATCTAGGATTATTTTGGGTCGTAGTAATAAACACGGAGGTGCCTTACTTGGTCGTCTGACAAGACAAGAAACTGAAGGCACGTCAAACAATCTGTGACTGCTATCCAAGCGTATACCAACCGGCTGCGTTGCTCGTGGACAAGCAGAGTACAGCCAACTGTTTCTGTAAAACAGGGCTTGCTCAATGAACTGAGTTCATGCTTTTCGTTGTAGCGTGATTCGAAATTATTTCCTTTATCACACACAATCACTCATGCTACTGCCTAGTCGATGTGGAAAAGGTTTAGTCGTTGCATCCATAAGCACATAAAATCGATTCCCCATCATGAAATAGAAACATTTAGAGACGAATTTCAATAAAATATTCGCTCTAAACTTCAATCATAGGTGAAAGATGAAGCAGTTCGAAATTCTAAGAATGAAAGTGTTGGCAAGAGAGAAGAGTTATGGAAGCCGCAGAGAAGAATTTCTTTCTAAGCTTTAGACATCTCATACCGTCAGGGTTGGAAAGAAACTAGATTTGACTAAGAGAGTTCGAATAGGAGTGATGAAAATAGGGCCTTGCGAAAGTAAATGGAAGCAGTGCTAGACTCAGCTATAGGCCCTTTAGTTAACATCCGCTTCCATATGTTAAGAGGCCCTGGACGGTGATAATCATCCTTCCTAATTTTATTATATAGTGCCGACCCTTTGAAGAATGAACGTAGACTATAATCAACAGAAGGGGCAGTGCTGCGTAAAATTAATGACTCTTTCGTTCTCACAGACGTCGGACGGTTAAATCATTAATTGCTTCCAATTACTTCCCACTAAATACTTCTATAGTTTTTGGAGACATCAAAGTGCCAGGCTTTTGTTCCGCAGAAGTTCATTTTAGGTGCTTGTAAATCTACCGACAGGAGAGAGAAGGCTGAGGAACCTTCATATACCATCGGCCTGAACAAGGATCGAACCACCCAACTTGAGCTCAGAACGCCAACACTTTGAGCCATTCAGCCTTGCTCCAGGTCGGAAGAGAATAAACGTTTACCGAGGAAGGTTATTAACTACCGGTGTTCGAGATCTATGCATGCGTTGTCCCGGCGCCTTGAACTCACTCCTTACACTAGCCCGCTGCACACTGTCGGCTCTCTCTGAGATTGCTCGAGGACCGGGCGAGTTGGCCGTGCGGTTAGGGGCGCACAGCTGTGAGTTTGCATCCGGGAGATAGTGGGTTTGAGCCCCACTGTTGGCAACCCTGAAGATTGTTTTCCGTGGTTTTCCATTTTCACACCAGGCAAGGGAACTATAATTACAACAAGTTATTTTACGTCGCACCAACACAGATAGGTCTTATGGAGAGGCCGGGACAGGAACGAGCTAGGAGTGGGAAGGAAGCGGCCGTGGCCTTAATTAAGGTGGTGGTGCCTGGTGTGAAAATGGGAAACCACGAAAAACCATCTTCAGGGCTGCCGACAGTGGGGTTCGAACCCACTATCTCCCGAATACTGGATACTGGCCGCACTTAAGCGACTGCAGCTATCGAGCTCGGTAAGGGAATTGCAACTAGGCAGCCATCTCCTACAAGAGAGTCCCATAAATATAGGAAGTATTAATATCAAATTGCCTACAGATTACCCCCATGATATTAAATCAAGTTCCCACGATGCTCTTCAGATTATTTAAATTACTCTGAGTGTAACAAAATTTAATACTGAAACATCTAGGGATAATAGAAGAGACCGAAACAAATATGTTTTATTAAATAACCATGAGTACCTCAATTAAGGCCTTGGCCGCTTCCTTACCATTCCTAGTCCTTTTCTATCTCATCGTCGCCATAAGACTTATCTGTGTTGGTGCTACGTAAAACCAATACGAAAAGATTGTTCGAGATGAGTCCGGTCTTTTATCAGGACAGTCGTAAGATGCTCTCTTCCATGATAGGTAATATATTGACATTTCAAGCATCTTCAGAAGCTGAATAATTATTCCGAGTGGACTGTACTATCCAGTGCACAGAACGACAGTACAAAGTTATCATGCTACTCAGTCTCGAAGTATAGTGGCTTGAAATGCGATCTGCAGTCATAGGATGGAGTACTTTATGTAATACCATGTCAATTAGACTTTTTAAGATAGACAAAAATAGCTAGTCTGTACAGACGCAAATTCAAAACTGTCTCCGCTGCAGGTCATGGAGGTTCTTGGACGAGAAGGTAGTTAGTTCATCACAAATTGGGGAAGACTGGTTAACTCCATGCCCAGCCACATAGCCAATGCTCCCGGGAATTTTCCTCTTCTTGTTCTTGTTATTTTTCGTCCTCACCCTAACGAGGTTGCGTGTGCCATATTTGTTACCGATGTGGGCTTGTGCCAGTCTTACAGCCAGATGTAATTCCCAACACTAACCCTAAATGGAGAAGTGTATTCAACTATTACGTGTTACTGTGGTATTTGACAACATGGGGTGTTCGTAATCCACCGTCAGAGCCAGATGAATTAACCAGGTGTGGCTAAAATCCATTGCCTGGCCATCTCCCGAGAATGAATCTGGTACTCATTCCTGTTTCAGGGTGATAGACTGCCAGAGTGATGTGCAAGAATGTACACTTCACTAATAAATTCGTGACTTTTCGGGAGATCGAACCATCGTCCTATCGAATGAACCAAGCAAACTTTTACAGTCTCATTGATATAGACCGGCGATGGCACTGATATTCTTTTTAAAGGGAATTACAACTAGCCCGTCATCTCCTACAAGAGAGCCCCATAAATACAGGAAGTATTAACATCAAATTGCCTACAAATTATCCCCATGAATTAAATCAAGTTCCCACTATACTCTTCAGATAATTTCAATTACTCTGAGTGTAACAAAATTTAATACTGAAACATCTAGGGATAATAGAAGAGACCGAAACAAGTATGTTTTATTAAATAACCATGAGTTAGAAATTAAAAACTGAGATTCATTTTGACGTGATTGAGAATGCAACTATCCAACATCTGGAACAGTATCACTCTAAAAGTTTATGAACGAAATTGTAATTTTCCCACCGCTGAAACAGGATTACGTCATTGTAGAGCTTATGTTAGAGAGGGAGGTTACGTTTTTGAATTGTTATTTTGTGTAAAATATTATAATTAAACTGTAAGATAATGTTCACCATCACGTCGAGATGTACATCAATTATCAATTTATGACCTATGATTAAGAAAAATATTTATTTTGGTTCCTGCTATCATCCCTAGAAGTTCAATCATTGAATGTTGTTACTCCCGGTATAACAAACTGTCATCCAGTAATTGTCTCTGATGTTACATCACTGGGCATAGCCTTGGTAATGCTCGGTTCTGGTGCCGACTAACAGAGAGGAGCGCTTTTACGAGCTTTCTTCAAATAAACCTTTGTCGATTGAAGATACTTAAAAGAAATATGTGGTAAAGTTTAGGGAAAATACTTATTGAGACAACATATTTCTAGCTTTAGAGGTCAGGGAATAAAAAAAGGACCAAACTCGACATCTTTGACGGTTAAGGAGTTAGAGGATTTTCGGCTTTTCCAGGGGATGTTTCTCAGAAATTTTCCACTTCAAGGATTTTTATTCTTTTGAAATCCAAGGAAACAAATCTTTCGAATGATAAAAATTGATAAAACCCGCCCGGTATAACTTAAAAAAAATAAGCATTAATGAACGAAATCTTAGTTTTTATTGAATTGATGGTTGATTCTGGAATTAAATGACATGTTAGTTACGTATATAATGTTTCAGTGCACGATACTTGTTGATTACTTCTCGACCAGGATTATTATTTCATTTCAGCCTTCAACAGATACAATGTTACATACAGTAGGTGGGAATTATTGAGCCCAAAGTTATTCCTTCCCACTAATCCCTCAATTTCTACCTCAACATTTGATGGTGATTGTTCTGGAGAGGGATTTCTCTCTACTAAATCTATGTAAATATCGGAATAATAACATATATATAGTCCTAACCTCTTCTGTCATTTGTTATTGAGTTCCATCAGTCGATGTAAAGTGGACGTGATAACTTTGCGACATTGATGCTGGTTTCCCACCAAAGTGATAGAGGTTCTAATATCAGTCATTACATGCGAAAATTTCGAAATATTGATTTATACCTTTGAAATTCGGACTCTACGAGAAACTGGGGCTCCTGTCAAAATTAATTATAAACTCCATGCTACATTATACTCAAGTGGAATTGCCATTGGCTTCTCTTCAAAGTGGCCGTGGTTCAAAACACGGCCAATAGGTTTGTGATTCTTGAAATAAAATGTAAAACTCAAGATCTCGTGGATATGATTACAATACCAACAGTTACATAAACTACGAGCTTACTTGCGTAAAACTCCAGTCTTATGTATATTAGTCTATATAAATACGTGAAGATTGAACAGCGAAAGGGGACGTTATCCCAGTCGTCTAGCCACCTGGTTCCCATCCAGATTATCCTGGGTTCGAATCTCGGTGACTGCAATAGGACGAGCATATGTAGGCAAGAAATGTGCCCGGTCTTAAACTCCCGGACAAGTTCTAAACTGAGCCTGGTGTGCTGTTCTAACTCCACAGGAAACAGAGGAAGGTGGAACTGATAAATAAATAAAGTTAGCCGTAGTTTGTAGTTCACGATTTTCGATTCATGTCGTAATAAATTCCTTTATTTATCTTCCCTTTTATTCACAAACTGATGGGGTCGCGGATGTGCGCACCTGCGGAACTTTTCTCTGTTTTACGACCTGATGCACTTCCTGACGCCATCTCTATCTGGGGAGATATACTCACTATTGTCTACTTTTGTGGTGATTGTTAGCGTGATGTGTTGTGCGTATATGCAGAGAAATATATTGGTATAAACATGAACCAGCAGTTCCCGAGAGAATTAATCAGACACGTCTAAAATCCCCGAACCGGCCAGAAATCGAACATGGGAACATCTGAACCGAAGGCTTCGAAGCTGATTACCCACCAAGGAACCGGACAGTGTTAATTGCGTTGAATAAATATTCAACGTGATTTTTGTTTTGCTATTTGTTTTATGTTGCACCTACTCGAACAGCTCTTATGACGACAGCCCACCATATTTATAATATCAATCCAGCCGCAAATCAGATTGCTTTTCTCCATTTATCTGAACCACACGGCAGGCCTGTCTAATAGCAATGTAATTACTATTTCTCTTTTTGCTGGTGATGTAACATTGATCGAGCACATAGACGCAAGGATGGGAAAAGTCTAGGATTGGGAATATAGCGGCCGTGCCTGTTGTTGAACCATAACATCCTAGGCACTGAGCTCCACTAGTACATCTCCAATTTGATATACACAACAAAGAAAATCAATAATCGTATGGTCTCAAATACCAGGTACAGGAATTTCGGTTGGGCCGATGACCTAGATGTTAGGCCCCTTTAAAAACAATCACGATAATTATTATGATGCTTGTTGCTTGAAGAGGCCTAACATCTAGGTCATCGGCCCCTAAACAACAAGGATCATCATCATCATCATCATCATCATCATCAGGAATTTCGGTTAGACGTTTACAGATTGCCTGAGTTTCAATATCGAAGTTCGTCATTTTGTTGTTGTTTTTGTTGTTGGCGGTTTAAGGTCTCACCAATTCGGACAGGTTTTTTGCGTTGATGAGAAAGCTACAGTTAACCACTTTTAGGGTTGCAATTAGTAGGGTCCAAACCCCCCATATCACGAATACTAACCATATGATGGATAGAACGGACCTTTATTGGGTGATCTACTAATTAATTAATTAATTAGTTAACCAGCAGAAATCGTTAGCATGACAACATTGTACAATATGGAGTTATGAGAGAGGGAAAATGCACTTAAAATAGCTGCCCCAGTTCTAGGGAAACCACAAAGCTTCATACTACTGATTAATTCATAAGGGAAATAAGAAAACACATTTAATTAATTTTCGTTTGTATTTTTAAAATGTTGCAATATTTATTCATTTGCGGGCAGCTAGACGTCCCCTCCCCCCACCCTCCGATAGATTATATTTATTCAAATAAATTATTTCCGTATTTGAAAGCTTCACTTACCCGTATTTGAACGCAAACTTTAGGGATTTGAAAACAAACATTAACCACTGATCTGCAGATGGATTTAATATGAATACAACATTCTTACGACGCAGGTTAAACCCGCGTCTTGGTTTCTTCCTAAATGGCCACGCAACCAGAGAAAGACGTACGCTCGATTATGTGGTAGGTATACTCCAACAAGTTGTACTGATATGAACGAAATTCCCGACTTATGGATTCCCTACCCGGTCAAACATATACATAAGAAACGCGCTCATATCTCGAGTCTATTCCCTACAAGCCATGAAGGGCCATGGAAGAGTACAACTCGATGCTAGTTAACTCTATGTACCGAGCGAATTGGCTACAGTTCACGTAGCTGTGAGCTTGCATTCGGGAGATGATGTGTTCGAACCACACCGTCGGCAGCCATGAAAATGATGATTGTGGTTGTTTGAATGGGCCTAACATCTAGGCCATCGGTCCCAAATGGTAAGAGATGAAATGCAGTGTAATGACAATTGAAATTCTAAAATTCATCTACTGACCAGAATTCAAAACATGATGAATGAATGAATGAATGTGCATTAAAATAATTAGCGTATCCAACTCACAATATTGAAAGTTAAAATAATTCCAAAATCTACCCATCGAATAGAGTTCAAAAAGACGACGACGAACAATGATCATGAACTTAAAACAATCAGTGGGTTCGACCCGCAATGCACCACCTTCCCATAAAATAACTTAAAACAATGGCATAATCTGAACAAGAGACTGCTTCCAAAGCAAAATTCTAAATCGATGACGCTTACTGTCTAAAGGAGTCCAAATCAAAGTCACCGGCCCCCCATAATAGTAGTAATCGCTGGTAAATATAGCCATGGTGTTCCTCATGTAGCGGTACTAATCACAGGTAAAGTACTACTCACAGGTAACACAGGCCCGTGGTGTTCCTCACATAAATATACTAATCATAGGCAACGTAGACCCACGGTATCACTCATATAGTGGTACTAATCACAGGCAACGCCCAGAATCGTGGTGTTTCTCACATAATGGTACTAATCACAAGTAACTCAAACCCATGGTATTCCTCACATAGTGGTACTAATCACAGGTAACGAAAACCCAAAATGTTCCGCATATAGTGATACTAATCCACGATGATAATCACAGATCCATGGTGTTCCTTACATAGTGGTATTAATCGCAAGTAAAGTCGACCAATGGTTTTCCTCACGTGATAGTGCTAACCACAAGTAATCTCAACATCCCTGGGTCGCCCCTTTTAGTCGCCTCTTACGACAGGCAGGGAATACCGTGCATGTATTCATCTGCATCCCCCACCCACAGGGGATACATAAAAATGGCTTTCCGTGGTTTCCCTCTTTAACACACCGTCAATGCTGGGACTGTATCTTAATTACAATCACAGCCGCTTCCTTCACAGTTGTAGCACTTTCCTATCCCATCATCACCAAGAGACCTAACTGAGTCGAAGCGACGTTAAAATACTTGCAATAAAAAACCTCTATCATCGGCCGTCTTTACTTTCAGGAATTAACTAGTATTTATTTTTGATGTAGGGTGAATGACTCTTCAGAAGTGAAATCTCGTGTCTAAATTTCACACTTCCTGGCGGAAAATCGAATCACGTCCTTCCGGGTGAACCGACCCTTGACCACCCCCACTCTGCAGTTACATAATGAAACAGCAGGCGTGGAGCTGATTCTGCTAGCAACAGGTGCAGGTGGAACTTCAACAAATTGTAGTGTAATAGCTTTCGATATTCTAAAGGGATGTTTCGTTCGGCTTCCTGACTAGATGTACTGGCCTTCAGTTCAGAAGGTCCCGTGCTCGATTCCCGGAAAATGTAGGATTTTTACTGCATAAGGTTAATTCCTCTAGTTCGGGGATTGGCTGCTTGTCTTCATCTTAATACATATTTCTTCATTTACACAGAGCACACCCCAAACTGTAACATAACGCCCACGAAAACAGGAACACGCAACAGCGAAACCATCGCTCCACACAGAGTTGCGTCAAGAAGGGAATTAATAATAATAATAATAATAATAATAATAATAATAATAATAATAATGTTATTTGCTTTACGTCCCACTGACTACTCTTTTACGGTTTTTGGAGACGCCGAGGTGCCGGAATTTAGTCCCGCAGAGTTATTTTACGTGCCAGTAAATCTACCGACACAAGGCTGACGTATTTGAGCACCTTCAAATACCACCGGACTGAGCCAGGATCGAACCTGCCAAGTTGGGGTCAGAAGGCCAGCGTCTTAACCTTCTGAGCCACTCAGTCCGGCAAGAAGGCCATTTTGCTAGTTACTAGTTACTTTACGTCTCACCGACACAGATAGGTCTTATGGCGACGATGGGACAGGGAAGAGCTGGGAGTGGGAAGGAAGCGGCCGTGGCCTCAATTAAGTTACAGCCCCAGCATTTGCCTGGTGTGAAAATGGGAAACCACGGAAAACCATCTTCAGGGCTGCCGACAGTGGGGTTCGAACCCACTATCTCCCGAATACCGGATACTGGCCGCACTTAAGCGACTGCAGCTATCGAGATCGGTAAGAAGGGCATTCGGCCATAAAACTGGACCATATTGATATCAAGTGCCGAACTCAATAAATTAAGACAAAGGTTAGGAAGAAGAAGATTCGAAAGGCGTACTTCATTCCTCCCTTCCTTACTTCTTTCTGTCCTCTTTTCCTTCTTTCCTTCCTTGCTTCTTTCCGTCTTTCATTTATCCTTTCCGTTATTTCTTCTTTCATTATTTCTTTCCTTTATTCTTCCTTCATCCCTTTTGTTCTACCTTTTTCCTTCTGTCATTATTCCTTACTTTGTTCTTTCATCACATATTTTCCTTCCTTCCTTCCTTCCTTCCTTCCTTCCTTCCTTCCTTCCTTCCTTCCTTCCGCACACAATATTCCGATGTTTGTGGTATAGGGATTAGTTATTGAAACGTTATCTAAGAATATGCCACTTCTAATCACTCTACGTCAAGTAGTATGAACATTCTTCTCTTGACACTTTTCTCAAACCCATTTTGTTGCGGGTGCAAAATGTGTCTTAGGTCAGGAATTGGCCCTGTTTTACGTCTGGATACTCTTCTTGACGCCAATCCAATGTTGAGGAATTCATGTCCCTGTCATGGTTGATAGTGTGGTGTCTGTTGTGCATAAAAGAAATGCGAACACTGAAGAAAAATACATAGCGATGAGCTATGGGAATTAAAGTCAGGTAACCAACCCGGAATCCTTTGAAACGAAGGCTGTGACGCTGAAACAAATAGTCGGACGTCAAATAGTATGAATATATGCCTAGTTCACGGGTGGTCCGTAAGTGTGAGAGTGAAATTATCACTTGTATTATTTGTAGGTTACATCAGCGCCTTGTTTTGCAGAAAATTACCAAGGAAACCTCGGTTCAATTGGAATGACTGAGTCCTACTTCCATTTAACAACCCAAGGACTCCCAGGAGACCACTTACTAAGCCACTCTACCGTTGCTCATGGTGCATGAATTAGAATTTGACTACAAGAACTCACACCTTGAACCTATGAACCATAATAATAATATAGTCGACATCGTTTATAGCGACGAAATTCATTAAAATTCATCCACGGAATCCCAGGATGGATTAAGTTTACACTGCCATCTAGTAGGCCTAGAATAAAACGGAACGTCGAAATTGACGGGCAGGCAGCCAGATTGTGTTAAACTAAAAATGTCTGCACATGGTATCGGAGACCATACAATTATTATTATTATTATTATTATTATTATTATTATTATTATTATTATTATTATTATTATTATTATTATTATTTTCGCAAGGATTCAAGTTAGACTCGTGGTCAACTCATGGAGTAAATTTTACAGAGGTATAAATGAATATACTGGTTCCTGGAAATATATGGTCAACAAAGATGGTGGTCATGCTTTTGAGAAGGCCATCTTTGGCAGGTTTCCACTTTACTACTAAGAATAAGTAGCATATTTTCTTGTAGCCAGTTGCGCTCATAGACGGTTTTACGTATATTTTCACATTTATTCTCCCTCTTTATTAATTACGCGTCAATTACTAATTGCATCATTTCCTTCTTATTTATTCTGCACGTAACGTTAGAGTCTTCCTTGAACATTAATTCACTCCAGTGTGATGCTCGCCTCGAAGCGACGTGTAGCCTACACCTTGTTACACGTAACAGTAGAGATCTATAGGAAATAGTAGCTCTTCTCTGGTAACTTAAGAAAGCATACATGTTATACTTAAAGGTAATGGTCAGATGATGCAAACAGGTTTTTTAGAACCTAGTGAATAATGACCAGCGTCGTAATTGAGGGGTAGTGGGTCTGCCTCTGATACGAGTATATATTTATTATATATAGTTTGAGTACATGAGGGTGAGGGTTTGTTGAATAAATCTTATTTTTAAATTTTCCCCACAAATAAAAGTCGCAAACCGTAAGATCTAGGGATCTCGCGGGCCAGAATCGTTTACTAATTACCCTTTTGTCAAAAATTTCTTCAGTTAAACTTAATGACTCGTTAGCCGTATGCTCGATTACGAATTCTTGCTGAAAATCCAGACTGGCATTCATTGTCCGTCAACTGTTAAAAAATGGTACGAGAAAGTCATTCATTTATCTATGCCCTGTGATTGTTCTTCTAAAAACTGTAGGCCCTATTATCCTGTCTGCAGTTACTGCCACCGACACTCCCATTTTCACACTCTAGATGAACTCAAAATATCACGAGAGAAATTGAGGCTATCTCGGTAGATGAATTAATGCGTATGAATGAACATTTTCTTAGATGAAGCCAGAAATGTGTAGATGCAGGTGCAGGACATTTTCAACATCTTCTGTGACAAGGTGAGAAATTATTTTACTTTGATTATGCGTTATTATGTGTGCTTGTGCCGGGCTCCATTGCTGAATGGTTAGCGTGCTCACCTTTGGTCACAGAGGTCCCGGGTTCGATTCTCGACAGGGCGGGAATTATAAACATCATTGGTTACTTTCGCTGGCACAGGGGCTGGGTGTATGTGGCGCCCTCATCATCACTTAATCCCCCATCTTGACGCTCAGGTCGTCTACGGGTGTCAAATCAAAAGACCTGCATCTGGCCGGCCGAACTTGTCCTCGGACGCTCCCGGCACTAAAAGCCATACACCATTTCATTTTTCATGTGTGCTTGTTATTAACATGGAGATGGTTTTCTGTGGTATCCCAATTTCACACCAGACAAATGCTGAGGTTGTACCTTAATTAAGGCCACGCCCGCTTCCTTCCCATTCCTAGGCCTTTCCTGTCCCATCGTCGCCATAAGACCTATCTGTGTCAGTGCGATGTAAAGCAAATAGCAAAAAGAAAAAGTTATTTACATGCGATTCATACGGGCGCTCTCCCGGCTCCAAGCTCAGCGAGTTGCCATGTGCTCTTCTGACCAGCTTGCTCATCTATCCGCTGCGCTGCGCCGGCCGACCAGCCGGCCCCACTTTGAGTGAAGAACCCTGTACTTGTGAAGTATGTTGGCATGGCTGTGTTTTCGGGCTAGGATTTGGAAGTAAGATATATCAGGTGTTATCTCTGCTTGGAGCTGAAGAGTATAAATAATCGAAAGCCACTTCCAGAATGGAAGAACCTTACCGTTTTAGCCCATGTCCTTCCTCGGTTATTTCCACATCGTTCCCAGGTCTTTGAACTGTCATTAATTCGCTATAGAGTCTAGCATCAAACTCGGACGAATTAGAAAGGAAGTTACTGTTCTATATCATTCTACCCCTGGCACCTTAGATGATCAAATATTGTACTTTCGAAGTGGGTAACGTAATAATTTTAATAAATCTTATCTCTACTGCTCTTGTCATGCATCTAGCGTATCTGCAAACGATCGGCCGTACAGCAGTTTGTGCTCCAGTGAGTTGAGAACTCGTATCTCCTTTTATCTTGTGTGTTGTAAATGTTTCTTTGTTTATGATCTGTTTATGTACTTCTACGTCCCACTACCTAGTTTCTGAATGGCTGAATCCATCTTTAATGGTTGAGAACTATTTGCTATGACCCCGATAAAATTCAACTCGGTTAATTATGAGTTCCTTTATAGTTTGGTGGACACTTCTCTAATATTATGTTGCTGCTTATTGAAAATGGCTTGTAGAATTCGTACTTCTTGAAATATATCTGATGATCTGTCTGGACATTGTGTCTATACAGGTTTCTTTCAATTTGAACAGCATATTCTACAGATAACTTCTTACAAAGCCGAATTGTAACACACTTGTTTATGCAATAATGTTGCCTGAGTATACCAATCTTAAATTCGTATCAGATCAATAATTTGAAACCAGGACATATGAGCATGGTAATATAACAGTACTTCAGGATATTCGCAGCGTTAATCTGAAAATGACAATAGTATAGTAACATTTCGTCTGGATTGCAACTCAAGAACCTCACGAAATGATCGGAGCTAGAAGGTTCGATAACACGTATAAACCCGTCAGTTACATAAGACAAACTCCTGCTTCATGCCTAACAGTATACCCTGTTAGAAATATTGTACTTTTAAGTTCGTTAAAGATATACAGTGTTTTTAGTTTATATTATCTAGAATACATGTGGAGAACGTGGCCTTTTGACATAATAAAAAGTAAATATTATCTTTGTTAGACGATCGTTAAGGTGTCAAGTCTATATGGTCCGATACCGTGACTAGCCTGTTAGAATCCCGTTCGTGGAAAAAACAATTCCATCAGAATGTTGGCAATCAGGGCGGGAAAGGTGGTGGCTTACAGTTTGTAATAACTGGGTTGCTTGCCAAAAGCCTGGATTGAATTCCAAATCTTTCCGCAGTGCTCATATGGAGTGAGGGTATATGACGCCGTTGTTGGTGATTCGTCCGTCAGATGGGGATGTAAAGCAATGAGCAGACCTCTTGGTGCTTTTCAAGGGAAGTAGGCTATGTGCCGGCACTGGGTTTTCACCCTCTCCCTTCCTTATTATCATATACAGTGCCATTCATTTAATTTCGTTAACTCTCCGATGAGTTAGGAAGGGCATCCTGGCGTAAAAAATTGCTATGAAGTTTCATCCTACTTCATACCCGACCCCGTAGAGAAACGGGACAATAATTGGACATACATACAATTAGACCTATCTTTTTTTTGCTAGCTGCTTTACGTCGCACCGACACAGATAGGTCTTAAGGCGACGATGGGACAGGAAAGGCCTATGAATGGGAAGGAAGCGGCCGTGGCCTTAATTAAAGTACAGCCCCAGCATTTGCCTGGTGTGAAAATGGGAAACCACGGAAAACCATCTTCAGGGCTGCCGACAGTGGGATTCGAACCCCCTATCTCCCGGATGCGAGTTCACAGCTGCGCGCCCCTAACCACACGGCCAACTCGCCCGATACAATTATCTTTAAAGAAAGCTAGCTTATACCATTTCCAGTAAAAGCGTAACTATAAAACCATGTCGTCAAATACATTCCCTTCACTCGTTCAACGTACCTGACATGAAGGAGATTTTCAATAATAATAATAATAATAATAATAATAATAATAATAATAATAATAATAATAATAATAATAATAATAATAATAATAATAATAACAATAATAATATTTGCTTTACCTCCCACTAACTACTTTTACGGTCTTCGGAGACGCCGAGGTGCCGGAATTTAGTCCCGCAGGAGTTCTTTTACGTGCCAGTAAATCTACCGACACGAAGCTGTCGTATTTGAGCACCTTCAAATACCACCGGACTGAGCCAGGATCGAACCTGCCAAGTTGGTGCTAGAAGGCCAGCGCCTTAACCGTCTGAGCCACTCAGCCCGGCAAGGAGATTTTCAAAAAACTGGAAAACGTATGGGTGATATTCGATTTTATCCCCTTAAAATTTACTTTTGTATTATTGATTATGTAAAGATGTTCACACATTTATACGGGTCTTCCAGTGACCATATAACAGACATAGACAATTTTCGGTCAGTATTCAGATATAAATAATGTAACATACGTCTGTGATTACTGAAATACTTTCGACAGCGACACAAACGCTATCATACGGTATATTTCTGTGATGGAACATATTAAACTCTAGCACATGTTTTGAACGTTTACTTCCTAAATGATCCTTGTTCTTGGATATATCAAATCGTCCTTCCGCCTGCGAAAACCACTATGTGAAATATTTCAGCTCAGGGTCTGTCATCTAAGGTTTAATATTGTGAGAGTTATATCAAAGAATTCTCGTTAATTTAGATACAGTATATGCACTGCAGGTCAGTATTTCTCTGACAACTTTAATCACATAGTGGTTTTCTCAGGCGCAAAGACGAAATGCATTTTATTAACATTCATCACCATGGGCATTCTTTTGGTAGAGAATGTAATGATGTTTCCTAAACGCATCAAAGTCACTGATAATAGGTTCTTAGATGGCTGAAGAGACCAATTCTGGAATCATAGTTCTGTAACATTAAAACCGCCGAAGCCCCTTGTTATAGAACCCGGTGGTCATTTCTTCCGTCGTTTTCTCGTTCTTTTCGGCGATCTCTTTTGTCAGACTCGTTCCCTCGTCAATTTAATGGAAAATGTTATGGACTCTCATCGACAAGACGTCGCCACATCGGCCGATCATCCCAATTGCTGATGACAATTGGTACTTTAACTTGAATAAGTTACATTGTCCTCGTATTGCTTTTGCCGTCTTCCCTTATTACGTTTTCATCTCATCTATTTGTTTAATGGTGTGTGGCCTGCGGAGAGGCCTGAGTTTGCGCATCAGAGAGGATGGGGTCCATTCTAACGATAAGGTGAATTCTAATGCTGAAGATCGCACAAAAACCGAGCCCCGACCGTATAAATTAACTAATGAAAGTTAAAACCTGTCCGGGAATTGAACTCAAGACCCCATGGAAAAAATACCAGTATGCTAACAATTTAGCCATGGAACTGGATAATTCTTTTATAGAAAATACATCCCTTGCTTTGGAATGAGTGTGTAAGTGTGTGCGTGTGCTTTAGGCATGCCGGCGACATGACAGCCACATCGAAGTCTGTGTTTGATAATCACTACCTCAATGCTAGTGGTACCGACCTCTCCAAAGATGTTAATATTAATTGGAAAGTCCTTCTATTTGCAATAATATCGTGCTTATAACACATTTCTACTTTAAAATCTCAACTTCTTTTATCTGATATCTGATACACTGCGTGATAAAACTGTCTCCACAGCAAGGTGTGTACGCTAGCGCACTCTGTTGCACTCAGTTGCGTTGGCGACAGATCCCGCCAAATGTAGCGGCAAATATACGTATTTTGGGAATTCAGATGTACTAAACTTTAAATTCAACTGAATTGAGCAGAATTACTTACCACTAATACAGAAGATGCTGGAAATGTCGTTCTCGCTGCTGAACTTAGAGGTAGGCACTTTTGCAGTTGATTAGGATAATTCGTAGACAACTATAAATTTACAACGAAGCAATTTGAGTTCCTTACGTACGGCTTTATATTCTCTTTTTTACCCATTAAACCTCCAGGGTTGATTTTTCCCACGGACTCAGCGAGGGATCCCACCTTACCGCCTCAACGGCAGTGTCCTTGAGCGTGAAACATTGGGTAGGGGATCCAACTAGGGAGGAGAATCAGTACCCAGGAGGCCTAACCTACTATGTTGAACAGGGGCCTTCGGGGGGGATTGGGAAGACTGGAAGGGATAGACAAGGAAGAGGGAAGGAAGCAGCCGTGGCCTTAAGCTAGGTACCATCCCGACATTTACCTGGAAGAGATAGTGAGAAACCACGGAAAACCACTTCGAGGATGGCTGAGGTGGGAATCGAACCCGCTTTACCCACTTGACTTCCCGAGACTGAATGGAACCCGTTCCAGCCCTCGTACCACTTTTGAAATTTCGTGGCAAAGCGGGGAGTCGAACCCGGGCATCTGGGGGTGGCAGTTAATCACACTACCCACTACACCACAGAGGCGAACTTTATGTTCTCACTATACAGGAACACTTTTCTCCTGTCCTAATTTTTGCGTTGATTTAGTGGTGCTCCTCAGCATTTCATCTAATATTTTAGCGTACCGCTTCTCACGTACAGATCCGGTTACATGAAATGTATTAATTACATCTCGCTCTGTATCACTGTCCGACTCCTTGGCTGAATGGTTAGCCTTCGGTTTAGAGGGCCCTGGGTTCGATTCCCAGCAGGGTAGGAGATATTTCCTTAGTGGCTAATTTCCTTTGCTCGGGGACTAGGTATTTGTATTGTCCCTGTTACGGAGTTATCCGTGGTAGTTAGAGGTGAAAGAAGGTGCTGGGATGAATAGGTCTCAATCTACGAAATTAAAGTTAATTTAAAATTTAACAAGGTTATATTTTCTTTTCAAGATCAAGAAATAACAAATATAACAGGTACTTAGTAGCCTAGCAACAAATCGAGAATGTACAATTACAGTAGTTACAGGATTTGGGCTCCGAGAGCCAGACACACAATTCTTGAGCTATAAGCCCAACTTTACCCGTATACCAGATTCAACCAAGGGGTAGAAGACCCCAATCATGCTCAAGAGCACTTGCTCCCAATTACATAGTAAAAGCCTCCTCAAGGCACACAGAAACAATTTTTTTTTTTGGGAAGAGCAACCCGCTCCCAAAGTTCCAGCCTATCAAAGGCCACACCAAACTCAACCTTCAAGCTGACCTCCAAACACACGAAAACAGGGGTAAAAATACCCAATCTACTGAGGCCTATTAAGTAAAGAAACAGGTCAATTACATGGCCTCCAAAATACCAACTTGAGAGGAGGCAAACTGCACTCCTAATACACTTTATTAAAACCTATTGGGCACTAGGCCGCATATGCAAGGGCTAATCCCATACTAAAGAGGTGACACGATAGGAAAACTATTACATAACGAAACGAAGAAAATGGTTGAGAAAACGTAGTCACCTCAAAAACAATATGAAAGGGAGCTCGAGAGGGTTAGGCACTCTCTATCCCGATTTGTAGTTTAAGGAGATAGAATTTATACCGAGAGTCTATTACATTTTAGAGGAAAGTTACATGATAAAAGGTATCTAACCTGCCCCGAGAGTTAAACTGCTGAGCTGGCAAGAAAAGAAGTTATTAAAAGGCCATTACCTTATGGATGAACTGCTGCCCGAAGAAAGAGGCGCTTCCCGCCCCCTGCTACATAATTTACACACTGAAAGATGTTACTGAAGTGACGCGGAGACCCGAAAATCAGCAGTTTATATACCCTCGCGGAACATTCGAGACCTTTCATGAATGAGAACACCCGCCAACAAGCCTTTTATTGGACGACCAAAAGATTACATGTCAGAATTGAAGAAGAAAACCAGGATTGGTGGAAAATTAATTACAGAAATTTATGATTGGCCAGTTTCAAAACTGGCAGAATGAAAGGGTTAACGTTGCTAACTTAAACACAAGCTGAAAGAAATTTAATAAGGAACAAACTTATAAATACTAAATTTCTTCAAAAAGGGTTCCCTCACTTCGCACTAGGGTGCACAATAGTAGTTCGTAAGTAGTGTCATCTAGAAGAGAATGTTCACACTTCTTGCTACAGGGAAAACAACAATGAATCGAAATTGACATAGTTCAGAACACTTCAAAATTTACAAGTACTGACATCTTCTGAAAAACTTGAGAATTAACACTGTAGTTAAAGTTCAGGCTTTCTCCAGTAGAGGAGTTTCAACTGACGCAATGTTTGAATTAGCGGAGCGGAGGTGTACCGCCCGGTACAGTCCCCATAACCCCTGCAACTTGCACGCCACACACAATACCAGGGCTGCGCCGGACTAGCAATAGGCACACGAGAAAGAACATAAAAGTCAATGCTACTTTGCTTCGATGTTGCCAACTTAGGCGTAAGACAGACTGTCTGGTATGCTAATTCACCCGACTGAAAATGTGCGTTAATATCCGAAATTAGGAATCGTTAAGTGAAGAATTGCTACTGACTTCAAATTACTTGAAAGGACGTTATTTTAATGAAACCATAACGAAAACTTAGCTGCTGCTACCTCATTTTATATTGAGTGTATGCTTCGTAGAAAGACTCATTTCTATATGACATATCCGTGACAAATATGGCCCATTGAGGATGTGTGGTAACGGTGGTTGTTATTACTAGTCTAAGTTGTACTTCCACTGAGAACAATAATCACCACCAGCATCGCATTTCTTGGCAGGCAGGGTCCTTCTACTGTCCACCCACGTTACCTGAAGACATTGTAGAGCCTTGTAGTCAGCATAGCGACATCCTCAGACGTTATACTTGGCTTTCGTGACCGGGTCTGTCACATCAGTTGGACTCACAGGGCTGAGTGATCCATTCAAGTCACCAGACTTTGGATGAGCCAGGAATTGAACCCAAAGCCTCCAGATTAGATACAAGCACTCTACACGATGAGGATTTTGACTGAGAAAATGCTAGAACTGCTATATATATAATGAGGAAATACCAACAAAGACAATAATAGTATTTCACGTTCAGCTTGCATTCGGGGGATAGTGGGTTCGAAACCCACTGTCGGCATCCCTGAAGATTGTCTTCCGTGGTTTCCTGTTTTCATGTTAGGAAAATGCTGGAGCTGATCCTAATTAAAGCTACGGTAGCCTCCTTCCCACTTCTAGCCCTTTCCTATCCCATATCACCATAAGGCCCATCTGCGCTGGAACAATGTAAAACAAATTATATAAATATATAAAACATTACCTTCCTGTAAAATATGTACTTTTGCAATTTGTTTAACGACACACCGATACTAAACTAAACGATTACGTGGAAAATCAGAAAATACTGAACTAAAAATAATTCTCGTAAAGCCATTCAAATCACAAGCATTTATTACAGGGCCCGAAAGTAATCATACTAAACAGAATAGTGTTAAAATTCCTCCACTCCTCTTCCACGCATCACACGTCAATGTCGTGGGGTCAGTGGACCACCTCCGACTCGTTGGCTAAATGGTCAGCGTACTGGCCTTCGGTTCAGAGGGTCCCGGGTTCGATTCCCGGCCGGGCCGGGGATTTTAACTTTCATTGGTTAATTCCATTGGCTCGGGGTCTGGGTGTTTATGCTGTCCCCAACATCCCTGCAACTCACACACCTCACATAACACTGTCCTCCACCACAATAACACGCAGTTACCTACACATGGCAGATGCCGCCCACCCTCATCGGAGGGTCTGCCTTACAAGGGCTGCACTCGGCTAGAAATAGCCACACGAAATTATTATTAATGGACCACCTGCTGACACAGGATCGTAATCCAGCGGCATACAAACGATTTGGAATTACTTTTCTAGTAACGTGAGGCGCTACAGTAGCTCGAATTTCCGCTGCTGTTGCTCGGGGGTCTGTGTGAGATCCTCCCGCACTGTTGTCCGTCGTGCTGATTTTCTTCCAGGTCTCGGAGCATCATCCTCTTCATTTGACTATTGTTGCCAAACGCGTGTAGTGTGGATGCATTTCGGCTTACACATGCAGATAACTCGCTCACGCAGATCTATTATATCAGGTTCCACTCCAATGTTGACAATTGTTGATTTTCTGCTCGTATCCGTCGTTAAGGTACGTTTCACTAGCGAGAAATTCATGTCTGCACTTCACCTAAGCTCTACTGGGTTTCGCATACACGAAGTGGTTCATCCATAACCAGTTAGTTAAGGATGGCTCTATGAACAATCCGATTGGCCTGAAATTGGTGTCGTTTACGTACCATTCCGTATCTCCTAATATTTTTTGTTATTGGTTTTATGTCGCACCGATACAGATAGGTCTAGTGGTGACGATGTGATAGGAAATGACTAGGAGCGGGAAGAAAACGGCCGTGACCTTAATTGAATCGATTATTTCAGAAAACAGTCAAGTGCCAAAAAAGGAAAAAATGAGTTAATTGCAGAATATGTTACTAGGAGAGTATACGCACATTTTGATGCTGAAACCAGTCAAGAAACGTTCCCCTATAATGGTCAGGCATTACGTTGAATTTCCTATTTAGTTCAGAAACCAGTTAAGTGACACCGCTTGGCTGGTTTCTGCAGTAAACTGCTGCTACATTTTGTGATGTGCCGCACCTTGCCGGTTGGCGCTGCTGTTCTATAGCCAACTGTTCAGCTGTTTATATTGTCATTGTTATGTTTCTGGAATCGCGTGTTTGTAGTTTTCTGTACAACTGATTGAAAACGTGTTTCTTTTGTTTAGTGCAGTGTTTTTATAATAGTAGTGATATGTCTGAATGTTCAGAAGACGAACCTGTATCAAAAAGGACACGAGGAGTGGTAGACACACAAACTCTCACGCGTAATATTATTCGAAATGCCAGGATAAAAGGAGGTTATCTTTCTTACTCAGGAAAGGAAATACCTGGTCTGAGCCCTACATTATTCTTTGCTATTGTTTGTTTTATGTGCCCATCAGTATCAAGAAGATACGTGACCTAAATGCCTTAAAACCTTACATGATAGGATATTTTTTTTCTAGTTGTTTTACGGTACCGACACAGATAGGTCTTATGGCGACGATGGGACAGGAAAGGGACAAGAGTGGGAAGGAAGCGACCGTGGCCTTAAGGTACAGCCCCAGCATTTGCCTGGTGTGAAAATGAGAAACCACGGAAAACGATCTTCAGGGCTGCCGACAGTGGGGTGAGAACCTACTGTCTCCCGAATACTGCATACTGGCCGCACTTAAGCGACTGCAGCTATCGAGCTCGGTACATGATAGGATATGAACAGTTTTAGGACAGCATTTTACAATGGCCTACTACAGGGAGAGAATATGGTGTGGAGTTTGTTTATGAGGATTAATTACCTCCTGTCATAATAAGCAGGCATTGCTGATTTCATCCTTTTAATAATTCTATTTGTAGTCTAAACCTATTCAAATATTTTCTGTTTCCACAAATATGGAGTTTATTATAAAATCCTTTCAAAATTCAAGAATTATCCCACAAAAACATGTTTGAAACTCTCGTTTATTTCAGAAACCAGTTAAGTGGAAAATGTTTCGGATTTTTTGCAGCAAAGTTAATAAGCACAAAATAGTTTTCCTTGGATAGAAAGTATTAAATGGTATAATACTTTCAAGCTAAAATATTAAAACCCCTACCATAACATTTTGTCTGTTGCTAGATAGTTTTTCATTTTCCCAAAAATGACAGACTTGGCGCTTGACTGGTTTCTGAAATAATCGATTCAATTAAGGTACAACTCCAGCATTGCCTGGTGTGAAAATGGGAAACCACGGAATACATTTTTTGGGCTACCGGCAGTGAGGGTTCTTACCCACTAACTCTCGAATGCAAACTAACAGCAGCGCGCCCCGCCCATAACCACAAGATTAACTCGCTCGGTCAATTAAGTTTAAAACTGTAGAGGGATTATACATAAATGCGGAGATATTTTTTATTAAGTTGTAACATTGAGACAAGAAAAATGAAAGCGATAGCACCGGAAAAAATTGGGGAGTGTTAAGCCAGTTTCAGTTTTCTAACAGAGGGAAACACTATCCGACCTTAAACTGTAAACATAGGCTAGCATCTATGCATGAATAATTAGTTTGATAGAGGAATAACATTGGAATAAGATTATGATAAATAGATTAAAGATCAAGCCATCGTTTTTTCTATATCTAGCAAATTGTATGAGGTGGCAGTGTTCGTATAGTTCCAGACCCTTCAAGTAGTCTTGAATTCGTATAAAAGGTGGTAGTGGTGGTGGTGATTATTTTTTGCCGAGAATAAAACTCTAACATTATCCTTCTCTTGTTTCTTTCACATACAAGCTTTACGGCGACGCAAGTTTGAGAAGAGTCTAGAAGTGGTGGCCTTAGTCTTCATTAAGGCATAGACTGATGTGAAAATGAGAGTTCACTGAAAATCACCTTCAGAGCTGCCAATTGTGGGATTCGAACCAAAATCTCCTGAATACAAACTCACAGCTACGCGAACCAGATAGCCAACGGCCTCCGCACTTTCATTGTACTTCCCCTCAAAACACGATCACCACTACAGATGTAGTGAACCCATGTGAAGCTTTACTAACTAGTTGATTTAGAGGCAGCGTGTTTCTTTTACATTTTACTCTGAAGCCACAGGCTCGATTCTCAGCTAGTTCATCCGTGAACGGAGCTCGCAGTGCATTGACTCATGCGTTAAAACAAGGGGCTGTCCGATATCAGCGACAAAGTGCGCGGTCAAGGAAGCCAAATAATACAGCTGAAGATGTCAGTCTCGCTGACTCGTGATATGTCTACTCCAATATCTGATCAGCAGTCGTTTTGGTAGGCCAAGGTCCTTAACGGCGTTGTGTTAACCTCGTAAATAAACCTTTTAACTGGGTATTCTCCTCTCACAAGTGTAAAACTCCGGGGAGAGTTTATCCCATGAGCTAAGAGTTTCTTTCTTTTTAATGCTATTTGTTCGGGGCGTCAACCTATAGAGATTCTTTGCCCCTACTTGCACCATGTGATATGAACCTGTGTGTAATGGGAATGGAGGAAGTGTAGAGTGTTGAATGCGAGGTTTACCCAGCCGGGAGTCGAACCCGTGGCCGCCGAGTGACAGATGGACGCGTTGCCCCCTACACCGCGGAGCCGGACATGAGTTAAGAGTAGTGTGAAACCTTTCCAGTTAACAGTAAATCCCTGACGCAACTGACAGCCTACACTGTCAGGATAAGCTTCATTAGGTTAATCTGAAACTCACATTAGTGTGAGTGATTAAATTACCCCGAGCTGACATCAGATTACACGAGCCTGGTTTAGTACTGATAGCCACACGAGAAGAGTATCACGTATGCATATTTAAGGGAATGCTAAGATTCTTTTATATTGGCTACAACAGATTGATCACAGGGATAGAAATATAAGGAGTAATAATGTCATTGGATTTACGTGCCACTAACTACTTTTAAGGTTTTTCGGAGACGCCGAGGTGCATAACTTTTTTCCCGTGGGAGTTATTTTACGTGCCAGTAAATATACCGACACGAGGCTGACGTATTTGTGCACGTTCAAATACTACCGGGCTGAACGAGGATCGAACTAGCCAAATCGGGCTCAGAAGGCCTGCACCTCAACCGTCTGAGTCACTCAGCCAGGAGAAGTATATGGAGAAAGCTCTGTTTGTTGAAACATAGTGAAATATATATAATTCCTTCCAATTCTTTGAATATGTGTGCATTATTCCAAGGTTGAACCATGTCAGTGGGGGGCAAAGGAAACATTCGTGATTCGTGATTCGTGATTTACCTTAAGAGACCCCAGGGGCTTGTAGTTTAGCAGCGTGGGTTGTGTTCACCTTCCGTTCTCTTCCGGCTCACCAGTGTAAGGCACAAGTAAGTATTGCCGAATAATTTAATTTCACTTGGGATAATTCTTCTAACGCAGTTACTCACCATTCTGGAAAGGAACTGAACACGTATCCAAGAGGTTTCTTTTTTCTTCTTTGCACGATAAAATTAGTGCTAATCTCACTTCATAAGAAAACGTTTGAGCAACAGCTCATAAGGCTGTAATTTTAATTATAATGGGATTTTATTTTATTATATATGATGTGCCGGACATTGGTTGCGCTGCTCGAACAATGCAATGCAAAATATCTTGATACACTTGATATACTCTGAAGATGATGTGTATTTTATGATGCTGACACACGAGTTCCACTCAAACTATTCTTTTTTTAATGCACACACCTTTACCGTCATGTCTTGAGTTCGGACCATCAATTGAAAAAAAGTTTCACCAATAGCTTACTGAGGGGCTTAGTTGAGAACTTAGGGTTTTTTAAATTTATTTTGCTTTCCTTCTTTTTGGTTACTGTGACTTAAGTATTCCTCATTAATTTGAATCATGTTCCTGCAGTTACTACTATCACGTCGAAAAGAAGCTTTCTATTCTGCTCGCAAAATGCCTCGTCACTCACTCTTTAGTCGTGTACAGCACGTGTATGGTTGTATGGTTTCAATTGACTATAATTGTACTAATTTTACCCCAGTCCATAAGAAATCGACCACCGAGCTCGATAGCTGCAGTCGCTTAAGTGCGGCCAGTATCAAGTATTCGGGAGATAGTAGGTTCGAACCCCACTGTCGGCAGCCCTGAAAATGGTTTTCCGTGGTTTCCCATTTTCACACCAGGTAAATGCTGGGGCTGTACCTTAATTAAGGCCACGGCCGCTTCCTTCACACTCCTAGCCCTTTCCTGTCCCATCGTCGCCGTAAGACCTATCTGTGTCGGTGCGACGTAAAACATCTAGCAAAAAATAAAAAAAAATAAATCGACCGGGAATTTAAAATAAATACTAAAATGAAGCAACTCCCACATAAATTTGAAAAATACTCCGAAGGAAAGAAAGTATACGCACATTATGAGATGTAGGACACACCTATTTGGCTTTCTTGGTAAAATAAAACTGCCTAGTGCACGCAGTTCATGGTTTTGTTAATATTCATGGGACACATTAGAGGCTGTTTTATGTCATACAAAACGCAAGTCAAGTTCATTCAGTAACCTAATCGCTTGTGGTACTGCCAAATTTAACGAATGTTTCCTTTGTACACTATAATGCGTCTTAAACGCCTTCAGCTGTGAGCTTGCATCCGGGAGATAGTAGGTTCGAATCCCACTATCGGCAGCCCTGAAGATGGTTTTCCGTGGTTTCCCATTTTCACAGCAGGAAAATGCTGGGGCTGTACCTTAATTAAGGCCACAGCCGCTTCCTTCCAAATCCTAGGCCTTTCCTATCCCATCGTCGCCATAAGACCTATCTGTGTCGGTGCGACGTAAAGCCCCTAGCAAAAAAAAAAAAAAAAAAAAAAAAAAAAAAAAAAAAAAAAAAAAAAAAAAAAAACGCCTTCAAACCCTACCGTTTCACAAATAACTGCAAACTTTACTCTAATAAAACAGGTCTTAATATCTTTATTCCTGGAGAAGTGCACAAGAATCCTCTCTAGACAGTGTGAAATTTATGATGATGCTTGTTGTTTAAAGGGGCCTAACATCGAAGGTCATCGGCCCCATGTGTGAAATTTACATCTCCCTGTGTTGGAACCTTATCTCTACGATCAACTATTTTACTAATACAATAAAACCCATAAGTTGGCGACTCGAAAGACATAGCCGGTAGAATACGTAATTCTCAACCTGAGATTAGGATTTTTTTTCTAAACAATTGACATTTCTAATTTTGGTACTTTAAATGTAACTTCAATAATGTTTTAGCTTTTATTTATTTAACAGTGTATGGTACTCTAATATGAATCAAATTAGTACCTCCAAAAGCACAGTGCCAATATAAATCTATGTTAATTTTAAAGTTTAATTTAATTAACATGATATTAATTAAGTATCTACTCTATCTGACGCAGGCGCTTTACAGTCTCAGTGGTCTGTAAATTATAAATCAATTAAATTCAATTCAAAACCTGTAGTAACTGAAGGTCTGTTTAACACATAATAAAGTTATTAATAATGTTGAATCATTAATAATAATTTATGTGCGACAAGCTGGCATGATGCAGACTACTACCAGGATTGTTTGTGTTACGTACCGTATTGGGTACACGGTGCTACACGGCTTCTGTGTTGCTGACGCCCACAGCGACATATACTGTACATTACCCCTAAATAAATGGGACAACGTTAACACTTTCACGTGGAGAATTCATTGAGTACCTTATAATAGAACTGTTTGGGCTCGACCGAACATTTCAGAAAAGTAAAATGTGTCTGTAAATAAAGATATTTTGATAGTTTTGTGACTGAAAGTTGATGCATTTTTTGGAAATTTCACAAAATATATTGAAATATATAACCAACAAGCAGTTAAAGATGTTTTTGGAGACTTTCACGTGGATCGTGGAATTGTATGAAGTGAAACATGGACGATAATCAGCTCAGAAAGAAATAGAATAGGAGCTTTTGAAATGTGGTGTTACAGACGAATACTTAAGGTGATATGGGCAGATTGAATCACGAATTAAGATATACTGAATCTGATTGGTGAGAGGAGATCAATTTGGCTAAATTTGACCAGAAGACGGTACAGAGTGATAGTACAAATCTTAAGACACCCAGAACTTGCTTAGTTGTTTTTCGATGATAGTGTAGGTTGTAAGAACAGTAGAGGTAGACCAAAGTATGAATATGACAAACAGATTAGAGCAGGTGAAGGATATAGCGTTACGTAGAAATGAAACTATTAGCATAGGGTAGGGTGGCATGGAGAGCTGCTTAAAATCAGTCTATGAACTGATGACACACACACAGCGGGTAAAATCCTGTATGAAAACTATCACTCCCTACGTGAAGTGGCTCAAACGGTTGAGGCGCTGGCCTTCTGAACCCAACCTGCCACGCTCGATCCTGGCTCAGTCCGGTGGTATTTGAAGGTGCTCAAATACGTCAGCCTCATGTCAGTAGATTTACTGGCATGTAAGAGACTCCTAAGGGACTAAATTCCGACACCTCGGCGTCTCCGAAAAACCGTAAAAGTAATTAGTGAGATGTAAATCTATTATTATTATTATTATTATTATTATTATTATTATTATTATTAGGCCTACTAGCATGTGCCCGCGGCTTTGCCCGTGTTTAGTAATTCAACCGTTAGATGTTTCTAAACTCTTTATTTAAAAGCACATTAAAGAACTATATTTATTAACTCATCTTTTTGACATAAATTGCATGAAATACATTATTTTATTTTTATCATATTGTTAATTTCAATGCTTAAGATACCGGGTTGATGGATGGTACAAATAATATTAAAACCATGTAAAAGACCATGTTATATAATACAAAATATATTGTTTCCTTAGAGCTTCGGAATAAACTATATGAATGTCCTTCCATTTGGAGGTAAGATGTATACTGTATTGTGTTTGCCTTTCGAGCTCTTGAACAATCCACGTACAGTTGGCAATGGCAAAAGCACCGTTTTCGAAGATATAGTCCTACAACTTTAAGAGATTGTCCTATGTCAAAATTTCAGATCTCTGTGTGTCGTAGATTTGACTGGGCTTCGCATACGTACACACAAACACATCCGATTATTACGGGCTGATTGCTTCTCGTGTCGCGGGCCGAAAATGACTTCCTACTCAATGGACCTACAGTCCGAGGGATACTACTTCGCCCGCGGTATACTGTCATGGGTGGCTTCCATAATATTCGTCATCGGTTTCATAGCCTTGTTCATTGCAGAGGGAAGGATTCATATTCCTGAGAAGGATAATCGGTGCCACAATCGTCCACCCCAAGATGTTCGAGAGTACTCCACGTGAATCCAAATTGTTCAAAATCTCTGTCGTGTAGTTGACAGCCTCATCTGTATGACATGTCGTGTCGATAGACTGCTCAATTTATAGGAAACCGGATAATTCTTGTGAGTGTCGCTTGTTGATGACGTTGACAGCTCAGATAGAGCCATTCGTCTTAGGTGAAAACCTATGCCCACCTATGACAAACATTTTAGATCCGTGTTTGCCGTGGATTTGGCTGGGTATCGCACACATGAAAACAGACAGACAGACAGACAGACAGACAGACAGACAGACAGACAGACAGACAGACAGACAGACATCATGGATTGAAGGAAACTGGCTTCCTATTCCACGGACTTACAATGGCATCCTGACTGATGTATGTGTTATTCCTTGTTTCTTCTTCTTGTTTCGTATAGGTCAGCTAAGGACCACGACATTCAACTATTGCATTTTGGAATGGGCTTTGATGTTTGCCCAGTAGTTGCACATCCTCAGGCTGTGTTGCTCCTTCCTTTCCTTTGTCAAAAGGCCGCCAGTCTTCTTCGTTGGTAGTCTGTCCTGGAACTTCTTATGTTTAAGCATCTTCCTGAGTGCTGTCCGATCCTTTAAGATTCCTTCTGTTATTCCCAGTTCCTGTAGATCTTTATCCACTTCGATCAACCATGGTGACTTGGTCTTCCTATTTTGCCCGTAGCTGAGAATCCGGTTGGTCAACCTGGTAGGATGCATCCTGTAGACGTGCCCATAGAATGCTAGGCGTCTCTTCCTTGCTACATTCGTTATTCTTTCACAGTACTTGTAGAGCTCTTGGTTAGGCCGTCTTCTATAACTGTCACCTTCCTTGACTGGCCCCAGAATATTCCTCATTATCTTTCTTTCCCGGATTTCAAGTTTTTCCACGAGTCCCTTCCTGTTGAGTGTTAAACATTCTGAAGCATATAAGGCTTCAGAGCGGATGACTGTCCGGCCGTGCTTCATCTTAGTATTACGAGAGATACACTTTTTATTATAGGTATTCTTGGTCAGTTGGTAGGCCATTTCAAGCCCGTTAACTCGAGTTGACAAAGCTGTTCCTTCAGAGAGATTGGATTCCAACCATTCTCCCAAGTACTTAAACCTGTTGGTTTTCCTGATCTCTCCCTGTTCCAGATGTAACGTACAAGGAGATTCACCGATGTTCGTGATGGATTGTGTTTTTTTGAGAGACACATGTAGCCCAACCTTTGCTGCTTGTTGTCTGAGAACATTTAGTTGTTTCACTGAAGTTTCTATTGAATTAGATATAAGGGCCAGGTCATCGGCATACGCCAGACAGTCAACATTGAGCTCATTGCGCTTATGTCCCAAATAAATGCCATTTGGAATCTCCATTCTAGATAACTCCTTTCACCACTCTCTTATTACTTTTTCCAAGGCACAGTTAAAGAGGAGAGGGGACAGACCATCTCCCTGTCTCACACCTGATTTAATTTCAAAACTTTCTGATATGGTTCCTCTGCACTTTACTCGTGACCTGGAGTTGTTTAAAGTCTGTTTGATTAGGTTATGGGTCTTCTCATCAAGTCCTAGTTCCTGCAAAATCTTCATAAGAGTAGGTCTGGCATATATGTTCCCTCTAAATGTATACGTGTCCTACCCTTGTCCCCTTTCTCTACGGGGTTTGGGTATGAAGTGAGATGAATCTTCGTAGCAAATTTTTACGACCGGATGACTTTCATGGCGTCAACCTAATCAGATGAGTTAATGAGATGAAATGAATGACATTACATTAGTAAGAATGAAGATGATGAAACCTGGCGCCGGCACATAGCCCACTCCTCTCGAATAGCTCGAGACTTTACGTCCCGATGCGACGGACGAATCACCATCAACAGCGTCATATGCCCTCACACCATATAAGACTAAAAGCGGTTTCCTACGCCCTGAACGTAAAAATAGCTCCTTGAATATTGTGTTCTCTACCTATCTTATGTACGTTGCCTAGCGACAGCGACTCTATGTATCTCTATGTATCTCTGCGTGCTGTAGATTTTGCTGGGCATCTCGCACAGACACACAGACAGACAAACAATTCATTATTATTATTATTATTATTATTATTATTATTATTATTATTATTATTATTATTATTATCATTATTATTATTAACAAGTTTCTGTTGATACATCTCAAAGGATTGATATATTTGGACTAGTAATACTGTATAGCCTACCTAGTAAGTGTGCAAGTCATTGATTGATTGATTGATTGATTGATTGATATAAAGGACAAAATAATTTCGATAATCAGTCCCGGCGTGGAAGTCTTTGAACAGCGACAAATGCCCGATTACGTGGGTGTCCTAGGTTGGGAAAGCATTCCCGAAACATTACATCTTTCCTCAACATGTATTAAAAATCATATCACACATTTCATGATTTGATAAAATCATTTCGCCTGTGCTCAGAGCTCGTCTGCATGTCGCAGTGCACTAAGCTCGAGATACATTCACCTACACCGCACAACATTGGAGAAGACGGCGTCCTGGGGAAATCACAACTGTGTTGACGTTCTGTTTAACAGAGCAGGTATCCAGTGCCTATTGACTTTTCAAAAACACTGACCGAATTTTGTGATTTATTTTTTCCTACACTAATTGAAATAGGTGTACCTTCTCTGAAAATGTTGGCCTAGAATATCGTCTTCCACCGCTAGGTTGCATGACGTACAGTACATTATTCCAGTTTCAACCTGTGTAGTTAATAGTGTCTGATTTCACATTCTACCTGCAACGGGAGCTTGATAGCTTGTCGCCCAGCACTTTTTCTCTTCCCATTGAGTGCCAGTGGACTGGTGGATAATATTATCAGGATAAAGCTGTTTTAAGTGCAGCTTTTATCACTGGGCCTACAAGGTAATTAAATGCATATTACCTCGGGTTAGACTTTACTTAATTCAAAGCGTGGACGTTGTGACGTAATTAATATATGATATGGTCTTACCGTTTCCATTACTTAACGATTGAACATTTTTCGTGACTAAATGCAGAAGAATCCAGAACAAGGATGGGGATTTGCTTCCGAAAAATAAAATACAAGGCTTCTGAACCATTTGGCTCTGACGTAGTTAGGACGTGCTAGGTGGAATAAAAATGCGCGTTTCGCCATGAATTGATTGTCTCCTGCTAGTACACAGCTGG
Organism: Anabrus simplex; assembly: GCF_040414725.1. Classification (NCBI taxonomy): domain Eukaryota; kingdom Metazoa; phylum Arthropoda; class Insecta; order Orthoptera; family Tettigoniidae; genus Anabrus; species Anabrus simplex. The sequence continues at coordinate 309,365,805 of NC_090267.1, read as the reverse complement.
TGGGATATTTGCTATCACAGATACCTCCTTCACACCCTTTCGCCTCTGAAATATTCCGATAATAATAATAATAATAATAATAATAATAATAAAACCGGAGACACTAAATGAATCCGGGACTATGAGCATTGGCGGAAGATCACAAATAAAAATAACAAATAACAAGGGAGAAAAATTCTCAGAAAAATCCCAGGATCAAAATATGAACATGGCGTTTGGATGAAAAAATTATCATAGGAAATTTATTAAATAACTAGCTGTAGTACCCGGCGTTGTCCGGGTAGCTTTTGAATGTTTACCTTTAGTATTTTTATCACCAGTTAGTTAAGTGTGAAGTGGATGCTTATTGATTTAGTTTTGAGATGTTGATATTACGACTTATTATGTAGTTTTAGAGTTATTTAGATGTATCTGATTTCAAGTTTTAGATTATTTAATATTCGAGTAAAACCTTGTTATTGTGGAAGCTAGAATTGACTGGGAAGTATTTGATTCATTCCCCCCCCCAAAAAAAATAAATAAATAAATAAATAATAATAATAATAATAATCTTAGCGACCCAGAAAATTATGGATTCGACACTGTTTTCGATTATTTTGATATATCACTCCCCCTCGCTCCCCACCCCAAAGGGGGCAGAACTTAGACTCTAAAAATTTCCGGAATGTCACCATTCATCTGAGCAACCATAGAAAGTATGAATTCGACACTACTTTCGAATATTTTATATGTCACCCCCTTGCGTCCCCACCGCCCTTATGGGGACATGGGGTGTCTTACCCCACGCGGTTTATCAAAAGAAATCCGGAATATCACTATTCATCTCAGCGACCCCTAAAAGGATGGATTCGACACTACTTTCGAATATTTTTAAATGTCATTCCCTCGCCCCACCCCCGCCTCTAAAGGTACTTCGGGTGTCTTACCCCAAACGCGGTTTGTCAAAAAATCCGGAGTGTCACTATTCATCTCAGCGACCAAAAGAGTATGGATTCGACATTATTTTCGATCATTTCGATATATCACTCCCCTCTCGCCCCCACCCCAAAAGGGGCTGATCTTCGACTTTAAAACAATGGGTACACGTGGTGTCTTACCCCCACGCGGTTTGTCAAAAGAAATCCGGCGTGTCACTATTCATCTCAGCGACCCCGAAAAGGATGGATTCGACACTATTTTCGGTCATTTTGACATATCACTCTCCCCTCGCCCCCTCCGCAAAAAGTGGACTTTAAAAATCCGGAGTGTCACTATTAATCTTAGCGATCCCGAAAAGTATGGATTCGACAATATTTTCGATAAATTTCTTATATGACTCCCCCCTCACCCCCACCCCAAACAGGACTGAACTGGGACTTTAAAAAATTCCAGAGTGTCAAACTTCCTCTCAGCGACCACGAAGAGTATGGATTCGACATGTTTTCGAATATTTTATATCTCACTCCCCTGCCCCCTTCGCCTCAATGGGTACGTGGGGTCTTACCCATCACGCGGTTTGTCATGAGAAATCAGGAGTGTCACTGTTCATCTCAGCAACCCCAAAAAGAATGGATTCGACACTATTCTCGGTCATTTTGATATATCACTTCCCCCTCGCTCCCACCACAAAGGGAGCTGAACTTGAACTTTAAAAAATTCCACAATGTCACTATTCATACCAGCGTCCACGAAAAATATGGATTCGACACTTTTTTCGAATATTTCATATGTCACCCCCTCGCCCCCCGCCTCAGTGGGTACGTGGGGTGTCTTACCCCCACGCATTTTGTCAAAAGAAATCCGGATTGTCAATATTCATCTCAGCGACCCCGAAAAGGATGGATTCGACACCGTGTTAGGTTATTTTGATAAATCACTTCCCCCTCGACCCACACCCCAAACAGGGGGAGAACTCGAACTTTGAAAAATTCTGGAATATCACTATTCGCCTCAGTGACCATAAAAAGTATGGATACGACACTATTTTAGAATATTTTATGTCACCCCCTTGCGCCCCCCGCTCCTATGAGTACCCCCACGCGGTTTGTCAAAAGAAATCCGAAGTGTCACTATTCATCCCAGCGACCCCGAAAAGGATGGATTCGACGCTGTTTTCGATAATTTTCTTACATCACCCTCCCCTCGCCCCTCACCCAAAAGGGGGCTGAATTTGGACTTGGAAAATTCCGGAGTATCATCTTTCATCTCAGCGAACCCGAAAACGATGGATTCAACACTATTTTCGTATGTTTTATATGTGACACCCTAGCCCCCCACCCAATCGGAGCTGAATTTGGACTTGCAAAAATGACAGAGTATCACTATTCATCTCAGCGAATCGGAAAACGATGGATTCCACACTATTTTCGTATGTTTTTATATGTGACCCCCCTGGTCCCCCACCCTATCGTCGGCTGAATTTGGACTTGGAAAATTCCGGAGTATCACCTTTCATCTAAGCGAACCCATATTAGTGCATTAGTGCATATTAGTCTTACCCCCACGCATTTTGTCAAAAGTAATCCGGAGTGTCACTATTCATCCCAGCGACCCTGAAAAGGATGGATTCGATACGATTTCCTATTACTTTGATATATCACTTCCCCCTGGCCCCCCACCCAAAAGGGGGCTGAATTTGGACTTGAAAAAATTCCAGAGTATCACTATTCATCTCAGCGAATCCGAAAACGATGGATTCGACACTATTTTCGTATATTTTTATATGTGACCCCCCTCGCCCCCCCGCCTCTAAGGGTACTTGGGGTGTCTTACCCGCACGCGGTTTGTCTCCTGATACCAAGTCGTAAGTGTACCAAGTTTGGTGTAAATCGCTCCAGTGCTTTAGGAGGAGATGTAATACATACATACATACATACATACATACATACATACTGAACCCTTGAACTTACCATTCCATCGTTGGTCGGCCACGGCTGCTACAGTAGAACAATTTGGAACTCTTAAATCCTGGGTCGTTGCGGGAAAAATTCGGTCACGATCTTAACCAAACGATGGGGTTCAGAAGAGAGCCTAACTACTTGAAATGAGGAGCAAAAATGTGCTTACTAACTTCTATTAAATTGAAAGAGCACGATAACATCATTAATTTAATGTGCATTCTTGCAAAATAAAAAAATATAAATTATTGATTTTGAATGTTCCAAACACAGTCACATTACATAACGTCAATTCGTTTCTTACAATATCGAAGAGTTGCTTCGGAGAAGCTAATATGTTAGTGGACAGCGAAACTGAAAAACTGAAAAAGGGAAGACCTGAAAACCGGGCACCTATTATTCCAAACAAGAACTGAGAGTTAATCCACACGATCCGTGGAAAATCTGACTTTCAACAAGTAGAACGCCTGATTTTCTCTCAATTAAGGTTATCCACCAGTCGAATACCCTTAACGGATACGGAACACCCGCCGAATGGACCCTTAATCGAACCAAACTGACTATCAGTTGCTTTGGATAGGTTGCGAAATATTATGGGAAAGCATGGTGTTCACTACAAGTTAACAGCATCATTCACAATTGAAATAAAATCCCACCATGTATTTCTCATTCATGACACCCTTAACTGATAAGGTAATCCCGATGCTAAATGTGCATCACCCCAAACAGCTGTTCGGAAGGAACCAACAACAACAGGATCCGTGGGGATCTTACGTTATGTCGTTCTAAAGGAACAAAACTGCGAAATGCAGGAAACAATTACTAATTATGCATTTAGAAGAAATGCCAAACACTGAAGTTAATTAAAAAGTGGAAATTCACTTGGAAAGTATTATTATCGAACCGATTTTCAGGTTAGAAATGGGTTTGTTATGCTTAATGAAATTACCAGTCCACGCTAAAATTTACTACTCTTTAAGGAATTCTTTCCCTTGAAAAACAATGCTACCAGTACAGATCTCTCTATTTACTGTCTGTCCCAACACACTACTTGTAAAGTGATTACTTACTTACTTTAACTATGAATAAAATGAAAGTACGACAAGATTGAAAATAAAATAAAATACTGACTGACGAATCGAAACCGCATTCGCAACTCAAGTCTCACACTAATACACTGAGTGTCAATATGCACACTATCAAACGAGAACGGACGTTAAAACGAGAAAACAATGAAGTCCGTAAAAAATAAATCAACATCTCGAAGTCATTAAAGCTTAACACGCACAGAGAATCACAGTAAAAATATTAAATCTCCATCAGGTCGATATCCAACGCTTGGACAACCCTCACGCGTCAACAGCTGTCCCGTTATCTCAATGGAGAGCTACGCATTGACCCTCTTCATAAAATCATATCGTACTGTAACTGCTACCTTCATCCAGGCCGCTTCGACAAAAAAACAAAAGAAACATCTAAACTGAGACTTGAGTGTGTACAGCTACCATCCCAGACCTATCGTCGGGCTCACTTGAAATCAGTACACCCTAACACTAATCATTATGTACATGATGCCTTCCAAATTCTATCGTCGGGCGTGACCTAGGACGTCTCATCATCAGTGACTCCAAGAATAACATGTGACGTCCTAAATCTATCGTCGGGCGTCAAAGTGGGTCGTACTACGCCTCCCTTAACATATCAGGCGAACAGCAATTTCAAACAACTCCGACATTTAGTACTAAATCTGGTCAGACAAAATACGCACGACGGAACCACGTCTCTTACTATCACATGAATGCAAGTCGAAAAACACAGTAAGTCTCTACCATTACAATACGTGAACTCAAAAATAAATATACGTGACGAACGATTCTCCACCTCGAACACAATCTCAGCCTGTGCACTGAAGTGTTAGGGAAGCAAATGAAAATTCCCAACACACGTTTACCATTTAGTAGATGCCTTCAAAATAATAATCATCACTACCGCATTCGAAATTCTCAAATCGTCTATCATCAATTCCAACCATATTATCAATGACCTCTCCAGTGAACAAATTCAATACAACCCAACCATGTGTCCAAAGTGCTCTTTGATCCTTGAGGTCGCTCATTATCTTATTATCCATACGGGCTTTCCGTAACAAAAATCACTGGATGTGTACTACCCAGACTTTACCATTTTACTAGAGTCGTTTTCACTTGGAATCTTTCTATCTCAAATTCGGATTGATTGCGGAAAACAGTACAGCCTGCCTCAACACAGCCTGTTTCCTAAATACTTCCTCTTTAAAAATATAGCTTGTCTCAAACTCCTTCTCCTCGCTTTATTCCAGCGGTATCACTTCTCTCTCATCTCTACGTACATATATATTCGTCGCTCTCAAATTCCTTTTCCTTCAAGACCCTTTTTCATACTTCGATCCCCTGGTGGAAACGACAACCATTATTAAACACATCTCTTACTTTACTATTATTACGACTTTCGAACCTCGAGAGTCCAAGAGCACCCAGCGACTTTTCGTATCATTGATATACATGATGTCTCAAAATTTCCTTCCCATTAATGACTGTGACTCTAACAAATTTCCCCGAAATCATCTAAATGTGCCTGCGATCCTTGTAAAAATATACTGGTTAAATGCACTTTAACATAGAAAAATTTCCTTATCCCGCGGTAGACATTATTATTATTATTATTATTATTATTATTATTATTAATATTATTAATATTATTATTATTATTATTATCGACCAACGTTTCTGAATTCAACTGACATCTGAGATTAAGATATTCGCCACGACAAATTTACACTTATAACGTTCCAAAAATCCACGCTTTGGACGATATCTCATCGAACATTCAACACAAAATTTTAAGCGTCGCATTTTACCGTTCTTGACATGAACTTTACACACTGAAATTTTCACACGCTGACCAAAAATTACAACACCTTTCGCCTGATAATTACGAATATCAACCCGACAATCATCTTGAAAAGTTGGTTGGGACAGACAATAACTAACTAACTAACTACAACATAATATAAAATAGACAGACCTGCACAATGGTGACATTCCCAGCATTCTGGTTACATCGTCAGCAGCTAACCTCGTGCTTAGCCGCTCATTTTCACAGATAACATTTTCATTTCCAAAATCTCACTCATACAAACACTACCCTTCACACACACGAGATTAAAATTACCATATAAATCAGGCACTTTCTCTGTAACTTGCACCACGAACTTCCCTCGTCCTGCAGTCGACTACAACTGTCCGATGCGTTCCCAGAGTGATCTCTCTCTCCGTTACCTCAATAAAACAGGTGTTCGGCCGATAAGGGAGCAGAACTACTCTGAATAGCTTCCCCCAAGACTCTGCTTCACTTTCAAGTGTACATGAGATGATATAAATAAAACCTGCTGCGTATATTTCAACCAGCCTACACCTTCCTATTTCTTCGGTAAACGTTCAGAACTTTCCCAATCACTTTTCTTCTTAACCAAGTATATGGACCTTAGCCACGGACATGTATTTAATTATTTGTCGGTCAATCTGGCGCGAATTTCCAATGGCGACGGGCGCAAGCTCCCGCGGCTTCAAGTTCCAGATCGACACTCAAAAATCTACGGTGGGGGGTTTCTTTTATAATTTCAGGAGGGACGCTATCCCCTCTATGAGGCTTGATTGTGTAATCTGCCAATTTTGCGTCTAATAGACCAATTTTGATGAGACTTGTCCCAGAACTCCGGACAGACTTGCACTTATGTTAGGTGTTAATTTTATAATTTTTCTACACTCATAACCGGGGAAATAAATTATTTCGGCCCGTGCGTTTCGCGCGCTTTCTTCCTCCCCTGACCTTGGCACGTGTAGCTGGTTCGCTGGTCTCACGCTAACATGTACTTAGGCTTAACTGCATTTAAGTTTTTCCCTGGTGTCTCTGTCTTCACGGAGGGTGTACGAATAAATTTGCTTATTTATTTCTTTCTTTACTATATTGTGCAGAATTCCATGAATTTAAAGAATTGTCGGGCACTCGAGTCCCACCGAGGTGTCCCGGCAATTCACGAGCTCGCCGTGAGTGAGTACCTTCCCACGCGACATCGGGGCTCGTGGGAGCGCAACATGGCTGCCTTCAAACATAAAAGTACTTTCTTAATACCAAATAAATATTGGAGAAAAAAAATATTTTTCTCACCGTAGAATTATGGGTTCAATACATACATACATACATACATACAATGACACACATATATATATATATATATATAACTAGAAAAAGAAGGCCATTCAAATTCTACGGACGCCTACACAGAATGAACATCAACAGACCGAGAAATAATTTTCTAAAACTAGCACTGTTCTGGTTAGTGAAAATCAACCGAAATTGGTATTACCGAAGAAATTATTCAAGATAGAACAAAACTTAGAAGATTTTTAACCAAACAAAAATTTGCAGCGAAACCTAAAAGAATATTTAGGATGGACAGATGATCGGAGAAAGGAACACAGTGAACGAATTAAGAAATATTCGGAAGAAAAGAAGAAATATTGTACTAAATAAGTTCAAACGCACTCCTTAATTGGGCACAACGAATAATAATAATAATAATAATAATAATAATAATAATAATAGACCGAGCGAGTTGGCTATGCAGTTAGATTCGCGTAGATGTGAGCTTGCATTCGGGAGATGGCGAGTTTGAATCAACCGTCGGCAGCCAGGAATATGATTTTCTGTGGTTTCCCCATTTTTAAACCAGACAAATGCCAGTGCCCTACCTTCCCAACATGAGCCTTTTCCCATCATTCTGTCGCCGAAAACCTTCGATGTGTTCGTGCGACGTTAAGCCACAAGAAATAAATAAATAAATAAATAAATAAATAAATAAATAAATAAATAAATGAATAAATAAATAAATAATATAGCAATCGCGTATGCTCACGTATTATATGCAGGTATTTTAATATGAGGACAAATATTAATTATTTTTCATTATTTACAAGATTAAAAAAATAATCGTGTGGCTATTAGTAGCCTGGTGCAGCCTTAATAAAGCAGACCCTACGACGAGGGTAGGTGGCATTTATCGTATATGGAAAACTACATATTGTTATTATTTTCTTTTCTTTCATTGCAAGTTGCTTTACGTCGCACCGACACAGATAGGTCTTATGGAGACGATGGGACAGGAAAGATCTAGGAGTGGAAGGGAAGTGGCCGTGGCCTTAATTAAGGTACAGCCTGGTGTGAAGAAGGGAAACCAAGGGAAACCACGGAAAACCACCTTCAGGGTTGCTGACAGTGGGGTTCGAACCCACTATCTCCCAAATACTGGATACTGGCCGCACTTAACCGACTGCAGCTATTGAGCTCAGTGAAACGAAATGGCGTATGGCTTTTAGTGCCGGGAGTGTCCGAGGATAAGTTCGGCTCGCCAGCTGCAGGTCTTTTGATTTGACTCCCGTACCTGCGCGTCGTAATGAGGATGAAATGATGATGAATACGACACATACACCCAGCCCCCGTGCCAGCAAAATTCACCAATTAAGGTTAAAATTCTCGACTCTACCGAGAATCGAACCCAGGACCCCTGTGGCCAAAGGGCAGCACGCTAACCATTTAGCCATGGAGCCGGACATTGAGCTCAGTAAACTACATGTCATTGTGGCAAAGAATAGTGTAGCTTGTGAGTTGCAAGAATGTTGGGGGAACAGCACAAATCCCCAGTCCTCGAGCTAAGGGAATTAATCATTCATGATTAAAATTCCCCGATCCGGACGGGAATCGAACCAGGGCCCTCTAAATCGAAGGCCGCTATTAAGACCATTCAGCCAAAGAGCTGGAGATTTACACGAATGTTCCTATACAAGACTGTAGTAGAATCTTGTTCGATGAGAAAGACGACGGGGAACTCCTCATTTCCATAGTTCACCTCGTGTGACACTAGGCTGCCTATGGCAACTGATGGTGAAATTGTCAATGATTTAACCAATCGTCGGGTTAGGGTCTCAACCAAACGATATTATTATTATTATTATTATTATTATTATTATTATTATTATTATTATTATTATTATTATTATGAGACAGGCAAATTATGGATATCAATTACTGAAGAAGCCCACCTCTGTACTGTGGTGTAGTGGTTAGTGTGAATAGCTGTCACCCACGGAGGCCCGGGTTCGATTCCCGCCTCTGCAACTAAATTTGAAAAGTGGTACGAGGGCTGGAACAGGGTCCGCTCAGTCCCGGGAGGTCAACTGAGTAGAGGTGGATTCGATTCCCACCTCAGCGATCCTGGAAGTGGTTTTCTGTGGTTTCCCATTTCTCCTCCTAGCAAATGCCGGGATGGTACCTAACTTAAGGGCACGGCCGCATCCTTCCCTCTTCCGTGTCTATCCCTTCCAATCTCCCATCCCTCCGCAAGGCCCCTGTTCAAAATAGCAGGTGAGGCCGCTTGGGCGAGGTACTGGTCATCCTCCCCAGTTGAATCCCCCGATCCAGAGTCTGAAGCTCCAGGACACTGTCTTTGTGGCGGTTTAGAGGTGAGATCCCTCGCTGAGTCCGAGGGAAAATCCGACACTGGAGGGTAAACAGATAAAGAAGAAGAAGAATTACTGAAAAATATTTGTTCCTCCTAGACTTCCCTTCGTCAGATCATACTGATCAACTGCAAGAATATGAAAGTGGAAACCAAGACCTCTTGGGAGTAGACATTCCCGCCCTCTGGAAAAGAGCGATAAGACTGCATCACTGCCTGGCTCAATAGTGGATTTCTGTGCGAGGAGCTGGGAGGATCTGTTCAAGCCATTTGACACATACTCATGAAAATTCACATATCGTAAAAACGTTTCGACGAAATAGGATTTTTCGATATTATAACACTGAATCGGTGGTTTGCTCATATAGTGTCACGTCAAACTGTCGTCGAATTAACCCATTTGCGCTCAGAATTAATTTTACTCCAAAACGTAATGAATTGTCTGATATTAACTAGAAATACCAGAATGCAGACTAGCACAAGCAAATAAGGCCTTTCTTAAGAAAATAAATTTGCTCACTTCGAACATTGATATAAGGATTAGAAAGATTTCGTGTGGAGCGTGGCATTGTATGGAAGTGAAACATGGACGATAACGACCTCACAAAGAAAGAGAATAAACATTTTGAAATGTGGTGTTACAGAAGAATGCTGAAGGCGAGGTGGGTAGATGGAATCACGAACGAAGTGATACTGAATCGAACTGGTGAGAGGAGATCGATTTGGTTAAATTTGACGAGAAGAAGAGGGCACATCTTAAGACACCCAAGACTTGTGTGCAGTTGGTTTTCGAATGAAGTGTGGTTGGCGGGTAGGGGTAGACCAGGGTATGAATATGACAAGCAGATTAGAGCAGATGTAGGATGCAGCAGTTATGTAGAAATGAAAACATTAGCACAAGATAGGTTGACAAGGAGAACTGTATCAAACCAGTCTATGGACTGATGACTCAACAACAACAACAACAACAACAACAACAACAACAACAACAACAACATCATCATCAGCATCATCATCATCATCAACAACAACTAGAAATGTTCAGGAGGTTTAAAAAAATACCGACAGAACTGTTATATTCGAGAAACTACTACATGTTGCGGTTTAGCATCTATAGCATAAAATTAGTATACATTTTTCTTTGCGGGATGTCACACTAACTCAGAGAGTTTTTCGGCGACAATAGAATAGGATAAGGATAGGATTCGGTAGGAAGCGGCCGTGGCCTTAATTAAGGCCTGGTGTTAAATGGGAAAACCACGGAACGCCTTCTTCAAGGCTGCCGAAGATGGTGTTTCATTTATTTATGGTGGGTCTACATAGGGTTGAAGTCAGGGCATCCGGCCATAAAATTAGGTTAAACCCATTCAAAGCACCGACAATAGGTAATTGGGAAAAAGGCCAGAATTCTTCTTCTTCTTCTTCTTCTTCTTCTTCTTCTTCTTCTTAGTGGATTGAGTTCTCAGTCCGACGGTTGGATCTCTGATAGTTGCCATAGCCACGGACAGCCTGGTTGTCGCTGAAGATGTGAACTGAGGTAATTAGGTACTGTCGTTTCTCATCGTTTTCCTCATCGAGCCAGATGGTGCTACTAGATATTAGTCAACCAAGTCAACTAAGACGTACACAATTATCGATCCTTGAAGACATACTTTTCATCACAGGAACTGGCTGCATAGCGAATGGTATTACTATATTTACACATATCTCCACTACTTTCATACTGGTAAAACAGAGTATTGAAGGTGGTGGTTGTGACGATTATTGTTTAAGTGAAAGTACGATTAAGCAACCATCCTTTCGTAACACTAATCAGAAGAGTAAACAGAACATAGGACGACCATTCTTGGACGTCTATCTCTCCCTGGGCACAACTCTTCTATCCTCGTCCTCTTTCACATGTGGCGGTGTCCGACGTCTTCTTGAAGAAGGACGATGTCTCGGATCTTGGGCGAATGCATTTGGGCCTTCGGATTTTTAATGTCATGGTGATTTCTCTGTTGAAGCAAATACTCCTGCGTCGTGAAAAGTTCCCCAAGACCTTTTGTTGTGTTCTGTAATCTTTTATCAGACTTGTCCTTGTACTCTGTTTTGGTCCTTCCGGAATAGACGATACCGTTTTCCCAATTAAAGAATGGGATGGTGTCAGGAGTTCTCCCGTGTCTGTGGTCTGAGTGACTGGTCTGCTATGGAGGGTGGCTTCAATTCTTGTCAATATTATATTGAGACACCTCTTGGTTCTGCTGGGAACGGTCGAGTAATTTTCTTAGGCAGGTTTTCACAGACCCAACTATTCTCTCCCAAGTTGCGATGACCTTCCAACGAATATCATTGCGAGCACAGTGGTGGTGCATTCTGGTGTCTGTCACAACCTTGTTGAGTTCCGTGAGCTCGTTCTGAGTGGCGAGGAAGTCCGGGCGTTGTCGGAATATACTATCTGCATCTCACTAGAAGTCACGGTAGTTTTTAGGTACGACATGAGTAACAGATACTACACTAAGCTACAAATATTAGTCGTAGTAAACAGTACGAGCTCTTTGAAAGAGATGCGTGCTCATTATTAAACTGCTCATTATGCAAAACTTATAGTAAATATGTAAATATAGCGCAGTTGCACTACGAATTTGAAACTTCACAACAGCACCTTAGTTCACAAGAATCATCGCGGACGGAACCGATGTTTATTGTCAGGCCTTGAGACTTGAGACTGACGCATGCGCAACATGCATGCCCACCCTCCGCACCCCTTACCCCACATGCGCACGACTTCTCGTCAGACGACCATAGTACCATAGTATGTTGTGTGTCACGTTTTTGTCTGCTGACAAATGGCCATCAAGAACTTATCTGTAGACATATTTGTAGATAGTTGGAGATGAATGCCAGGAGTGGTGGCACAGGTGAAAAGAACGATGTACGATATGTTAATATTGCTGCCGCATCTAACATACAGGAGGTCCAGCAAATTCGATCCCAGTCACGGAAAAAGGTTACGTCAACTGTATGTGGTCTGCTGGTAATGGCGTCTCAGTCACCTCCTGTCTGCTTTTGTGCGTTAATGTGCACGGTAGAGAGGAATGCATCGTCTTCTTCGTTATTTGTCGAGCTCGCAGAATCCAGAATTCTTTACGTAGTTCTTCCAGTACTATGCATACTCCTAGATGGTAAAATTTGATGTTGGGTCCCTTGAGTGATTAATTCGGTGAACCGGTGACGGCCATCCAAGGTCGTTGGATGTTTATCAGTCTGAGCCAAATCTGCGATTTGTAGTCCACCACCAAGTCGAATGATAGCCTTATGCAGAAATGGATTAAATTGAGCAATCTGTGAAGTGCCTGGCAGTCGTTCATCATTTTTCAGTGCATCTAGTTCAACAAAGAACGGTTCTTTTGGGACCTTTTTGAAGCAGTATGTTCGTGGAGCACGAATCTCTTCAGCCTTTAGTGCATTACGGTGTTCAGTTTTGTTGCTCAACATACTGATGAAACGAAGTACCCAATCTGTGAAATGCAGCGATCTCCATTAGGAGCTGTACCTCGAAATATCCAGTAGAGGCTGCGCTATAGTGATCGTGAGAACTTGGTACTTCTTCAGACTCCTGGCATCTGCGTGCGAGTGCGTGTTGTGTCACTTGGCCATGAGTCTCTGTCCTTGAAGAACCATTGAGGACCATGCCACCTGTTTTTAAGAAGCCTAGCTGATATGCGTATACTCCTCGAGTTAGGTGATCAGAGGGTCCTGATCTCAGAAACACTGTCTCCATTGACTGGGGTTTACGTGGTTATGTATTTCTGTCACGCGGTTGTATACAAAGGTCTTCTACTTATTTGAATCGTTCCAAATACACCCAACTGCTACAGCAGAATCGCTCCACAACTAATCCTTCTTGATGTCGCAGCCAGTCTCCTGAAACAAGTAGCAAAGAAGGTGTGTAGCAGCCAGTGCGTTTATTCTGGGTAGAGTTACTCTTTTTACGAGCGCTGGCCTGCTTTTGATGCAGGCGAGTTTTGTAACAGGAGTTTGCGTTGACCTCACGTTGACCACGGCCAGGTAGGCTCTCTTCGAAGCATCACAGAAGGCATGCAGCTTTGGTTCATCTCCTGTTCCTGTGATACCCATCCAGCTGGGGACGGATTTAGCTGATACACGCTGAAGTCTAGAACTCCACAAATACCACATCCGATTGAAGAACTTCCTCCCACGATAGGCCTTGGAGCCAAGTCTCTTGGAATGTCAGGTTTGCTACGATCCCTACAGGTGCGAAAAGTGTGAGGGGGTCACAGAATTTGGCAATAGAGCATAAACGTTTCTCTTCGTTCCACATTGATCCACCAGGTCTCTTACTATTTCACCTTTATCAGTGGAGATGGCGGCTTTGGAGGTATCTCAGTTGATATGCAGCACACTTGCTACGAATCTCACTTCCACACCCTCGTTGCGCCAGGGTTCCTTCAAGGCCAGTTAATTGGTAGCACACTTACAGAGTGGTGTTTGACCTCGATCGAAAAATCGGCGATTTCGTAGTCCAACCTCTTCACAAGGATGTTATCTGGTACGCTTGTCGCGAAATCATCCATAAATGTCGATTTATCGAAATGTTCCGACGCAAATGGATAATTCCCTTGATGCAGGATTGCCAGTTCACTGAGGCTAGCGGATAGGTGAAATGGACTCGAAGTATGTCCAAATGGATAACGTTTGATACGGTATACTATCAAGCCACCAGTGAACAAGTTTGCTTCTTCTATTTTATCGGCACGATACCACAGGAACAAAGATCTCTGCTTTTTTCATCTAAAACTAACTGTAGAAAGGCTTGGTTGCCATCAAACGCGATAGCCTTCGGGTGGCTCCTGAAACGTGGCAGGGTTCCCCGTATTTCGTGGAGTAAGTGAGGACCTATTTCCAGTGTTGTTCAATGTAGGCAAGTCTAATTCATGTGACGACAACTCAAAGATAATTCTTTAGTTCGTGATGTCTTCCCTTTGTTTCTTTACAGTGTGGTCTGACATGTAGAAACATTATTGGAGGTGACATCCACGGATGTAACTTCAACGTCCTCGTGTCTTATGTAGTCCCCCATGTGATTGTAATAGATGTGTTTCAAGTTCTCGTTTCTCTGCTGTTTACCCTCTAATAGGTAGAAAACATTTTCGGTTGAGGTGTGAGTGTCGGATAAAGGTATGCTTCCTTTCTGAGGTAATGATGCAACGCTTCCTCCGTGCTCCGTACGGTAGGATTTTCGAAACTCTTGCAAAACGGATTTTTCCTTAATGGACAATTTTTGCTCTTGGTTGTCCGCAATTCCTATAGTTTCCAAGTCCCAGAACCTCCACATTGTTTCACCAGTCATCTTATCTATTGCGAATGAGACATGCTGGACCATTATATGGTTGTCCGTAATGCTGGATCGACTTCATTTGAGTATTTATCCGAAGATAGTAGGAAGAAGAACCCGTGATGGTGATACTCTGATGGGTTCTTTCATTGTAACCCTCTTCCAGTATGAACCCGCGCCTGAGTGCCTCGATTGGAAGATCTTTGTCGGGGTAGCCTCTCGGATCCGCCAGCTTTATCTCCCTTAGTGATGCTAGCGCGGTTATGTCTTGAGGCCACAGTAGGTTGAGGAGTATAGGGGCTGTGCCTTTCGAAGGCCGTAATCGAGACTTGAACTCTGGGTGAATAGCCCGTAATGTCGAAACAAATCTCATTATTCAAATGTGCTCATCTCCAAATTCTTGCGCTCAGTAACATTAAGCTGTTGAGAATCAATCCAGAGACTTGTGGATGAAGCTTGACTGACTTCCTGCGTCCAAGGTATAACGGGTTAGGTTGCTTCGCCCTATCGTCCCTCTGATCCATACACGGGCCGTTAGCAAGTCTCTGAAATCGTACGTGACACCTATCTTACACTCGGAGGTGTGTTGACTGCTGCCCTCGGTACAAACAGATACGCAGCGTGGCCTTCGGCATTTGTTGCAGGATGCCTTCCCCTTCTTAAAACACTGTTTTGTTGTGCCCTCGGTGGAGGCAAAGAAAGAACCGAATTGTGAATTTCAGTCTCTCGACTCTTCATTTGCTGACAGTCCTGACCTCAGTGACCTCTGTTTTCACAATACACATAGAAAGGTCTGGTCCCGGTGTCTGTTTCCCCTTTTGTCTGTTTGTTTGTTCGGTTGGTTGTTTGGTTTTGTGTTCACACAATAGTGGTTGCTGTGGTATTGGACGGGTGGTTAACAACGCGTCCAAACGTATACTTTCAGCGTTGAGCGCTCCTTCCACTTCTTCGTTGAGGAACGCCATTGATCGGGTGATGTCCCCTTCTTGAATTCTTGGTTCCTTTCAGCGTGAACGAGCCACTGGAGGCAGACGTTCTCTGGAAACGATGAAGTAGTTTGGGTGCTAAAATTCGACCTTAAGCGTCGACGTCTTCACCAATGCTGTCGTTGCCTGCATCCGGCGGTGGCATTCGATGTAGGTCGCGTTTAGTACATCGTGGCCTCCGAAATTGCAACTTGGAAATTTTTTAAAGTAATTGATGTGAGACTGGATAATCCTGTTCTTATCACTGTATCGTGCTATCAAAATTTCTTTAGTCTGTTCGTATGTGGCTGCAGTTATAGATATCTCGCCCACGAAATGCCTTCCAAGTATTCGCGGAGGAACACACACATGTTTACGACAGACACCGATGAGTGTCAATAGATTATCCCTTCCATGGTGTCTCCTGATAGTACACTGAAGAAAATGGAAATTGCAACACCCAGAAGGAGTGAACATGCAGGACGAGCGTTTGGTTGTGATTCGATGATTACACTTTCAGGTTCCTCTGACCGCAAGTTTGGACAACAATCAGTACAGGTTGTGCCCATCACGAGCTGCAATACATTGATGAATTCATCGAGGCATGGAGTCAATAAGGCCCTGGATCGCTTCCTGAGGAATTGTGGCCCATGCTTGCTGCACTGCACAGGTCAGTTGTTCCAGAGTTGTGGGTGGCTGAGGACGGTTGGCCAGTTGTCGACCCATCATGTCTCACACATGCTCAATAGGACTGAGGTCCGGGGATCTGGCCGGCCATTCTAAGGTTGTGATGTCGTGGAGAGCTTCTCTGGGGATGCGTGCAGTGTGAACCCGGACATTGTCATGCTGAAACATCCCATTAGCAATGTTCGCCATCATAGGGACAACCAATGGATTGAGTGCCGTATCACCGTACTGTCTAGCAGTCATAGTGCCCTCAACAAGCACTAATTGTGATTTCACATTAAAGCCAATAGCTCCCAGACCATAATGCTTTGTGTTGGCCCTGTGTGGCTCTCGACAATAAGATCTGGGCGGCCCCTCTCCCCGGTACGTCGGTGCACACGATTCCGGCGATCACTGCGGGCAAGACAGAAGCACGATTCATCACTAAAGACGACCCTATGTCATTCGTCGACCCACGTCGATCTTTCTCGACACCAGGCCAGCCTTACACATCGCTGTTGTGGGGTCAATGGAACACCTTCTGCAGGGAAACGGGCTCGTAAGCCAGCTGCACGCAGGCGATTACCAACTGTTTTTTGTGTAACGTGGGGTGCCACTGCTGCTCGAATTTGCACTGCTATTGCATGGGGCTCCATCCGGGCCATCGGAATGATGCGACGATCCTCTCTCACAGTTGTCTGTCGCGCTGGGCCTGTGCCAGGTCTACGAGTGCGGGTACCTTCATTTGACCACTGCTGCCATACGCGTTGTACCATAGATGCCTGTCGGCCAACACGTCCAGCGACAGCCCTTAGCGATAATCCAGCCTCACACAGCCCAATTATCCGAGCCCTCTCAGACGGCGACAGTTGTTGATAGCGTGCTCTTCTCTGTCGTCGAGGCATGTTTGACGGGGAACACTTCACTGCAGACTGCAAGTAAACTATGCTACACCAGAGTCCGTATACTGGAGTTGATTCCTCCGCGACCAATCACGTGGGGAGACCTATAGCAACAATCCAATGGGTCTGAAACTTTGATCGTTTACATACCTACATGGCATCGTTCCATACCTTGAAAATCAACACAAACGACCAATGCCTTCATGGTGTTGCAATTTCCATTTTCATAAGTGTAAATGAGTTCTTCGTTCCCTGCAAACTATTACTCCTTTCACCTAGTTACTAGTCTGGTTGAGGCATTTAAACATTAAATAAACATGTGAAGTTACCGTGCGGCTCAATAATACGCAATGTATTATTATGTTAATTAAAACCGGGCGAGTTGGCCGTGCGCGTAGAGGCGCGCGGCTGTGAGCTTGCATCCGGGAGATAGTAGGTTCGAATCCCACTATCGGCAGCCCTGAAAATGGTCTTCCGTGGTTTCCCATTTTCACACCAGGCAAATGCTGGGGCTGTACCTTAATTAAGGCCACGGCCGCTTCCTTCCAACTCCTAGGCCTTTCCTATCCCATCGTCGCCATAAGACCTATCTGTGTCGGGGCGACGTAAAGCCCCTAGCAAGAAAAATGTTAATTAAATGTTTACCAAACATGATTTAATGTTACACGTCCAACAACAGGGCTTAGTTATCCAAATGGCGCTGGTATTTTACACCTTGGATATCTCTGGAATGGAATACATTTGGATATTTTGATGTGGATGAAGTTATAGTTCATGTTCGATCTCCTCATGCATTAAATGTTCACATCAATGACCAATCTGCGATCAACTTTACGTATACTGTAGTTCGGGATCGTCTTATCTGTTGCGTTTGAGGTTGGAGCTGGTTCGGTGTTGGTCATTCTTCTTTCTCCTCAGAGATGTGTTGATATGTTGAGATTTAAGTCGCTCAACATCTGTGACCGTAATGCGAAGATCCTCTTCTGCTCTCTCGTGTCGCGTTGAACTCCCAGTACCTTCCAGGTTTCGGCACCAAATCTTACGTTTTACAAATTGAATAACTACTGAATTATAAGAGGAATTCACTGTTAAGTTAACAACATTATATTTTATCTAGCTCTAATTTTTACTGGGCGTTTCGATAGATGTTGCTAAGTTTAAAACCGGTGACGACTAACTTTGCTTCCTTGGGATATCCATAAGTGACAGCAACGTCAGCTAAGTGAATCACTCGCGAATGTAAAGTTCACTTAACAAATACAAGATCCAAGACAGAGCAATAAATATGTCTATATTTATGAAACACAAGAACAAAGAGTCAGGATTGGCCAGGAATATAATAGAATTATCCCGCACTTACAAAATTATCGTAAGAAAAGTAACACGCACGTACAAATAATATGCAAGAAACTACGAAATGACAACAAATTACAATGAAAATTATAACAGTACTCAATAATGCATTCCCTATGACAATATCGAGGGCGTCAATCCAGCACACAGTTCAAAGATATGGCATGCGGAGAGAGCTGGGTGGGGGAAAAGTACGATGTAACGTACCGGTACCTCATTATTCTGTCCCCAAGTCACTTATTAGACCCATCTGAAGGGGGTTCCACTATCCTCGGAGATACCGAACCTCATCATTATGTCATCCAGGATTCCTTCATTTTTCCTCGTTTTCTCAGTAACTCCCTTCACGTAATTTACTGCACGAGCCCACCTCTCAGCTGTCACATATTCATTTAGAGCTTGCCGCGTTAGATTCGACTTCCCTAAAACAGTAATTTTTATTGTCTTTGACCACACTTTCAATTCAAGCTCGCTCTCAATCTCAAGTTTCCGGGAAAAACACACTTCAAATACGCACATTAATCCCTTAATTCAAAACACCGTAAATACGACAACTGCGGTGCTAACCTACAGTACACGAATCAATAATGAAGATCCTCAATCAAAAATGTATAAATATATCATATTTAATAAAGCAAAAAAAATATCTGGAATTAACTAACCTAAAAGTACTCAATCATCCCACTAAAATTTATGACGGTAAATGTAAGAGGACACTAAACACTACACTATCTACTGCGTATCACGAAAGGAAGTTTAATAAATGATAAACTATGTGCTAACGGAATGTTTGAACAAGATCAAACCGAAGTGTCAACCAAAATAAAACTTGACGCGCTAGAAGTATAGACACATAAACAAAGGCGGGCAACAAGGTGTTGTCTGAGCCGATAGGGTAGCTTCTTTCCAAATTTGGCGCCAAACGTCAAGTAAAAATTAGATATGGACAAAGAATACCTTTATTACAATGGCTCACTCTCGTCATACAACTATACACAAATATACAAATATCTCATAGGTGACGTAGCAAGTGTCATTCCGCGACACCCTGGGTCTCGCGGCCTAGCCGACTCAACGGGTAGAGAATACGTGTTGATCAAAGAAGAACAGAAAAGAAAGATGGAAACGAGGAACTTAGCACAAGCAAGTCTAAGGAATGTCAGACTCACATAAGAGTTCTGTGGTCCTCAAACCTCCCTCCCAAATTGAGAGTGCCTAAGGGTTACACCTTTCAGTCACCTCTTACGATAAGTAGGGTGTATCGTGTTTGTATTCAACACCCCTACAGCCAGGATTGTATTAAATCAAAATAATAATAATAATAATAATAATAATAATAATAATAATAATAATAACAATAATAATAATAATACGTCCGCCTCTGTGGTGTAGTGGTTAGCATGATTATCTGCCACCCCCGGAGACCCGGGTTCGATTCCCGGCTCTGCCATGAAATTTTAGAAGTGGTACGAGGGCTGGAACGGGGTCCACCTCAGCCATCCTGGAAGTGGTTTTCCGTGGTTTCCCAATTTTCCTCCAGGCAAATGCCGGGATGGTACCTAATTTAAGGCCATGGGCGCTTCCTTCCTTCTTCCTTCCTTGTCTATCCCTTCCAATCTTCCCATCCCCCGCCAAGGCCTTTGTTCAGCATAGCAGGTGAGGCAGCCTGGGCGAGGTACTGGTCATCCTCCCCAGTTGTATCCCCCTCCCCAATGTCTCACACTCCAGGACACTGCCCTTGAGGCGGTAGAGTTGGGGTCCCTCGCTGATTCCGAGGGAAGAACCAATCCTGGAGGGTAAGAAGAATAATTATAATTATAATTATAATTATAATAATACACTGCTGTGCACAACTTAAGGACGAGATAGATAAAGCAACATAACAAATCAACTACTCGGTGGAAATGAATGAAAGTGCGGTAACATGTTGTGAAACCTGGCTTGAGGTCAGCGCAACTATAGCTACAAATAGGTATGGCCCCACAAAGCGAGGCATTTGTCGGAACGGGACAAGACAGTGAGAGTCAATCGACGAGCTGTTACGGTGCACTGTGGTGATGTTATTCATTACAACATGGCTCGAAGACAACATTTGGATAACTTCACATGGGGGAGAATCATCTGGAAACTGTTCGGATCCATCGCTAAATGGTTAGCGTGCTGGCCTTTGGTCACAGGGTTCCCAGGTTCGATTCCCGACAGGGTCGGGAATTTTAACCATAATTGTTTAATTTTACTGGCACGGGGGCTGGATGTATGTGTCGTCTTCATCATCATTTCATCCTCATCACGACGCACAGGTCCCCTACGGGAGTCAAATCGGAATACCTGCATCTGGCGAGCCGATCTTGTCCTCAGACACTCGCGGCACTAAAAGCCATACACTATTACATTATCTGGAAACTGAAAGAAGGACGAAGTGTATCTCGTGTAGCCCAGTATTTTGGTATTGCTCAGAGCATTGTTTCGCATGCATGGAGAGCATTCCGAACCACAGGCACTGCTGCCCGAAGGAGAGGAGGGGTCGACCACAGTCAAATACAGCAGTAGATGATCGCTACATTGTGCATCAGGCAAAAAGAGACTCACGTCAAACTGCGGGTGCAATTTTAACCACATATAACAGGGATGCGAGGCACCCAATCCCATGCTTCACAGTGGCACGGCAACTGCATAAGGGTAGTCTGTTTGCAGAACGACCATTACATTGTGTTCCGTTGGCATCCACACATCAGCGGTGCCGTTTCTAATGATGCCAAGAGCAAAATGCAGTCAGAGTACTCAAGCTGAATTACTGTCTATTTATATCGTGATCATAGACACGGGACCTCCAATTTTACGCGGAATCCAAGTCACAACAGCAAGGCTCATCATTTCAAAAATTTGACATGTATTGGCAGGGATTCAGACTGTAGCTCCCTTGGTGAGAAACTGGTGGAATACGACTCTTCTATCCCGTCCCCACATGCAAGCAGCGCTACCAGACTACACAAGGAACTGTGATGAAACGAGAAATTAATTCGTTCCATTACTCACAGAGTTACAGCACCTACACAAGGAAAGACTAATTAGTCAATTGAAAATGACGGAACACCTCCGCATTTAGAGTTATTTATTCACTTACGAGAAATACTGTCAGACGTTCGCCATATTAATGATGTGACAGATCTGTCTTCTTTTCCTTCCTGCCTTCACAACCGAACGACTATTGAATGACAGCGACAGTGACGACGATTCTATGCCTGACGAGTCTACGCAAGATTTATTTGACGAAGAGATGGGTGGACTGAAAAATAGAGCAGTAACAAGAACATTTAAATCCAGAGTTCGGTCATTGCTATACATACTGGGTATTTCACTATACAGAATGTCTGAAAATAAGTTACGGAAAATTTATGGGCGTAGTAAACCCAATAATATAAAAGAGGATCCGTCTGCCATTTTCTCCTAAACTGTTTGGTTAATCGCCAGGGGTAACTAGTTCGTGTCTCTCATATCCTGCGACGTAGTGCACTGAATTCGCTAAAGAACTTTAGAGGTGAAGAATATTAAAAATTTCCAAGGAAAATGCATGGAGTACGCAGAAATGATCAGAATCTCAACTAGCGAACGGAGTATAGACATGAGTGCGTGACTGAGGACCTTACGCTATCGGCTATTCACATGTGCTGTGCAATTGGCAAGCAATACAGTAGTGTGCATTGCGTGACTCAACATATGTAAGGGAGGGGAGTGGACAAGCGGGACATCGGGAAAGAGATATTTAAAGCATCATTTCCTGTAAGTTTTCGCGTTTGTGCCTTGCGCAGCGTGAAACTCACTATAAAAATGAAATGAAAATAGTAATGTTCGCAGTATGTACGATACATAAACAATTAACAGAAATAAATTATCACCAAACATGGCCTAAGGCTCGACCTGTTATATCAGGAAATCTAAGTAGCGTGAAGATGTTTGGTATTAATAGTGGTGTACATTTCTGATTAACGCCTATCAGAACACAATAATAACGTACAGATCTCCTTTGGACTTAGTTTTATTAGCCTATATCCTAGGATACTCTGTTCTAAACTTAGCCTTTACCGAGCTCGATAGCTGCAGTCACTTATGTGCGGCCAGTGTCCAGTATTCGGGCGATAGTAGGTTCGAACCCCACTGTCGGCAGCCCTGAAAAGGGTTTTCCGTGGTTTCCCATTTTCACACCAGGCAAATGCTGGGGCTGTACCTTAATTAAGGCCACGGCCGCTTCCTTCCCACTCCTAGCCCTTCCCTGTCCCATCGTCGCCATAAGACCTATCTGTGTCGGTGCGACGTAAAGCAACTAGCAAAAAACTTAGCCTTTAATACCTGTCAATACTACAGGACGTGCTTGCAATGTTTACTTTTATTACACAACTAGGCATGTCATTTCGGTAATTATATTGTAGTATGGCGCACTTTGACATGCACGAAATGTACTGTGTTTACTGATATACTGCATAAAACAAATGCAATGTGCTCACCTGAAAGCGGGAGGAGTTTTACTACTAAGATTTCAGTTTTGTACGCCAGTCGACTCAGGATACCTCAGTACAAAATAATCAGAATAAAGACGTACATTATTCGGGCATGATGATCAGATGCTGCTCTGTGATGCGCCGCCATTACTAGCACGGTTGCATGTGAGCAAGCGACACGTCAGTATACTACGGTAGCGCACCGCCCAAGGTCATCAGGCAAGAGAGCTTGGCCAGCTGCACGCTGCATTGGCTGACACACAAGTTGCTCACGATTGAACTTGCATTTCTTCGTTGAATTTTCGGTAAGCCTTCATTGGGAAGAAATAAAATATTTTTTTTCAGAATACTATGATCTCTTACAATTTCCGAAACTTATTTGCAGACACTCTGTATACGAGCAAGTTAATTTTTTTAGGGCAAGCAGCACGTGACGGCGAACTCAAGACTCGCACTCAGTTATCTCATTAACAGCAGGCTTAGATCTTACTGAAATAACTCTCCTCTACCACTCAGCACAGAAACCACGCAATAGTGAACAGATCTCCCACACTTGAGGGTAGCGTCCGGAAGAGTATCCGGCCGTGAAACTGGGCCAGTTTCATATACGTGACGACCCCATAAAACTGAGAAATAGGTCAGGAAGAATATTCGGACTCAGGACCTCACACAACCGGACTTATTAACCACTAATTTAGATACCCTACTGTATCCTTACTACTATATAAAGAGAGACTGTGAGGTACTTTATATGTAATGGATAATCTCGGAAACTATCGGATCGATTTTGAAACTTTTTTCATATTTCCTGGAAACATAGGCTACGTATCATCACGGAATATCAAGCGGTTCCCATGAGAACCGTGACTCGGGCCATTTAGTACATTAACCTAGGCTAATACAGGCGAAATATCGAATTTGTCGTACAAGGATGAGACTAAGCTCATTTTAAGTCTCTCGAAGCGAAGAACATAACTCGGTAAACAAGTTTTTATGGCCCTAAAACTAACCGTTTTCGAGATATTGGCACCACACTCCTCCGCTCTACATATCGGATGAAGAAATAACCGGTCGTAACCATGGCAACCTCAGCACAACGGTTCTAGAATACAGGTGTAGTGTTCGAAGTAGGCGCGTACGTGAGTGTAGGCAGGGCCAATGAGAAATTATGTTTAAACGCTTTAAACTAACAGCTAGCGTTGATCTGCGAGATACTTATTTCTGGATCCACATTTCCATATTCTTGTTATCATCATGATTGTGAATAACTCTGAAGTGGCTTCGCTTCTGAAATGAAATGGCGTATGACTTTTAGTGTCGGCAGTGTCCGAGAACAAGTTCGGCTCGCCAGATGCAGGACTTTTGATTTGACTCCCTTAGGCAACCTGCGCGTCGTGATGAGGATGAAATGATGATGAAGACGACACCCAGCCCCCGTTCCAGCGAAATTAACCAATTATGGTTAAAATTTCCGACCCTGCCGGCGATTGAATGCTGGACCCCTGTGACCAAACGCCATCACGTTAACGATCTAGCCATGGAACCGGGCGGTTTCGCTTCTATCTATTGTCTGTACTGCTGTACTAATATATAGTGTGAGATAGAGTTTGTTTATATGTAACAGGTTATCTCAGAAACTACTGGACCGATTTTGAAATTACTTCCACCACTTGAAAGATAGTATCATTCCGGATAACACAGCCTAAGTATCATCTCGGAATATTAAAGGGTTCCCGCGAGAACGGTGGTTTAAGGAAAAATGGCAGCAAAAATAAATCCCAAATTTTGTATGTTTACCTGTCTGTGCTTTATTAACGTAAACATTTTTTTAACTGACGGAGCTCAAATTTGAAAAACTTATAACTGATACCTTTGATTAACACTATCACACTATCTTTTAAGTGGGCTATGCAGCGAAACAAAATGTGAAGCAAGTCAGAGGAAAACGTACGCTTGGGACCCTCAACACTAAATAGGCTGCCTAAACGATTAGTTCTATTGAATAATGGAGCTCTTGAAATTCGTTTTTCCAGGAAAAATTTGTATGAATTTTCTTCGTGTCCCTACTGGTTTTAGAGAAAATGTTTTGCTGTGTTTTGGCGCATGCTTTATCGTTGGCCTCTTTGTCTTAGTTTCTTTCACGTAAAAACTACTTGACGGGCTGTGCTCAAATTTGCAACCATACAACTGGAACTTCTGGTTAATATATAGGCTATTTTCTATTACAGTGTATCTTAAAGGCCCCTGCAGGGACATAAATGTTATACGAAAATGTACGCTTGGGATATTTAACAGTGATTATCCTGCATAAATGGTTAGACCTATTAAATAATGGAGTCAGCGAGTTTACTTAAAATTATATTTCCCAAAAAAAAAGTGTATAAGTATTTCCTTCATAATTCTAGCAATACTTCAGAAAAAGGTGGTTTTCTGTGTTTCATTATCATACTATGTCTTTAGGTGGGCCATGTAGCGAAAGAAAATGTGAAACCAGACCTAGGAAAACGTACGTCTGGATCCCTTAAAAGTGAATAATCTGCCTGAACGGTCAGAGCAGAGAGGATGTACTTAAAATTCGATTTGTCAGGAAAAAAAGTACAAGTATATATTAATTTTCTTGAAAAATCTAATCTCTGAGAAAATAATGTTTCTGTGTTTTGGCGCGTACTTTTGAGGGTTGGACTGTGATGTCCATATTTTGAAGGAATAAAATACACCACAAAATCGTGGAAGCTGTACCATTTATTTCGAGAACTGTTACACATATTAGCGTGTGATTTTCGGCGTCCACTCACGCTCTCGCCTTGTCTTTACTTTTCGTAGTAACTAAGCACATTCCATATACAACCTACTCCGCTTCAATTCGAGGACAGTGCACTAGCGCCACGTGTGAGTCTATCTTATTTCGAATACCTTTGATTGACAAGGAACATGAATAGATTAAATAAATGACGGAAGAAGAACATAAACATACTTGGTCAACTATCGTGGTATGGCGGTTCACTGCAAGATACGGGACTAATATAACGGAGATCGTATTACATCTCTTTCAGTCGCAGCCTTCCTGATTCTTAACGTTCTCGAAGTTGTTATGACAAATATTAGCGATATGTTTTGGAAACATACCGTTCTTAATGAAACTGTTTTACACTATATATATACGCAGGCCAATTCTCCTTTATATATTCCAATAATAACATAACAATCAACATCAGTAATTTTTCCTTAAATTTGTACTTACGCAGATACGTATTGAAACCGCTTCACTGCCTTAATATTGCTGTCATGTTGGATTTCTGTTCATTGGCAGATCCTTGAAAACTTCCGGAAAACCACAGAGACAGTCTTTCTGGGGATATAAAAAGGCAGGTTGAGAGTGAGTTTCTGCCATTATAACGAAAACCACCCAACACTTTTGTGACTGGCAGTAGGCAAGGAGGTCTGCTGTTACTCTGAAAGTTCCCTGATCCGTTCTTCACATGAGAAACGACGTATGGCAACCGGCCGTCTTGTTTCTGGCATAACGATAAGAGCTATGAAATTTAATGAAGTCTTACAACGTGTGCACCAGTGGTATTCAAAGTGTGGTACGCGTACCACAAGGAAGAGGTACGCAAATTTATCGTAGCTTTTTACTGTTTTCAGTGAGAAGTTCAGAAAAAAATGAGACTGCTCATTTTCAATAAAATCTTGTTTTTATTTAGAGTTTTTGTCTACCACTACACAGAGTCCCCTTTGCGAACTATTCATTTCAAAGTATGTCAGTTTGTACCTCGCATTGACTAGGTATGTAACAGTGCTTACTTATACTGCATTGCTCTTTTTCAAGTTTTCTTTCAAAATCCACTCATTCACTTCAATTCTTTTCAGTAGCACTGTGCAGAGTTGCATCGTTGCTAGGCGATGAAAACCTCGTAATTCCACTCACGAGGAAACCGCGTTTCTCTATCTGACTTGTGAAGGCTTGCCGCTTTTCCTGAGAAGGCAACAGAAGACTCCAATGGTCAAATAATTGGGCTATCGTTCAGCAATGAAAATATCAGGAACATTCCTTTGGCCATTGCTTTTCTGCTAGTTGCTTTACTTCGCACCGACACAGATAGGTTTTATGGCGACGAGGAGTTGGAAGGAAGCGGCCGTGGCCTTAATTAAGGTACAGCCCCAGCATTTGCCTGGTGTGAAAATGTGAAACAGCGGAAAACCATGCTCAGGGCTGCCGACAGTGGGATTCGAACCCACTATCTCCCGGATGCAAGCTCACAGCCGCATGCCTCTAACGGCCAACTCGCCCGGTTAGCCATTGCTGACCGCTCAGTTCTGGGCTGCTTCTGTAAACTTTACTCCGAAGGAGTCACGAGGTTTCCTTTGTCCAGCGCCGATATATGTACAACGCATTATTGTTATTATTGGGGAACAGGGTGGTGCTTGCCTGTCATCCTGTCCCCCTGCGGGTGGGGGCGGTAGAATAACACACACGGTATCCCCTGCCTGTCGTAAGAGGCGACTAAAAGGGGCCCCAAGGGCTCAACTTTGGAGCGTGGGTTGGAAACCACAGGGCCCTCATCTGAGTCCTGGCATTGCTTCCACATCATTCTGCCTGGCTCCTCACTTTCATCTATCCTATCCGAGCACCCTTGGTCAACTCTCGTTCTTTTCCGACCCCGACGCTATTAGGTTTGCGAGGGCTAGGAGTCTTTCATTTTCACACCCTTCCTGGCCCTTGTCTTCCTTTGGCCGATATCTTCATTTTTCGAAGTGTTGGATTCCTTCCATTTTTTCCCCTCTGATTTGCTTTACAGAGGATGGTTGTCTAGTTGTACTTCCTCTTAAAACAACAATCACCACCACCTGTCATCCCGGCAACCGTGGTTTGATTCCCAGTGTTGTTGGGGTGAGATTTTCAGTTGAAAATCCCCTGGTGTTGGGAAGGGCATGCGACCTCGAATCTCCGGCCACAACTCTATACCTTAGTGCGTACAGGGATCCTGAGCAAGCGCTATAAGTTACGGAAGGTGATGATTACATTTGTTATTTTTGGTATAATCGCATTATACTCATACTTGGGTGGTACGAGGGTAAAACAATTGAAATACAAGTGTATGCCAACCATAAATTTTGAATACTACTGGTGCACACGGCTTCACCTCGAATTCTGTATACAACGTAGAATTCCTTAGCGAATCACGGGTACATCATATAATAATAATAATAATAATAATAATAATAATAATAATAATAATAATAATAATAATAATAATGTTTTACGTCCCACTAATTACTGTTTACGGTTTTCAGATCAGGACATTTGGGTTTGTTATCTTTTTTCTTTTGCTGGTACTTTAACATCGCACTAAATCATCGAAGGTTTTCGGCGACCCAAAGATGAGAAAGGGCTAGGACTGTGAAGGTAACGGCCATAGCCTTAATTCAGGTACAGTCCCCGCATTTGTCTGCTGTAAAAAAAAATACAGAAATAACTTCAGGGCTACAGATGGCGGAATTTGAACCCACTATCTCCCGAATGCAAGCTCATAGCCCGCCGCACGGCCAACTCGCTCAGTTGGTATATTTTCCAGAGCTCTCTTAGAGATAATAACATTTGAAAGTTTGAATACGTGGGTTTTGATTCCTGAAAACTTCAGCCTCACAAGTCAGTATATGAACAGATTAGCAATCTACACAGCACAGAGAGCCAAACTCATCTCAACTGATATGAGGGTACAGATTTGCACCTCACTGGATAAATAACCAATAATCCTAATTACCCAGGCCAGGACGTTAAATCTATTTGCTTACCTTTGCCATAGGTCACTGCCAACTCTCCTACAATTAGATGAGCTTTTGCACCATCCTGGGCTGTTAATAACTTGTGGCAATAGACACATCCT
This sequence comes from Anabrus simplex, assembly GCF_040414725.1. Lineage (NCBI taxonomy): Eukaryota > Metazoa > Arthropoda > Insecta > Orthoptera > Tettigoniidae > Anabrus > Anabrus simplex. The sequence goes on along the minus strand of NC_090267.1, from coordinate 309,336,768 downwards.
AACAGTGGGATAGACAGAGACAAGAAACATAATTAAATCCCACGCTCAAACTTCGATACGAACGAAACTAACATTTGAATCATTCCGGGAACTAATTGTTTGAGCCAGTATCTGTCACCTTCCGGTTGCTCCCTGAAATAGAAATAGAAAATCGTATTAATCATCGTAAGGCACAACTACTGCTACAGTGTGCCAGGGAACTTTCTTCGCGGGGGCTCCGCGCTAGAGAAACCGCTAGTAACAGTAGTGTTCGTATCATGAATTCGCACTTGTGGCAAAACAAAACGTAATTTTCACTTTGTTATTTGCATTCTGTTCAGAAATGAACAGAAAATTAGACATCTTAATTCATTTAACTGTCAAAAGAAGTCGGATCTCCTGACATGGTAAACCTACACACAAATTTTCCGTGAATTTAATGGTGTTTCTCCTATTTTATTGGGATTTGGGGAGATTATGCGATCGGATAAGCGAAAACCATAAAACGTTTCATCATGAATCTCTGTAACAATACAACCAACATCTTCGCGTGATCAATTTGTTTTCATTCTTGAACCACACTTGAATTTCTTTCCTTACAGCTTCATTTCCTGTCCACTTACAGTTTGCTAACGCTTGTGCTAACATGCGCGTTGATTTTATAAGACCCCGGAACGTATCCGATATGTGAAGATTTTCTTTCACTTTTTGGCATGTCATGAACTAAAGTGGTTGATAAAAAGGTCTCATATCACATTCAGTACCGGTATATTGATTTCGACAGCTAGACTTAAGAAAATTCGAACGAAATTTTAGTTTCACATTTTCACGAAGAACGTGTTCCACCAAAAACGATTTCTATTCAATAGTGAACATTATTCGTTACCTCCAGCATTTTATCATATCATACGCACATTTTAACTAACATTTTCAAGAATACCTGCACTTTCAAATCGTGGATTTTCAGAGACTTCAGGCAAGCAATTATATTCGTTAAGTCTTCTAATTAACTTAAAACAAGCCTCATCAAATCAAAAAAAATGTTTTGTAGAAATTACGATCACGTTCACTTCGGATTTCTCACCTCTTACAAAATTCACGCGTTCAATCCTGATCATCCTCGTTAAGGGCAAGCAATGTAGATTTTCTTCTATAGTTACTGATTTTAGGCAGCCACTCCAGGGCATTTCAAACGTCCGATTTAGTTTGTAGATAGCTTGCCTGCATGGGGCTTAGTATGTGGGAACATTCCAACGAAATATTGCCTTACACTTTCATAATTTCACCAGACTTCACGCCATGCGATTTTTCAACGAGATGGACCTGAAGTATTAAGTTTTTGCTACAAAGCCAGTACACCTGCATTTAAGGGATTTCCATGAACCAGACTTTGAAAAACTATTTACATATCATGTATGACAAGATATGTAAATCAGTGTTTGAACGATGTTTTAAATGCTTAACGATGTGATGAAGGCCACTTTGAATAATTTCTTTAGGAAACCACTGGCCCCCGTGGTGTAGGGGTAGCATGCCTGCCTCTTACCCGGAGGCCCCGGGTTCGATTGCCGGCCAGGTCAGGGACTTTTACCTGGACCTGAGGGCTGGTTCGAGGTCCACTCAGCCTACGTGATTAGAATTGAGGAGCTATCTGACGGTGAGATGGCGGCCCCGGTCTAGAAAGTCAAGAATAACGGCCGAAAGGATTCGTCGTGCTGACCACATGACACCTCGTAATATACAGGGCCTTCGGGTTGAGCAGCGGTCGCTTAGTAGGCCAAGGCCCTTCAAGGGCTGTAGTGCCATGGGGTCTTTAGGAAACAACGGAAAATCACTTCGAGGATGGCTGAGAGGTGGGTCGAATTCCCTATACTCAGTTGACCTCCCAAGGCTGAGAAGACCCCATTCCAGTCTCGTAACACTTTTCAAATTTCGTGGCAGGGTCCGGAATCGAACCCGGGCCACCGGGGGTGGCAGCTAATCACACTACTCACTACAGCACGGAGGCGAACATTTTACATACATGAAATATACACAGAAAGTTAGTTTCTATGGATATCACTTCCATTTACTTCTATCGAAATATGTTGAATGGCACTAAATTACAAAACAAAAAAATACAAGTTGCTTTACGTCGCACCGACACAGATAGATCTTATGGGGACTATGAGATAGGAAAGGGCTAGGAGTGGGAAGGAAGCAACATTGACCTTACGGTAATTAAGGCACAATCCCGGTATGTACTGGTGTGAAAATGATAAAGGGCTGACGACAGTGGGGTTCAAACCCATTACCTCCCGAATGCAAGCTGATAGCTACAAGACCCAAAACACTTGCTCCGTACAATAAATAATTACATCATAATGAGCATCTGACCTTCCTATTAGAGAATAATATCCTCATCCTGGCGGTCAACAATAACACGTATCTAATCTTATGAGACAAATGATGTGCATTAATATTGTCAAATATTAAAGAAATCCCAAGCAAAAGATACATTTTAATTAACAATGAACAATTTTGAATTAATATCTAGAGAATTCCGCACCTGATTTCTAAGTCACACGTGGTCTTGTGAATAAGACGAATAGATTGTAATGCCGATGCTAGGAGTTCGAGTCCTAGCATTGTCGTGAATTTTTACTAAATATTAGGAAGTGGAAAATACAGTGAACTGAAGTGAAAAATGTATTAAGAAAATTTAAATCTAAAATACAAAAACGATCTCCAGGGCAAAACGGTTAAGTTTTATTAACAGTAAATCATATGAAATTAATTGCTGATGAATTCCACTGGAAACTTCAACAGTCTCATATGGTCCAGTGGTTAAGATGACGAGTCTGCAATGACGAACACTGGAGTTAGATTCTCCACATAGTAAAGAATTTTTACCAAATACTACAAGGAAGCAAGTTAAGTAATACTAAACAGAATAGAGATAGAACGAAGGAGCGTGTTCTTTATCATGGCGGCTATCAAAATATCCTGAGGAGTAAACCAAAATGTCGGACATAAGTACAAGAGGCGTGGCTGAAAAGGAATCTGAGTACCAAGAGGGGAGCACCGCGTGGTAAAGAGAAAGAACAATGGTAGGCATGAAGAAGAGGATTCCAGGTTAGGAGCAGTAGAAGAGTGAGGCGCCTTTGCATAAAGCAACCCGCATTGCAGAAGCATTGACAACTTGAGGAGACTGGCTGCGATGGGCTTCGGTGTTTGTGCACTTCGGCATAGTCCCAACCACTAGTCCAGACCAAGATCCATGAAGTTGGATTTGACTTCTGATTGGCTCACCGAGGCACGTGCCTGCTCATGTAAACCAGTGTACATGGTCTGCAATGGCAAACCTTAGAGTTCGATTTTCGGCATAATAAAGAAATTGTACCAAATACTGGATCGACGAAGTTAAGCCAACATTCAGTGAAGCGTAGCATAGTGCCAACATAAGGTGCACAGTTAGTTTAGTTGCCAGTCATTTTATTTAATCCGAGAAAATGTATTTCTTTCACTCACCTGAAAAGAAATTGTCTGTGTAACTAGCAGATTTTTATTAATTTCAAGATTTTATATTAGAAAAAGGTTCTTTAAATGTGTCACTCGAAAAGAACACGGCAATAAAATAAAAAGATATGAAGAAAGATACACAGTTGAGAACAACGAGAAGTAAAAGTAATGTTACAACTAATAAAAAGTTACTTCATGTTAGTTAAACGATATTCATTTTCACTCGAAGCCCCATGATTCCCTCTTTTGTACTTTCCCTTTTCCTCCTCCCCCTAAATCATCATCATCATCATCATCATCTATGCCTTGCTCTCCCTTTTTTCCCTCAAGATTAATCTGCTACTCACTTTTCTCGTAGACTGAACTTCGGGGCTACGAGCTTCTCCAAAAGACGAAATCTGGTTTCTTAATTTTTCAGCTTCCTAGCGGTGGTTCAAACCCACGTTATTTCGAACGAACCGGCAGCCCTTAGCATTATTATCCATAAAATATGTATAATTATATGTTTTTAATTAATATATTTCATCTCATTACCATAGCGTTAGTAATATATGTTATAAGTCCATGATTAAAACATATAAATTTGTTTATAAGTTATAACATATGGTATTCATTACGTAATAACATCAAGTGATTGATATTAGGCAGGAATATTAACACGTTGCAGGAGGTTTGAATATCATAATATTAATTCGTGGTTTAAAGCCAAATTTTTTTAACATGACTGCGACTGATTGACAGCTATTTAGGAATATTTTATCTCAAAAGCTTTTTACTGTAATTACATTCTCCAAAGGTTGAACTAGAAGGCCTATATGTCACACCGAGTCCATGGCACAGCTTATTTTCATATATAATGGTAAGGATGGTGATGATCATTATTATTATGATTATGATTATTATTATTATTATTTTGAATCGCATAATAATAGGCCTACATACAAATAAATTAGCTGATAGTTAAATAAGTAATGGTAGAGTATTTAAAAGTTAGACTAAAAAATACTGAATCATACTTTGTGAATATCTCAGCAATCTAGAATATTAAATTGGATATCGAGAGCACTGAGTCTTTTCACATCATCTCCGGCACCAGCAGGTAGACTATCCGTTCCTATGGGCACCAATGTTTGGAGAACATTGTCACAATCGCAGTAAGTAGCTTGATTCCCTCAACCCCCATCCACACTCATATATTCAAGCCGAACGTTTTTCCATGGTTGGTTTCATTTAGTCTCAGTTAAGCCCACGTCCTCCAGCGCAAATTGAATGTAGGGAATCGTGCATTATAATTAGCTTAAACAGGTCAAGATGTGAGAGAACTTATTATTCATGTCAGAGATTTATTTTAAAAGTAGTCTCGACCAAACTCTTGCGTAGCTTCCTCGAGGGATTTCTTGACTATCTCCTCAGTTCCACGTGCTTTCCCCGTCTCGACGTATCGGCAGTTGTGGATTCCCGTAGAAAATTTTTGATGATAACTTGTGTAATTATTGTAAGATTTTAACCTGTTTCTCTAATTTATGATTTACCCTTCTGTTTTATTTCGCATCCTGAAATTCCTGTTTGATTGTTGCCATCAGCAGTGCTTTTTTTTACGTCTCCGGGTTCTGTCATCCGTGTTGGCCAGAAATTTTGGACGCCAAAAATTGTTCATTAAGTCACAATGTCCCCATCATCCACTTACGCAGGATGAATTTTAGAGTTGATTTTGACCTGTTTAACTTCGCGGATATTGTCCTGCTGAAAACTCACTGAGGTAGTTGCCCAGGATTACATCCATATCGAAGACAGACAGCCCTGCACGACACGCCATCTCTTCAACTAGACCTCATCGAGACACACATGAAGTACGCACGAGTCAAATTATGAATTAATTACTAACTGTCATGGTTGTCCAAATACTTTAGATATAATAATAAATCGAAAAACATTAGGGTCAATCTCCGTCTACAAAATAGATATTCATTCACAAAAAGTTGGGAAAAGAGAAGACGGTCCCTGAGTCCGATATTATTGAAGTTTGTGTCCTGTCGGTATAGGAATGTTTATAAACAATGAAAGGCTGACGGGTTCGAAAAAACTACCCGTGAAGATGTCACTCCTCTGCGCCTATAGTTGGGAACATTGTTTAACATCATTAATATTATGGGATGTTAGCCTGTAATTTTCGTTTCTATATGGAAAAATACAAATATGTTCCATTTTCTACCCGACGCTTTCCATTTCTGTACCCAACTTTTGAACCATTACAAATACTGTATCCTTCTGTCTAGTCATCAGCCCAGAACCTGGTTGGATCCTCAAAAAGCACCACCAAGGGTTATGAGATTATACGGAAACCGAAAATAACCGATAGCGGCGACAAAATGAGGCGTACGAAACAAAATGAGGAGGGATGTAGTTGCTTTTCTCTCCGGGGCAGAAAGTGCTACTGCAGTACGACTGACCGTACGAGCACTGGTCGTGTCTGAACATCATTATTCAGCACCACCCATCTCCAGCAACTTCCACATTGTCATAGCCATAAATAAGACTGGGACTTCTTTAGAAGCTATATTTTTGCTCTGGCCTGTGCCAAGAAACAGATCGTCGTTGCGCCTGCGAAACCCACTATGTGATAATATTTTTAGAGAAATACTGACCCGTAGCACGATAATTTCTTGACAATATTCGCACATTATTGAACCTTATATGACAGAACTTTACCGGCCAAAGTTCTATAAATAAAACATTAAAAACCACAAAAACGAGTGAGGTGGCCGTGCGGTTTGGTGTGCGTAGCTGTGAGCTTGCGTTCGGGAGATAGTGAGTTCGAACCCCACTGTTGGCAGCCCTGAAGGTGTATTTCCGTCTTTTCCCATTTTCACACCAGGCAAATGCTGGGACTGTACCTTAATTAAGACTACGGCAGCTTTCTTTCCACTTCTAGGCCTTTCCTCTTCCATCGTCCGCATAAGACCTATCTATGTCGGTGCGACGTAAAACAAATTTTTAAAACTGTACATTAAGAAAGGATTAATGATCTTTTCTTATAATCTATACACAAAATGAATGTTTGTATGTTTGTAGATAAATGACACGTCTCCTCTTAAACCACTGGAGAAAAATTAACGGAACTTAGTACACTTATAACTTACTATCTATCGTCGCCATAAGACCTATCTGTGTCGGTGCGACGTAAAGCCCCTAGCAAAAAAAAAAAAAAAAAAACTTACTATCTGGAGACGAGCACTGTGGGAGTAAGCCATCCCTAGCACCCTTAGGGGTGGGGAGTCAGAGGGGTTATATATAAAATGAATCGAAAAGGGTGTCGAATACATAGTTTTCGCGTTCGCTGAGACGAATATTGACACTCCGTATATTCTTAAAGTCCATGTTCAGCCTCGTTCGGGATGGGGGGCGAGGGAGAGTGATATACAAAACTAATCGAAAATAGTGTCGAATCCGTAGATTTTGGTGTCGCTGATATCCATAGTGACACTCCGGAAATTTTAAAGTAGAAGTTCGGCCCCCTTTGAGGGCGGGAGCGTACAAATAGTAGGGCCTAAATACTATCTGGAAAAACACTATGGGAGCAAGACGCTCCTAGAAACCCAAGGGAAGGGGGGAAATATAATCAAAATTAATAAATGGAAGTCGGTTTGGAACGATCTATATATTCTGTAGTGTATAGGCCTATATGTAAATTAAGGTATAAAAATGAAAATAGACGTGAATTAATGAGCCACTTCCAGGTATCTTAGAAACTTAAACCTTGGTACCAGACAAGCTGATGGCTTCAGGATCCCTAGAAAAATCGAAAATTCTCAAAATACCCTGAGAGGGCCTCGCTGGGAGTCTCAAATTTGGGGCTCAGCATGAAAACTAAGTCGGATATATTTATCCAAAACGATAACCTATAGGTTTCATGGGCTTAAAAGTGTCCTGAACTAATTTTTAACCCCCTCACGCAAATAATGATCGCGGCACAATCTGACGAAACGAGGTAAAAAATTGAAAGTTGGCAAATTATAATTTTTAGCCTGTATCCGACGGAAAAATTACTAGATGTTTGAATTTTTCATTTTCACCCCCGAAAAATTTCGAAATATGCATGCAATTTTAACGACGGTTCAGACCTTCCTTTCGAGGTATTTGGTGGCTAAACGGTAAGTCGTATTACAAAACGGATGGCACAATCCCCGTTCAATATGGAATGAGCTACAACTTTAGTCCTATGAGAATTGGTCGTATCTCTATCACTTATGCGTTAAATTTGGCTCTATTTATGGATTGTACGTATTTTTTTTACATGTATAACTGATGGTTTGAATCACTTATAGGAAAGGATCATCAAATTCTACATGAACATTGGCCCATCTAGTGGCTATACGTGAGCCAAATTCTATGTTTGTAGCTGTCACATACAGCCGATCGCATAAGTATTCGTCCATGTGTCCTTTTCATATACTGAACACCAAAACTGCATTACAAGGCTTCGGATACGTTCAAACAAATACGCATTGAATATGCAATATATACGTACTATAATACCGGCAGAATATACCTCTTGCACGTCAGTACTCTTCAATAATAAAGAATGAGTGTGGTTGGGCTAGGAAATGGCAACGCAAAAGTATTCGTCCGCCTTGTGCATTATTTTGTGTAACAAACACAGTATTGAGGAAGGGGGACACATCACCAAGCTCAGTCCATCAGTGATACGGACAGTGTCGGTGAGACAACGTCTAGTGCATGCCCCGAGTACGATGGGAAAGATAAGGAAACGAACTGTTGTTGAACGCCAACGAATTATCCAACTCCACATATTAGTAATTCGTGAAGAGTAATTGCTGAAAAAAAGAAATACCGCGAACTACAGTCGCAAGTATCTTTCAACGATACAAGACCAGTGCAACTTAATCAATAGAGGAAGAACTGGGCGGTCGAGGAAGCTGACAATACGCGAAGAGCGAAGCATAATACGTACCGTCCAGAAAAATCCCCTAGTGTCTGGACCTGTGCTTCGAACAGAAGTAGAAACCTCCACTGGGAAGAACATCAGCACCGACACCGTACGACGTGTGTTACTCAGAGCTGGTTTGCAGGGGCGTACTAGCCGGAAGAAGCCCTGGATAAGTGAGGTGAACCATAAGAAGAGGCTGGCGTTCGCCAAACAGTACGTTATGAAGCCACCAGCATTATGGAAACGCTTGTTGTTTACTGACGAGAGAAAATTCTGTTTATTCTTTTGCTCTGGAAAGCGACGTGTATGGAGAAAGAAGAACGCCGAGCTCCAAAGTCAAAATCTGCAACCAACCGCAAAATATAGAGGAGGTTCCATAATGGTATGCGGGTGTATGTCGGCGGCTGGGATAGCCAACTGCCATATAATACCTGAACGGATAGATAAGATGGTATATTTGAGTATATTAAAGCAACACTTAACACCCAGCGTGGCAAAATTAGGTCTTAGTTGTGGGTACTTCTTCCAGCAAGATCATGACCCTAAGCAAACTGCTCGTGTTGTTAGATAATGACTACTCTACAGTTCACCTCATGTGCTGCAGACACCATACATCATTTATGGGCGAAATTAAAATGTACACTGAGAAAGCAGCGTATTCCAAATAAAAAGCTCTGAAGTAATACTTCATGGAAGAATGGCACGAAATATGCCTTGAAGTGGCAGACTGGTGACATCCATACCCAAACGCCTTCAAGCCGTGATTGCTTTCAAAGGACGTTCGACACGCTACTGATATTTATAAAACGACTGAACATTCCTTGTCTTCTTATTGTGGACGAATACATTTGCAACGTGACTTTTCTGCAAGCAGTGTGATTGTTTTATATTTGTTCCAAATGCCAGTGCTTAGGGTGCTATAAATTATGTCCTCAGATGTTCAGATGGCAAATAAAACGTACGATTACTTGTTTGCAATTAACTTCTTTATTATATTGGTGCTACTGGCTATTGTCCTCACATGAAGAGCGCGGACGAATAATTTTGCGAGCGGCTGTAAGTATCCGAAAAATAATGCACTGTGAAAAACCTTACTCATATTTCACCCTATTCAACGTTTCTAAATCAATCATACCCACAAATAGATGATATATGAGAAAATATCATAGGATCAGCCATTTAACCGCTAAATGTGGCGTGTTGTCTTACAATCTTACAATCTGGTTGTCGATATGATGTAGTTAATAATTTCCTTCTCAATTTGACTGGAAGAAGGCTAGGGAGCATGGAACATTTTTCGAAACTCCTTTACCCGATCGTGTTTGGCGGCAGGCAAGGGTTCCACCGTTAACAAATTTACCCATTTAAAATGTGACTGACGTTAGACAAGTGGCCTGCTATTATAATGGAAACTCACCAACTCGGTGTGACTGGCAGTAATGTGAGTGAAATTAGGAAAAGGAGTCTGTGATTATAATGATAACAGCACAGCTCTATTTTGACTGGTATTAGGGAACATGCCTGCCAATATAATAAAAATTCCTCAAATGATTTCTGCCTGGAAGTAGGAAATGGGGCCTGCCATTGCAACGAAAACTCCCCTTATCGATTGTGACGGCGCAGTAGACAATGGGGCCTGCCATTATAATGAGAATTCCCTACTCGATTGTGAATGGTAGTAGGCAAGTGGACCTGTCGTTATCATCACAACTACACAACTCGCACTTTGCATTGAAAACAACGCATGCGAACCTCTCTAAGAGACATGGAATTAAAAGTATAATTTTCATTGCATGTACAGTAATTTACCTCGATATTCGTATACAATGTGGAATACCGTAGCGAAGCACGGGTACATTTGCTAGAATTTTATATATCTCTGTACATTCGTTTGCGTAACTATGAAATAGGAGGGAATGGTTTCTCGAGAGAATGCTGTCACAATCGTACGCTACTATCGGTTCGTCCAATTTCAATAGCAGGCGACAACGTCTCGTCGCTGAAAGCGGGAATAGCAACATAATACAGCTGTCGAGCTCAGTATAATCCCTTAGCGTGCTATGTTTATCCGCGCGCATCTCAGTCTCCGTGTACAACAAACACTTTAAGCGGAATATCACTCTTGACAACGTCAATACAGAAAAGTAACTAACCCTTATACAGTTGCGTATTTACGGATGCATAAACACCCCTCTACCGAGTTATGTTTACACCACTTAGCCCCATTCTACATCAAGGCACTAAGTAAATTTAACACGTTCACTCTTCTTCTACTTCCACATTAAGTTACATTATATACACATACATATGTACTTCACCAATAGGAACTGTAAATAGTTCTATAGACCATCACAAGACATGAGGTAAGACTGCTTTGTGTTGATTATCTCTCGCGCTATGATAGCTCCTCAAACAACTGTAAAGTGGAACTTAAAAGGTGCACGCATTGGAACGAACCGTTTCGCCAATAGCATCATCACGTGGTAGCGATTCTTTGAAAGTGACTCTCCATGACAGTATTTTACCGTTCGACCCAAACCCAAAATATCTCGGTGTAACACCGGACCGGACACTGTCATACAGTAAATATTTCTCCAACCTTGCAGCCAAACTAAGTACGAGAAACAACATCTTATCCGAGCTATCTGGCAGCACATGGGGATCCGCAGCGGCAACTTCACGTACTTCTGCCTCCTCAAGTCTGGTGTATACAACAGCTGAATACTGCTCTTCCGTCTGGCTCAATAGCACCCACGCCAAGGCAATTGACACCGTCCTGAACCAGACAATGCGCATTATCAGCGGTGTCATCAAAACAACAACACTGCACTGGCTTCCAGTCCTTAGCCACATCCTTCTTCCAGCTCCACGTCGCATGAACAATCTCGTACGAGAAGCAAATTAAATACAGGCCAATAAATCACTTCCAGTTCACCAAGACATCCAAAGAATCGCTTTTAGCTGACTGAAATCCATACCCACTCCTCTGCTGTTGGCTCAAAAACTGATGAAAAGAAACTACTGTGGACTGCGAACTTGGAATGAAGAATGGCCTGCTAAGGCCCCAACGAATAGAGATCGATCTTTGACCCTAGGCAGCCCCCGCCTGGATTTCATCTCCTGCAGTGTTTGGGTCCCACTAAACAGAGTGCACACTGGGCGTGGAAGAAGTGGCTCTGCGATGCATTCTTGGGGCTTTCAACTTTATACAAGCTGTGACTGTGCGATAAATCCCCTTCAAATGCCCACGTAGAGCCTATCGATGACCTTCCGGGAGCTTCAACAACGGATTTTCAGTGGCTGCAACAACTGGACATCCTAGTATAGTTTTCATTTTTCATTTGTTAATTTATGTATTTACTTATATTTTATACCATCTCTGTGTTTTTGTATCTTTATATTTTCCCTTCCTATTTTTATTATTGTACATACGGTATCTATTTCTACTTTAGTTTTTACCTTGACTTTTTATATCTATTCTGTTTTGTAAATTATTTATTGCTTTCATAATGTTACTCAATTTCGCGCAGCTTAACTTGCGCCATATGCTAACTAACTAACTAACTAAAAACAATAAATAAATAAATAAATAAATAAATAAATAAATAAATAAATAAATAAATAAATAAATAAATAAATAAATAAATAAATAAATAAATAAATAAATAAATAAATAAATAAATAAATAAATAAATAAATAAAATCACGTGGTAGCACTTATGACGAACCGTTTCATCAATGTCATCCAATGAACTAACCGCGCGGTTAGGGTCGCGTAGCCGTGGGCTTGCATTCGGGAGATGGTGGGTTCGAATCCCACCGTCGGCAGCCCTTTGGTGGATCGAATTCCGGCGCATTCGATTAGCGTTTATAGACATTTTAAAAACGGGAGCGTTTTGACGTCGGAAGCCTAGTCACAACGGATTAATCAAACGGTTGCTACTTTGTCGCGGGAGGATACCCACTGAATGTGGTTTGTGCCTCGCGGAAGATTTCTCTGCGTTAAACATCAATCCCACAAGGCGAAAATATTTTAATTCGCAAAAACGACCCGAGTGGAAACAGCTTCCCATCTGACACAAAATATAAGCGTACTTAAAAATCAGATAACCGTTCCTTTGTATAGTGCCTCAGAAAAAGTATGACCGTATGTTCCTCGCATTTAATATGTTATCAGACTTAATTTTCATTTTTATCAAAATAAAATTCACCTCCAATGTAGATACAAGCCCCAAGGATTATGTTTTTTGAGTAATAAGTCCATAGACTGGTTTGATGCAGCCCTCCATGCCAACCTATCGTGATAACATTTTCATTTGTTACGTCTAATCTGTTTGTCATATTCATACCTTGGTCTACCCCTACTCTTCATACCGCGTACACTTCTCTCAAAACCCAACTGAACAAATCCTGGGTGTCTTAAGATTTTCCCTATCATTCTACCTCTTCTTCTCGTCAAATTTAGCCAAATCGATCTCCTCTAACAAATTCCATTCAGTATCTCTTCATTCGTGATTCGATCTATCCAGCAGTATTCTTCTGTAACACCACATTTCAAACGCTTCTATTCTCTTTCTTTCGGAGCTATTTAGCCTCAATGTTTCTCTTCCATACAATGCCACGCTCCAGACGAAGTCTTCTAAAATATCTTTCTAATCCCTATATCAATATTCGAAGTGAGCAAATTTCTTTTCTTGAGAAAGCCTTCTTTGCTTGTGCCGTCATTATTTATTTCACTACCCAAGTAACAATATGCATCTACTTCCTTAAAGACTTCATTTCCTAATCTAATATACCTGGATCACCTGACTTTGTTCGACTGCATTCTATTACTTTTGTTTTGGATTTATTTTCAACTTGTAGTCCTGTTGCCATTTCTTGATGGATGCAGTTTTTTGTATCCGTCTCTTGGCACAGGCCAGAGCAAAGTGTAGCTTTCTCCGAAGTCCCAGTCTCATCCATGGCTGTGACAATATGGAAGCTGCTGGGGTATGGGTGGTGCTGAGTAATGACATTCAGAGCACAACCAGTGTGTCTGAGTGTTATAAAAGGTGTTGCTCATAGGATCAGTCGGGCTGCAGTGGCTCTTTCTGGTTCAGTAAGGAAAGCACTCACTCCTCATCTTGCCTAGTACGTGGTCCTGCCATTGGTTTTAGCGGTTTCCCTATAACTGCATAGCCTTTGGGGGTGCTATTTGAGGATCCAACCAGCCTCTTGGCTAATGACTTAACAGACAGACTCCTTACCCAAGGCTCTGTCCATACCATTCAGAAAATTCTCCTGATTTATTCTGCAGTCTCATATAAAAAAAGACAGTATCATAGGGAAATCTCAGGGCTTTGATTTCCTCTTCGACAAGCACCAGGCGTATCTCGAAAGTATGGTGAATGGACTAAGGCAACGTGTGGTAACACTGCGTGCCTCCTGGTGTGAATAGACAGACGTCACGTAGCGTTGAACACACGGAGCTGAAGTACGCTAGTCTACTGCGGCTAGTGGATCGCAGTGCGTGTGAAGATTCATGCCACAGTGCCACGGAGCAATGCATAAAAGTCATGTTTTGTTACTGATTGTGCAAAACGACGACGGAGACGCATGCGATGTTTGTGCAAGTGTACGGAAGAGAAGCCGTAAGCGAAAACGTATTTAAGACTGGTTCAAACACTTTCGGGATGGACAGAAAACTCTTAATGATGCGCCATGTCCGAGTTGACCATCATCAAGCAGGGTTGAACCAGAAGGACGTGGGTTTCATTCTCCGTTTAGAAGTCGAAAAAGTTAGAGACGAAATTTCCCATTTTGAGGAGGCACATCTCAAGTTCCCTAAGCCTACATCAAAAATGAGGGCCAGGTTAATGCCTGGGGACAAAGGCGGTCGCGCATAGAACTAAATATTTACTTTAGTGCCGCGGTGCCTTTATGGTTTGCAAAGAAAATTGGGTCTCTAGTTCATACTGTGTTCGGATACAACTGAGACATAATCTTAGAGTTGTTTGTCCACCACTTAGTCCCGTATTCTGATGCGGGATCGTGGATGAGGCGAGTTGAATTTATATGGTATGGTTTTACAGCTGGATGCCCTTCCTGACGCCAACAACACTTGAGGTACTAATGAAGTTGAAATGCATGATGTTGAATGAAACTGAGTAAGGATGTGGGAGGAATCAGCTGTGACGTATGAATAGTAAATCCCCAGGCATTTGCCTGGAAGTGAAAATGGGAACAACAGGGAGCCATTCTCAGGTCAGCCGACGATAAGCCGACTCATCTCCCGAATGCAGAGCTTGGCTCCATAGCCGTAGCGCTTTAACACGCACGGTCACTCCGCTCGGTAGACAACCTATAGTCTATAAATAAAATTATAATTCTGTTCAGTACATTTGAAATGGGTCCGCCTCTGTCGTGTAGTGTGGTTAGTGTGATTAGATGCCACGCCCGGAGGCCCGGCTCAGTCACGAAATTTGAAAAGTGGTACGACGACTGGAACGGGGTCCCCTCAACCTCGGGAGGTCAACTGAGTAGAGGGGTTTGATTGCCACCCAGCCATCCTCGAAGTGGTTTCCCGTGGTTTCCCACTTCTTCTCCAGGAAAATGTCGGGAAGGTACCTAACTTAAGGCCACGGTCCGCTTCCTGCCCCCTTCCTTGTCTATCTCTTGCGGTCTTCCCATCCCCTTCCAAGGCCCCTGATCAGCATAGCAGATGAGGCTGCCTGGGCGAGGTACTGGTCCTGCTCTCCAGTTGTATCCCCCTCACGCTCCAGGGCATTACCCTTGCAGCGGTAGAGGTGGGATCCCGTGCTTAGTCCATGGGAAAAATCAACCCTGGACGGTAAACTGATTAAGAAATAAAGACATTTAAAATATTTGCCTTATACTTCGTTTTTTAGAATTTTGAGAATTTCTGGAAACTCAGTATTTAAGTTCAGGGATAACCAGATTGTGGTATAGGTCATGCGTGTTGTGCAAAAACTGAAAAGGGACCATTTGTTGGAAAACAAAATTTGGTGTCAAATTGTTAGCAAATTTGCGCACGCGTAATATCGCATCTCAATTTCCAAAAATCGACAAATGGTCTCTTTCCATTTTCCGCATCACATATTATTTTACTAGTAAACAGTGGCGTAACAATTTTAACGTGGTCAAAAATGTCTCCGTTCATTATAACCGTGTACATAAACTGTACATAATGCAAGTTATCAAGTTATTGTCTTGTCCGACTCTTTGATTGAATGGTCAGTGTTGAGGCCTTCAGTTCAGAGGGTCCCGCGTTCTATTCCCGGTCGGTTCGGGGATTTTAATCGTGTCTGATTAATTCTTCTGGTTCGGGAAAGGGGTGTTTGTGTTTGTTCCAACACTCTCCTCTTCATATTCATATAACACACCACACTACCAACCACTCTAGGAAAGATCAATAGTGATAGGGTTGCCGTCAGGAAGGGAATCCGGCTGTAAAACAGGGACAAATCCACATGTACAACACAGTTCGCACCCGCGACCCCAGAGATGTGGGGAATAATAATAATAATAATAATAATAATAATAATAATAATAATAATAATAATAATAATAATAATAATAATAATAATAATAATAATAAATTAAGTTTTCTTACTTCATTTATTTCTCTGTTGTTTTCTTTGAGGGAATATCATTTTATTTATCTAAGAAGTTTATATGAAAGTATTTAATTTCAGTAAAGTTTTATTCACCCACGTCCCATCTCTATACATTAAAATAGGCATGGCCATGATGTGTAAAATAAGCGCATAGAGTCCATCCAGCTATTCATAATAAATAACCGAATTGAGCCTATGTTATTTTCGTATTGATTATTCCAACCAAAGTCGCGGGCATCAATCCATGAAGTTTGGAGTTGGCTGCCCAATGTCATTTCACTCTGTATGTATACAATTATCGATAATGGAAATCATTAGTGATGTATAGTTTTCTACCACGTATATATTCCATTTTTATTTAAATATAAAACCTTTTTCCTTCCTTTTCGTTTATTATGGACTAGAGAGTCTTCAAAAGCAATGAATACCGCTTCTACGAAGTCCTCACCTGCCAAAGGAAGTTATAATGCAGTTTCCAGAACATTCCTAGTATTAGTCTTTACTTAAATGCGCTACACTTGAATATTTAAGGATAGAAGTTTGAAGATGTTTTAAATGAACAGTTGTCAAAGTACAACGCATGTGGAAGGAAATATACGGCTAGAGGAGATCCTCCTGACTTCATTAGCGTAACAGAGAGGTGAGCTTGGTCGGCGATGTAAAGTGTGCATCTTACTTTTGACGTTTGTTCAAGCAATTTAAAGCATCTAAACTTTTACATCGATCAATAATAAAATATCTAAAGAGAAGAAAGTTCAGTTGAAGTAAATTGAAAGTACCAAGACGGACTTTCGGAAACGAAAGAATCTCTGATATGCTCTAATATTACCTTCACGGAAGATTCCAGAGTCTCGCCTCATTTAATATAATTTGTTAATAGAACAAACGATTGTAGATAAATGCCTGAGAACTATTTTTAAGGACAATTTTCAGAGCTTCCTGTTCTTCTCTTTTCTTTCTTGCTAGTTGTTTTACGTCGCACCGACACAGATAGGTCTTACGGCGACGATGCGACAGGAAAGGGCTAGGAATGGGAAGGAAGCGGCCGTGGCCTTAATTAAGGTACAGCCCCAGCATTTGCCTGGTGTGAAAATGAGAAACCACGGAAAACCATTTCCAGCGCTGCCAACAGTGGGGTTCGAACCTACTATCTCCAGGATACTGGATACTGGCCGCACTTAAGCGACTGCGGCTATCGAGCTCGGTCTTATCTTTCTTCAATAAATTCAAATTCAAATTCAAATTCAATTCTGCCGTTTTTTCCCATTCCCCTAGTGGAGTCGAGAGTGCGAACAGCGTAGATTACGTAAATTTAGGCCTGCTTCTCTTCTTTCTCTTATTTTTTATTTGCTACTGGTTTACGTCTCACCTACACAGATTAAGTCGTATGGCAATGATGTGGTAGGACAAGACGACGATAGGAAGGAAGCAACCGTTACATCAGTTTACAACCTCTTGGCTTCACGTTCTGATTCAGGATAATGTTGTATTATGTACACTGTGACTTCACACCGTAGGCTGGTAGGATCACCAAAAGCTCCATCATAACTTGTTACAGATAGCCTAGACCTCCCGGCTTACCATACAAATATTGTTTTGCTATTTGTTTTACTTTGCACCGACACAGATAGGTATTATGACGACAATAGGACAGGCCTAAGAGTTGGAAGGAAGCGGCTGTGGCCTTAAGATACAGCCCCAGCATTTTCCTGATGTGAAAATGGGAAACAGCGGAAAACCATCTTCATGGCTGCCAACAGTGGGGTTCGAACCCACTATCTCCTGGATGCAAGGTCACAGCTGTGCACCCCTAACCGCACGGCCAACTCGACCGGTACTAGGTACGGAAATAAGGAATGGGGTGGTTTACTAAGGAAAATTCTCAGCTATTTGTTCATTCTGATGAAAGCCACAAATAATAACAGAAGTTACGTAACACGACCATCAAATGCATGCTAGAGTGTGAAGTAAGCAGTGACATGCGTGGATATTTATAGATACCCTTTGAAGTGGCGGAAATATTTTCACCGGATTGAAGAGGAACATATATTTTATAAGGATAAATAAGTTGAACAATGCAAATATTTTACTCAATGTTATGCTTACTCCGTTAAGTCAGAATTACCCCGCATTTTCAACACTGTAACCCGGTAACCCGTCTCCATCTCTCTCTCTCTCTCTCTCTCTCTCTCTCTCTCTCTCTCTCTCTCTCTCTCTCATATATATATATATATATATATATATATATACCTTAATTAAGGCCACGGCCGCTCCCTTCGCACTCTTAGGCCTTTCGTATTCCATCGTCGCCATAAGACCTATCTGTATCGGTGCCACTTAAAACAAATAGCATAATAATAATAATAATAATAATAATAATAATAATAATAATAATAATAATAATAATAATAATAATAATAATAATAATAATAAATTTACGTTCTTTTAACTACTTTCACCATTTTCGAAGACGCCCAGGAGCCAAACGATTGGCCCGCAGGAGTTCTTTTACATGCTAGGAAATCTACTGATACGAGACTTGCGTATTTGAGCATCTTCGAATATAACCGGACTGAGCATGGATAGAAAAATGTAGATAGATGGATATATGTATTTATACAGACATGATTAAAACTTCTTAATTTTAAGTGCTTCCTTAATCCCAATATTGTCTTGCTAGACAAAGATTACCAAAGCAAGAAATATTTAACCAGAGTAACATATAATTATTTATTCTAAGGAAGTAGTTCAGCTAGACTGAGACTGATCCCTCCATACATACATACATACATACATACATACATACATACATACATACATACATACATACATACATACATCACAATATCGCGACAGCTGAAAACAAAATTACTTGAAAATATATTTAGAGACCTTAATCAAGATAACACGAGTTTTTAATTGTAATATGTGTCGAGCTTGTTTCATTTTGTGGCATAGTAAATCATTCCAATTATCACGCCAAATAACTGGTAAAAGTGGTAACTTGTGTTGCCAGTGTCTATAGAGTTGTGCGCTCCTGAGATTAAACAGAGTTGCATGACCACTGAAAATTCAGATACAATCTTATCTCATATAAGCTAATTATGTTTAAGAATTAACCGTGGTCTAAAGGTAATGGAATCTAATCTTCTTGATGTCCTAATATTTATATAAAATGTGTAAGCACAACTATAGACTGGCGAAATATTATATATATAGATGATAAATAACGCTATTTAACGAACCACCACCGATAAAGTGAAATTTGGCATATACGTTTCTCCCAAGTCATAAATAGCAAGTAAAAATTCATTTTGAAAACGCAAACCTTACGAGTTAAAAAACAAGGGCGTGAAAAGTCAAGAAATGGAGGATTTTGGAGCAATAGATCACGGGCTACTACATTAGTTCATGATAGGGCAC
The DNA here is from genome assembly GCF_040414725.1 of Anabrus simplex. NCBI lineage: Eukaryota > Metazoa > Arthropoda > Insecta > Orthoptera > Tettigoniidae > Anabrus > Anabrus simplex. The sequence goes on along the minus strand of NC_090267.1, from coordinate 309,317,301 downwards.
TTGGTATTGTTACTATAATAGTTAATTATTATGCTGTTTTGGTAGCGCTAGTATTTTTGACCGTAGCTTTATCTGTGCTTTAGCGGGAGGTATTTTAGATGAGGCAGTTGGAAATTCTGATTCTTATTTTATTCTGTTTGTTGAAACAAATGTATTCTACGTGTTTTATATCGCAAAACTGTGAGAATCCGTTATATCAAATTTTCTATGGAATGTGTATTTATTGACAAGTATTGGTTTCTCACTATGTTGTGGCTATCGGGGAAGACGGTAATTACTTTTTTTCAGCACTTTTGTCATTCCGTATAATATGTCACAGGCAATCTTAGCTAAGAGTTTAAAGTCAGTGTATTACGTCATGTACCTTTCAACAGGTGTAGGTTCAAGCCTTAACTGTAACACCGACTGGTGATACCTACAACAGCAAGTCCACTCGTGGACTGAAATGTCCAGGACTGACAACTTTAGTAATATTTTTAAAATTGATGACAGGTTGCGAGTTGTTTCGGTGTGAATTTCATTTTTTAAACACAGTGCGAATAATGGTTAATTACGCTAGTTAGGTGTAACAGACCTGACGCACCATTAGCCTCAAGACATGTGCTGTAATGTAGTTATGCTCTAAGGTAATCATGAGCTCTATAACCATACCGAGATGTCGACCGTATTCACTTGCGGCTATTTGCACCCTAGGCTCTATTGGCTATTGGACTGATACGGTTGAATTGTGCTCGATTCTGAAGGGTAGGCGATCGGTTATCTGTTGTACCCAAGACAGATTTCTAAAAGCACGATGTCAGCGGTTCGAAACCGGGCAAAATCTCGCTCCAGGAGAGGTTCGAACGTCCGCATCTTCTCTTTCATTTGAAGAAAGCATTACCATACTTGGGAGCAGGTTGAGGTGGCCGGGTGTTGTGCGGGGAGTTCAGCATAACTGGAGCTCCAGAAGAACGTACAGTATCTACTGCGCCATTGGTGGTAACATTTCAAACCCATACTGCCAAATAATTTCGACACTACCCTTCAGGTGGTACAGTACGTATTCTACGTCAAAACTTGCGACCGTGACCCAGAAACCACCCCGTTGGATTTATTTTCTTTCTTAAAATTATCTTTACGTCGCACCGACACAGATGGACCTTATGGTGAAGGTAGGCAGGAAAGGGATAGGAATGAGAAGGAGACGGCCATTGCCTTAAATAAAGTATCACCCCAGCAATTGCCTGGTGTGAAAATGGGAAACCACGGACTGTGGGGTTAAAACCCGCTATCTACCGAATACTGGATACTGGCCGCACTTAAGCGAATGCTGTTCGAATCCAAGTCAATGATGTTTAATTTTAGAAATAATTCATGCCCATGTACTATAATTCGAATTCCACGTAAAATTAGAGATCTTGTGGCTATCATAAAATCAATAATCACGTAAAACTACAAGCTTCCTTCCTTCCTTCCTTCCTTCCTTCCTTCCTTCCTTCCTTCCTTCCTTCCTTCCTTCCATCTTGGTTTACGAATCAGGTAGTTACAGTTTTCCAGCGGTGTTCGTTCTTGTGCTCAGGCAGTAACTGCCTACACTAGCGGACGTGTAAAAGTTCATGTCACTCTCGATTATTCGTGTACTACGTGGACAAACAATACGCATTGAAAGCGTGTTTGTCTTCAGTAATATCTGTTCTTTGCTAAGTGTTTCTTTTGTAAGCCAACTTTTTCTCTCAATCTTTAGTTCATCTGAACTTCGCAACTACTTGCCATGATTAGAACAGTTAAATGAACCATTATCTTGAATCTAGCACGGACTCATTCAGATGAAAAGAAGCGTCGATTCTAAAGATAGCATTCTTATTTTCTGAAGATTTTTTCACAATGCAAAATAGAAACACAGAAAGAATAGAGAATGAAAAGTGTAAACAAAACCAATTGTTAAATTATACACATTCTTTAGTCCGTGCTTTCCAACATTTTACTCTTGACAGACTTCAATATTTCTTCCAATATTTCTATAACATTGTTCACGCCAGTGATGTTTCATTTCGAGACTTTGTAGCTTCAATGAGGGTCATCCACTTGTAGTTAAAGTAATTATCACCACCATCATTTTCAAACCATGTGTTTACCTACATGACAGGACGTGGTTTGTACACGTGATAAAACGCTGCAATGGGGCGCACACACTAATATGCAACCCACAAAACAACTTAGAGATGCAACCCGCGAAACAAATCAGAGTTGGAAAAGATGGCAGAGCGAGGGGGGTGTTTTTCTTTACAATTGTCTTTCCGTCGCACCGACACAGATATGTCTTATTGCGACGATCGGATAGGAAAGGTCTAGGAGTGGAAAGGAAGTGGCCGTGGCCTTAATTAAGGTCCATTCCCAGCATTTGCCTGGTGTGAAAAGGGAAAACTACGGAAACCATCTTCAGGGCTGCCGACAGAGGGGTTCGAACCCATTTTCTCCTGGATGCAAGCTCACAGCTGCGCGGCCCTAACCGCAAGGCCAAGTCGCCCAGTCGAAAGGGATGCATAGCAATCTTTGGGTGCTAGCAGACTGATTGTAATTCACGTATACACACTCATTTATTTCCCATAAACTTACATAAATTTACTTTCGGGATATGTGATAGGAGGAAGAAAGGTGCTTATCCGCCAGATAGTATTCAACGTGTCTAGTACGGTTGACACCCCGAGAAATCGTTTGCCAACATCTGATTTATAGCGATACAGCGCATACACTCTTCTTCTTGGCCTTTTCATAATTACAATCGAAACTATGTGTGTGTGTGTTAAGCCCATTTTTACGGTCGTATGCCTTTCCTGACGCCAACCCTAGGTGAAGAGACGTATTCACTATTGTGGAGCTTTGGGGTGGTTTTTGTTGAAAGTAATTAAATATGTCTACTAATACGAATGCAAACAATGAGCCTCAGACCTAGAGGAATTAAAAAGATACAACTAAAATTCTTTATCCGTGCTGGGGACTGAACCTCTGGCCCTCTGAACGAATGGTCACCTCGCTGACTATTCAGTAATTATATCACATATTATACCTCACATCTGTAACTGAGAGCAAAACCAACATATGTCACATTTTAGTCATGTTACAGAAGGGAGGATAAACATCAGTTGTATGCTGCGTTGTGACTTAGGCAATACATTTTCATCATTGTTCTTGATATATATTTTGTGTAATCTTGATCACTAAACACATTCATTGATAGACATGATACTGTATAGGCTATAGGGATTATGCCGTGTCAGGCGAAATTATTTACGTTTCGCAGAGAACTGTGCTCTGCGTCATCAGAGGAAATTCTCGACTGTTCACGAGAAAGGCTTCTTAAACAATAATCACTATACAATTTAATTTATGTTCACAAAGGAACAAATAATACTTTATTGCTCTCAGATTTCCAGTAAAAGCAAAGCAAAGCAAAGCAAAGTCACCTCAATACAGGCCATGAAGGCCCTTGGAGGGGTGGAAAGTAAAGGCTTCCACTATCCGTAATCTCGGCACTTGATGAGGTAGAGTGGTTAGCTCTACGTCCGGCCGCCTTTGCCCCAACGAATTAACCTGGTACTCATTTTTGGTGTAGGCTGAGTGAACCTCAGGGCCATATGCACCTCCGGAAGTGGAAATCTCGTTTCTTAAATTTTACGACTTCCTGATGGGGATTCGAACCCACGTCCTTCCGGGCGAACCGAGTACGCCTTTACCGCGTCGGCCAGGCAGCCCCTCTCAGATTCCCAGTACCTTTCCATTTCCAACGCTGCCCTTTCTCTTAGAAAGAGCAACCAGTTGCCATGCCACTATTGAACAGTGCACGTAATAACACTTTGGGGTGGATTACATCCCACGCCTGTCTTTTAACAAATTGGTGTTTGTGATCAGTTTGTTTCATATTGTATTAGTTTCACATTCTTCTCCTTCTACCGCATTCCCCATACCTCCGGGTTCTCGGTTTCGAACAGTGTCGCATATGTGGATTTAGCTCTGTTTTACGACCTGATGCCCTTCCTGACACCAATCCTATGCGGGTTAATGTAGTCATTATCGCGTGTACCTGTAGTGGTTACTAGTGTGGTGTGTTGTCTGGATATGAAGAGAATAATGCAGGTATAAACACAAAAGTCCGCCTCTGTGGTGTAGTGGTTAGCGTGATTAGCTGCCACCCCCGGAGGTCCGGGTTCGATTCCCGGCTCTGCCACGAAAATTTGAAAAGTGGTACGAGGGCTGGAACGGGGTCCACTCAGCCTCGGGAGGTCAACTGAGTAGAGGTGGGTTCGATTCCCACCTCAGCCATCCTCGAAGTGGTTTTCCGTGGTTTCCCACTTCTCCTCCAGGCGAATGCCGGGATGGTTCCTAACTTAAGGCCACGGCCGCTTCCTTCCCTCTTCCTTGTCTATCCCTTCCAATCTTCCCATCCCTCCACAAGGCCCCTGTTCCGCATGGCAGGTGAGGCCGCCTGGGCGAGGTACTGGTCATTCTCCCCAGTTGTATCCCCGACCACGAGTCTGAAGCTCCAGGACACTGCCCTTGAGGCGGTAGAGGTGGGATCCCTCGCTGAGTCCGAGGGAAAAACCGAACCTGGAGGGTAAACAGATGATGATGATGATAAACACAAAACTCAGTCCCTGAGCCAGAAGAATTATTCTCACGCGATTAAAATCCCCGACCCAGACGGGAATCAAATCCGGAACCCTCCGGACGCTGACTAATCAGCCAAATATTCGGACGTATCAGTTACACATTGTCGTATTCTATGAGAAATCACTTTTATCCTGTATATTATTTAGAAGCATTTAATGACAAGTGCTCTTTCAGAGAGTATATCAAATATAAACTAGCTAAGTATCGTGTAATGACATTCGAAATGTAGACGTTCGTTGATTCTAGACTTGCAACAAGAAAATCCACATTGTTGTTCTACCCCGGCCGATTTTTCAAAACGATTAGTGGACTCTCTACGTGCTAGTAGCCGGATCATTTTGTGATAATTGAGTTTCCTTTCACCAGGTCTTACTGAATAAATATAAATTAACAAGTGCGACGTACTGCAAAAAGTAACATTAAACAATTAAAGCCTATTTGGACAGAAAAAGTAAAACAACGTGCTGTCTATGCAACAAGTTGGTCTGTGTGGAACGCGGTCGTGTGTACTGTGAGATCCTATTCTTGAGTGAGAATATCTCCTTCCGGTCATCAAATTACCTAGGATTGAAATAGTATAAACGTGCATTTTTAAAATGTTAATTCTTTTAGTAACATATCTTCGTGTTTTCAGAAAGTCGTGCTAAGAGTAAATTTTAATACACTTGACCTTCGAATTTTCTGTTCTTAACATATAAAGTATATATTGTAATATGCTGTACTTCTTCTTAATCTAATTACCCTCCAGGGTTGGCTTTTCCCTCGTACTCAGCGAGGGATCCCACCTCTACCGCCTCAAGGGCAGTGCCCTGGAGCGTGAGACATTGGGTGGGGGATACATCTGGGGAGAATAACCAGTACCTCGCCCAGGCGGCCTCACCTGCAATGCTGAAGAGTGGCCTTGTGGGGAGATGGGAAGACTGGAAGGGACAGACAAGAAAGAGGGAAAGAAGCGGCCGTGGCCTTAAGCTAGGTACCATCCCGGCATTTGCCTGGAGGATAAGTGTTAAACCACGGAAAACCACTTCGAGGATGGCTGAGGTGGGAATCGAACCCGGACCTCTGGGGTTGGCAGCTAATCACACTAACCACTACACCACAGAGGCGGACAATATGCTTTACTTATTTATTTATTCCCTTATAATGAATTACTATTAAAACCATGTCTGATTATATTATCAGGGTATCCATGTCATTCTTCTCTAGCATTCTAAAAATCTAATATTTTGCTAATTGTATATATTCTAGTTTAGGAGTGTGATAATAGAAACATTTCAAAGTATACGATTTAATTATTGCTGACAAGAAGAAGTATTTTTAATAAAGTATCCTAAAACACCTATATTAATATAAAATGCTTCGTTTTGTAGAGAGATACAATCTGAAGTGTAATGCATCTACGTATGTTTTTACAATCCAAAATTTGGTGCATGTGCTTGAGGTTTTCACTATTGATGTGATAAACACATTATTTTATTCCTCGCTAACAGTTGCGTTTATTTAGTTCATATTGTCCGCCTGACCAGTTCATTTGAAAGTTTTCTATCTGCTGATCGACTGAAACGCCTAAGTTGTTATATCAAGATTATATCGAAATATTCACATTTCTTCGTCAGACAACCTTTGCGAGTGCGAGGATTTCAAAATGTGGTGATTACTTTCACCAGCGATCGCTGCACCAGTGGAATAATTTATGCATGGGCAAATCCCGAACCACATCATATGCAACCTGCAAAGCCAGCAAATATCACGCAGTTTGGAACGATCTGGTAGATGGAGAGACAAACGGATATCGAGTGCTGTGGCGGTTTCTAATTCTTTGACAAAATACTGATTACGGTTTGTATGTATTTTAAACTACAGCAGACTCTTAATAAAACACAACATTTTACTTTTAATTACATTTCTTTTACATTTTCAATAATTTCAGTGAAGTCTGCCACTAACCGTCGCTGACTTATTCATGTTTACAATAGGAAGGAGTGACGGACACGTAGTGCCGTTTCTTGTAGTTTACGCGAAGGTCAAGAACTATTTGTGGTTCCTGAACAAGTAAATATCCATGAATGCTGTTGAATGTTGCTGAGAAACATTTATCATTATTTCGTACTCGTTTAGCCATAGCAGATTTTGGTGGTATTGTTAGTATGTACACTGAATCGGGTGTCTCATAACAGTCCTTAGAACTAGAAGTATTTAGCGTGTCAAAATGGCTGACAGCTAAACACACATTTAAATATACCAATAAAAAAGCTTTCTGACCAAAAAAGTTTTATTTCCTAACTAGGAATCGCAATATAACTTTGAAGACATTCCCTTCAGTTTAAGCATTTGCAATGTAGGATACTGCACCCAAAAATACCTCTCCGAGTACCTAATGATATTTAAAGATTCTGATTTTAGCAAAATGTCGAGGTGGTTTTCGACATGAGCTCTTTGACAGGTCCCTTATACGCACTCTCAAGGTATAATGGCGATCAGCTATAAACAGTGCTGCAAACAGTTCTTTCTGAATAACAAGGACCTACATAGCAAGTGACAATTATTCTTACCAGTAACCTCTGTTCATCGTGGTAGTGTCTATACCTGGATGCCAAGACCGTAGGTTCGAACCTGGCATAGGCAGTCGGATTTCTAAAAGGCGGAATGAGTCCATTCGACTCTATGTATTGTGAAGTGCTTATATTAAAAATCTCCTGGTGGCACATTTGGTGTTTACCCAAAAATATAATTTTAACAGGCATGGATTGCTCAATAGAGAGTCAAATTTCTACCATACTGTTGCAAAACGGAACGCTAAAGTTGACACACAAGTAGCCCAAATGCAGCCTAAGTGGAGTCAATTTAATCATGCACGCAGTATTTGAGGCCATGCCATTATATTATGATTATGATTATTATTATTCTAACCGGTCCCGTTGTGTAGGGGTAGCGTTCCTACCCTTTACCCGGAGGCCCCGGGTTCGATTCCTGGCCCGGCCCGGCCAGGTCAGGGATTTTTACCTGGACCTGAGGGCTGGTTCGAGGTCCACTCAGCCTACGTGATCAGAATTGAGGAGCTATGTGACGGCGCGAGATAGCAGCCCAGGTATAGAAAGCAAAGAATAACAGCCGAGAGGAATCGTCGTGCTGACCACACGACACCTCGTAATCTGCAGGCCTTCGGGCTGAGTAGCGGTTGCTTGGTAGGCCAAGAACCTTCAAGGGCTCTAGTGTCATGGGTTTTTTATTACTATTATTCTGGTTTCCCCGGTGTTCAGTCACATTAGGTGGAATTACTATCCAAGCCTAGTGAAACACCATTGTTCTTATGATGTTCTTCAGCTATGGATCCTTCAATACCTATTCGAAACTTTGCTCATAATGCTGCAGGCTTCTAAGACCAATGTATTCTACAGCTCAATCGTGATGCTTTTCTTGACATTTTGCAGGTAAATTGAATCGTACAGCTGATGGGGAGTAATTCCCTGCACTCTCCCAATACCGTAATAACAGCTCTTTCCTGATGCCAAATCTCTCTTAATTCATTTGCCAGAGAAAGATATTTTTCGAATTTTTTCCTGATCTTCTGTTCTCGGTAGCTGGGATTATTATTATTATTATTATTATTATTATTATTATTATTATTATTATTATTATTATTATTAATCCATCAATGGTTAAACAAAGCAATAACTAAGAGTCCTAGTTGGTCGCTCTTGTGTCCCTTCTCAAGAAGTCAATGCCTTTTAATTTAAACAAAATTCCGAGGGGAAAATAATTTGGAATAAAAGGTTCAAAGGAATAGCTACTACCTCACAAACTAGATGTTAACATCAAAATAAAAGGAAATAACTGTAAAAATAATTAAAACCTTTGAAATAGCATTTATATGAATTGCGTGTAAAATTTTGTGTACAATGCGTTACGTCATAATACCTTTTAAATACTAGCTCACAGAGCTCGATAGCTGCAGTCGCTTAAGTGCGGCCAGTATCCAGTATTCGGGAGATAGTAGATTCGAACCCCTTTGTCGGCATCCCTGAAAATGGTTTTCCGTGGTTTCCCATTGTCACACCAGGCAAATGCTGGGGCTGTACCTTAATTACGGCCACGGCCGCTTCCTTCCCACTCCTAGCCCTTTCCTGTCGCATCGTCGCCATAAGACCTATCCGTGTCGGTGCAATGTAAAGCAACTAGCAAAAACAAAACTAGCTCGACATCATGGAATAATATCAAATGAATTAATGAATACAAATGAAAGCACGTTCATAAACCGTTTAGCAAACTATTTTTATACATTTAACACAGAACGTAGCTTATTTACATTCCTCGTACTGTATAACGTTATTCTATTCTAGACCATGTTTAAGAGAATATTATTTGTGGTCATGCACAGACTAACGTATTCTCTCACCTGAAATCGGAAGTACAAAACACGTAGCCAGCTCAGATCTTGACAATGCAACATGAAAATCTTATTCTGATGTACATCTATGTCATATTAAAATGTCCTTTAGCCATGAATTTCTCCGCCTACTAACGTATCGTTTCCCTTGTATTTTTCCTTCAATAATAAGCTGTAATTATTGATACCGCTCGCCCCTTATAACATGCCCTAAATATTGTATTTTCCTTTGTTTTCATCCGACGAAGGACCTCGACATTTGAAATTTTCAGTATCAAAGGTATGAGCAAGAGACAGTGATACAGGTACATTTCAAGGCAATCTATACGTTTTTCAGTGCTTGGATCCAGGGTCCAGCTTTCACATCCATATATGTGAATAGGGAATATGTAGCAAAGGATCATGCGGATTAGTAGCTGCAGACTGAGATCTGACTTCACAAATATTTTTAATGGACTGTTCATTTTTACATTTTATTTTTCGTTTGGAATCACATTGGTCGTTCAGCATCGTTCCCAAGCATTTGAAGGAGGACTCTTGCTCTACTGCATGACCTTTCATTGTGAGATTTGCTCATATTGACTGTTTAAAAAAGACCATGATTTTTGTTTTGGAAGGGTTATATAGTATGTTTATATGGTTTGAATTACTTTCGGAGATTTTCAACACTACAGCCTTATCTAATTATGACACATTACGTACAACAGGTGAAGATGAACAAAATATAAGTACACATATGGCATGAGGATGGAAGATCTCAGAGGACTATCGACCCGAAGCGGTAAAGAGATGTTCTTTTTTCTCCAAAGGACGTGGGCTCGTTTTTCTACTAAGTAGTCGAATAGAAACGGGACAATCATTTTCGAAGGCGTTCATAACCATGGAGTTCACTGAGCCTCCATCAGAAATAAGTAGCCTATTAGCTAATCTATGGTGGTGTCGGTTCTCTGATTTAGTTAGTCTGACATCGGAACAGGGATGTGGTTGACAAATCAATATTTGACTAATTAAAATGAAAAAATCTCGAGAAGTTACTTCAAGGTGACAAATAACGAGAGGAAAACAGATTTTATCCATAGGTGTAGTCCATTCTAAAGTTAGACTGACATACACCTGAGATTTTAAAAGTAGTGAGTGGAGAACCCTCCCTCCTACCTCTGTCGTTCGTCTTCGATGCCACCTAACTTAACGTGGATGAGCAAAAATTGGGTCTTTAATTGGTCGAAGTTGCGTTCAGGTTAAGCGACAATCAAGAACTCTGAGGATCGTGCACCGAGCACACAGCCTGCGTGTGCTGCACTGCTTGGATCCATTTCTCGCTGACCCCTAGGTATCGCAGATATCTCAGCAATCCATCTTCCCATCTATTCTTCTTAATCAACTCAGCGGATGGGTTCCTTCACGTATCCCTAGCATGATTAATTTGGTCCTGATGCGGTCGAACATGCCGGCCACATACTCTGCCCATTGCAGTCTTCTAGCTTTCCGTCTTTTTGGAATGTTGGGTGGTTCTTTCCTCCGCTGTGAACCATGCGACGTTACCACGGACGGTGGGGAGGCTTGCGCGTCCCAATGAAGCAAATAGCCGAGCGGCAGCTGCAACCATGTCGGATGGGTATCTGTCAAGAGACCAGACTAATGAATGGTTCATCGAAAGGGTGGTTAGCAGCCTTTCGGAAGTTGCAAGGGTGGCAGTCTGGATGACTGATATGGTCTTGTAATAATACTCGGCATGGCTTATCTGTGTTGATACTGCTACAGGCTGAAAGTAACGGGAAACTACAACCGTAACTAACTCCCGAGGATATCTGTATGAATGATGTAGTGATGAAGGCTTCCTCCCGGGTAAAATATTCCTGAGGTAAAATAATCCCCCATTCGGAAATTTTGATGGGGGCTACACGAGAGGGGGCAATCATGAGGAAGATGGATACTAACATTTTTGCGAGTCGGAGCGAGGAATTTTAATTTTGAATCGTTGTGGTAGGTTAGAGAATCTGAAAGGTGAGACGGATAGACTAAAGTTAGATGACCGGGCGAGTTGGCCGTGCGTGTAGAGGCGCGCGGCTGTGAGCTTGCATCCGGGAGATAGTAGGTTCGAATCCCACTATCGGCAGCCCTGAAAATGGTTTTCTGTGGTTTCCCATTTTCACACCAGGCAAATGCTGGGGCTGTACCTTAATTAAGGCCATGGCCGCTTCCTTCCAACTCCTCGGCCTTTCCTATCCCATCGTCGCCATAAGACCTATCTGTGTCGGTGCGACGTAAAGCCCCTAGCAAAAAAAAAGTTAGATGTAGTTGGTACGTTGGCAGGAAGAGTAGGATTTTTGTTCAGGTGAGTACAGAATTATCAACACAAAATCAAACGGGGGAAATGCAGGAGTTGGCTTAATAATGAATAAGAAAACAGGCCAGCGGGTGAGCTACTACGACCAGCATGGTGAAAGGATTATTGTTGTCAAGATAGACACCAAACCAATGCCCACCATAATAGTGCAGGTCTATATACCTACTAGTTCAGCGGATGGTGATGAAATATGAAGTACATATGAAGAGATAGAAGATTTAATAAAATATGTGAAAGGTAACGAGAATATAATTTTGATGGGAGACTTGAATGCAGCGGCAGGCCAAGGAAGGGAAGGAAATGCAGTAGAAACATTAGGGATGAGGCAAAGGAATGAAAGAGGAAGTCGGCTGGTTGAATTCTGCATCAATCACAACTTAGACCTTGCTAATACTTGGTTCAAACACTACAAACGACGGTTGTATACATGGATCAGATCTGGAGACACTATAAGGTATCAAATAGACTGCATTATGATTAGGCAATGATTCAGAGATCAGGTGTTGGATCGCAAAACTTTCCCCAGGAGCAAATGCGGACTCTGATCATAATTTGTTGGACATGAAATGCCATCTGATGTTGAATTAATTGAAGAAAGGAACGTAAGGAGATGGGTATCTATACAAGTTGAAAAAAAGAGTGTGAGGGATTGTTTCAAGGAACATGTTGAACAAGGACTAAATAAAAAGGCAGAAGGAAACACAGTAGAGGAAGAATGGACAGTCATGAAGAATTTAAAAATTTCAAAATTTGTAAAAAGAGCTAGAAAATTCAAAATTACACAGAAATTCAGTATACATTATACTTAATATAGGGTCTGAATCGGTAAGGTACAAAGCCTTAAGATCCAAAATTTCCTTCGCAATGTGAGAAAATTCATGGTATGTAATTAAGTGTAGGTCATTTATCTAGAGGAGGCTGATTCTCTAATCCTCTAAAAGGAAACAACAAGAACAACATCCAATTTAACGGAATAAATCGTCGCTGCCGGGACAAAACCTCCTATGTGAAATATTTTAGCTTAGAACTTTGGCCGGTAAGGTTCTGTCATCTAAGGTGCAATATTGTGTGAATATTGTCAAGGCATTCTCGCTCTTTATAATGTATGTGCTGCGGGCCAGTATATCTCTAAAAATATTATCACATAGGAGGTTTTGTCCCGACAACGACGAAATGCTGAATATCTCCGATTTAAGTAAAGTGTTATACCATAAAAATCTATTGACAACACTTTGAAACGTAGAAGTATTACGCTAAATCGTGTAAACGAGGAATAAGAAATATATGCTGCATTTTGTACGTAATTTCTTACAAATTTATATTAACAATTTATTTTACTCGCCAAAATGCTTTTGCCTTCCACAGTTCAAACTATGTTTACTTCTCAGCATAACTAACGTAATCTAAAATTCACAGACCGAGCATGGAGGTATTCTATAAATATTTATCAAGTGATTCGCAGTTTAAAACAAATCGTTGACATTATTCCATCATTTTTCATTTTGTTGTGATTTACTGTATATATCCTATCAACCGTTCAATCGTACATCCCATTTGTTATTCCTTCTGCTTTATGTCAATGTAGCATAAAATAAGAATATCATAATAGTGGAAAGCAATAATGTACTAATTACGCCGATAATACCGCTGCATTGTTTAATTAAATCCCTGTTAAATACGATGAGTCTATTTTAATTCTCATAAAAAAAACAGAATTCATGACAGTACTCTTCATTTCGGTGACGCATTCAATCGAATACGAATTTTTAGTAAATTATCAAGTCATCTATACCATCAGCCGTGAACGCAACAAAACACATCTGAAGGAAGTTTATATAATTTTTGATGGAGATCTTTGAGATTCAAGTTTAAACACCCAAAATTATAAATTCGTTTCAATTCCAGAGGATGTTACAGTCAAATGACATACCCAAGTTAATGATTTCGCTCCTAGATGACTACGGTTCGAATCCCATTCAATACAGTACTTGTAGGATATTTGATATGAAAACTCACGTCTCTGCAACTATCATTGTGACAGTTCTGTGCTACGCATGTGCTCGAGCGCACCTTCTACATCATGTTTTTGTTTGTTGTTGTTGCTAGTTGTTTTACGTCGCACCGACACAGATAGCTCTTACGGCGACGATGCGACAGGAAAGGGCTAGGAGTGGGAAGGAAGCGGCCGTGGCCTTAATTAAGGTACAGCCCCATCATTTTCCTGGTGTGAAAATGGGAAACCACGGAAAACCATTTTCAGGGCTGCCGACAGCGGGGTTCGAACCTACTATCTCCCGAATACTGGATACCGGCCGCACGTAACTACCTCATGTTATCGGTAATATATGTTATACTTTCACCAAATGCCTGACTTCTGTCTCTTGCACTACTGCCGATATAACTAGCAATAATATCTAAATCAACTTACGAATTCTCCATACAGCACTGGTCTTGAATTAGAACCTACGCCAAGTTAAAAGGCTATATAGCACTTTATTACTGTTGTGAGATCTAATAAATTCCTAATATATATATATCTAATTTCAATTGCAAATAAAACTCTCGTACAACAGCAATTTAAAGTAGTAAACTTTTCCAGAATTCGCCTGAAATAAATGTAAAAAACTCTGAAAAATCCGACACTCAAAACATTCATAAAGACTACATCGTTGGCCATGATCACCGAAACATTGAACTCTATATTTCTAGAACAATTGAGGATAATTCCTTCGGATCTACAGTGAGCGAGAACAGGTTGAAAGAGCTGCGAGATCAATAAAATATCCTTTTACAAAGCAAGCCTGGATATAATAAAAACAATTTGTAATATCCATGACTGTTAATATCATGAACTTAGCCGAGGAACTTCCAATTTTACGTGGAATACGAACAGCACAGACATTGTCATTTCAAATATCCCATATTTACCATTCGGGACTAGAAACACAGATGCCGTGGTGAAAGGCTAGCGACAAAGTCACTCGGGTGTCACGATCCTTCTCTCCCCTTTAAAGCAACAAGTTTATAAAAATTTGGAATTAAAAATACTTCCTTAAAGTGTCCTCAGATTTAAAAGCATCGATTCAGTTGCAGGGTAAATTTAAGTTTCCTTAACTAATCGAATTTTAAAAACAATTTTTTTATACAATTTGCTTTACGCCGCACCGACACAGACAGGTTTTATGGTCACGATGGGACAGGAAAGGGCTAGGAGGGGAAAGGAAGCGGCCGTGGCTTTAATTAAGGTACAACCTCAGCATTTGCCTGGTGTGAAAATGGGGAAAGCACTGAAGCCCATCTTCAGAACTGCCGGTAGTGGGGTTCAAACTCACTATCTCCCAAATACTGGGTACTGGCCGCACTTAAACGACTACAGCTATCGAGCTCGGTCAAGAATAGTTTTAGCCTATAATGTATTAGTTGAATAAAACTAAATAATGAAATATTATATGAACATCATGTATGTATCATCGTGGATCATTCTTTTCGATCCTGGACTTAAATGATATCTCTATGTCCTACATTGAATCTTCAAGTAACACATTGTGAAAAACAACATTTGTTATATGTACACGAATTATGTGACCATGATGTTTCAAATTTTTAAACAAAAGTAGCAAAATCCCTTACTATAAAATCAAAGCTATGTTAAGTGACGGCAATTTGACGATATAGTCAAACTGTAAACCTGGTCGTATTCCCATCCAGCGTATTATGTTTGGGGAGCACAGATCTCTAAGATGAATTAGTCATTCCTTACACTTCCCGTTCAAGCATCCCCTTATTCCTCTTAACTTTCCGGTCTTTTACTTAGGTCTTCTTTCGTGAGCCTGAAACACACTGATTTCCTCCTTGAACAGGAGGCTTAATAACGTCGACATTAAGATTTTCTAAACACATTTTCAATAAAAAATGATAGAAGGAAGGGAAAGAAATTAAAAATTAAAAAACGCAAATAATATTATCCAAATAATAATAATAATAATAATAATAATAATAATAATAATAATAATAATAATAATAATATGTCTTTAACATCTCCTCCAACGTTACTTCTTTCTATGAGACGGTGGACGTTAGGAACAGTAACCTGAAAATGTATTAGTTTACGTCTTATTTTGCGTGCCGGTCAATCTGCCGACATGATTCTGACGTATTTCAGTAACTTTTCTTTATTTTTTAGAATTTCCTTACGTCGCACCGACAGAGATATATCTTACGGCGACGAATTAAAGTATCACCAGACTGAGCTACTATCGAATGAGCTAACTTGAGCTTAGGATGCTAGGACTCTGCTAGGTACTCTTTTTGTTTTCAGTCTTCAAGCACGATTTATAAATAAATCCCAAACAAGAAAGCTAGCACTGAATTAGGCATTCTTAAATGATAGACCGAAACAGCTGAAATAAATAAATAAATAAATAAATAAATAAATAAATCAAGATCTGCATTTAGGGCAGTCGCCCAGGTGGCAGATTCCTTATCTGTTATTTTCCTAGCTTTTCTTAAATGATTGCAAAGACATAGGAAATTTATTGAACATCTCCCTTGGTAAGTTATTCCAATTCCTAACTCCCCTTCCTATAATGGATATTTTCCCCTATTTGTCCTCTTTCCTATTTTTAAAGATACCACTCAAAAAGCCATCTATCCACTGACGGCTCGGAAAATACCACTTAGTCGAGCAGCTCGTCTACTTTCTCCCAAGTCTTCCGAGCCCTAGCTTTGCAACACTTTTGTAACGCTACTCTTTTGTCGGAGATCACCCAGAACAAATCGAGCTGCTTTTCTTTACATTTTTTCCAGTTCTTGAATCAAGTAATACTCTGAGAGAACCATACTCCAGTTAGGGTCTTATCAGAGACTTACATGTCCTCTCCTTTACATACTTACTAAAACCCCTAAATACCCTCATAACCATGTGCAGAGTTATGTACCATTTGTTTACAATCCCACTGATCTGATTACCGCAGTGAAGAGCGTTCCTTATATTAACACCCAGGTACTTACAATGATTCCCAAAACGAACTTTCACCCCATCAACGCAGTAATTAAAACTGAGAAGACTTTTCTTTTTTGTGAAACTCACAACCAGACTTTTTAACCCCCTTTTATCACCATAGCCATTGCTTAGTGTCCACCTCAAAATATTATCGAGGTCATTTTGCAGCTTCACACAATCTTGTAACGTACCGGTTCCCTTTACTACGCCTAATGCCTAAACAACTATCTTACGCCTTCTGTCTTAAAGCATGGTGGTGATTGGTGGTGATTATTGTTTTAAGAGGAAGTACAACTTGGCAACCATCCTCTATATAACACTAATCAGAAGGGAAAAAATGGAAGGGATCCGACTCTTCGAAAAATGAAGATATCGGCCAAAGGAGGACAAGGGCCACGAAGGGCGTGAAAATGAAGCATTCCCTAGCCCTCGCAAAAGTAATAGCGTCGGGGTCGGAAAAGAACAAGAGTTGAACAAGAGAGGTCGGATAGAATAGATGAAAGTGAGTCCCATGGTCGCCAACCCAAGCTCCAAAGTTCAGAGCCCCTGAGGCCTCTTTTAGTCGCCTCTTACGACAGGCAGGGGATACCGTGGGTGGTATTCTACCACCCCCACCCACAGGGGGAAGTCTTAAAGCATAATTTATAAACAATATCTCGATCACGAAAGCCCCACAAATCATCTGAGAAAGACATAAAAATTTATCACTTCATACTCCAGTATCTACAGGCCATCTGGTTAGACAGGAATCGTTTTGGCAGGCTATGATCCTTAATACCCTCTAAGTCCCACTCAATTTGATTTTTTTTTCAGTATAAATATTTAAGAGAGTTATTAAAATATTCTATTCCGCGTGACAACCCACAATAGTTTGGGGTGACAAACTGTGTATTAGACAGGGCATTCTTGAAAAGTATTGAAAAAAATCGTAGGAAAATAGTGTCCCAAAGTGTTTCATTCGATAAAGTGTAATTGTCAAATACACTTTAATTTGTGAATGAAGTGTTTAAAAAAGATAGCCCAGATTAAAATATATACTCTGTGATGGCAAAATAGTCCTTTAGTAATTATTGGAAATAACCGTTAACAGATTGTATTCAAGTAAAACATTACCAGTGTACACTCGATACATAAGTCGTGATCAGAAATTTTCTGTTTGAGGGTACTGATGCAGCGGCCATGCAACGTAACGCGACTCCGATACGAATATATAAGCACGGACATGTAGGCAAAGGGATTAGTGTGGTAGTTGTGTCTTGCTGAGGTGCGTGCGATAAATGCGGCCACTTGAACTATGGTGACGTTATTACCAAATGCGTCCAAACAGAACCAATGTGCTGTTATTCTGTTTTTGGCTGTCGAAGGACAAACACCGGTGGACATCCACCAGAGACTGAAGTCTGTATGGGGCAGATGTCTTTTGAAAACCACCGTTGTGGAAAGGTGCACCAAGTTGCGTGCGGGTCGCGTTTCGACACAAGACGCCGGTCGATCTGGAAGGCCAGCCTTACCGATTACAGACAACAACAAGCCAACTCAAGTGGGAGACACTCGAGTACTCGCCCTATGGTCCTGATCTTTCCCAATGTGACTATCACGCTTTCGGTCCCCTCGAAATATCCGTTTGCATAGCTAAATGGTTAGCGTGCTGGCCTTTGGTTCAAGGGATCCCGGGTTCGATTCCCGGCCGGGTCAGGAATTTTAAACTTAATTGGTTATTTTACTGGCTCGGGGACTGGGTGTGCGAGTGTCGATTTAAACAAAATAAAAGGAAAACCCATTAAAAATAAGAAAACATTAGAAAAATGGAAACAATTAAATTGTAAGAAAAGGCAAAGAATAGGAAAGGCCTTCAAAGGTCGACGCTTCCTGTCGGACGAGGGTGTGCAGCAGGTGGTTACGGACTTGTTCACGAAGCAGGACGCGGTGTTCTACCACACGGGGTTCTTCAACCTGGTGCGTCGGTGCGATGAGTGTGTAGAACTAACCGCTGAAGTAATATCAGTACTTCATGAAAATCTGCTGCATCTTGAGACTGTGGACAGGTCGAACGTAGCTTATGATCATGTGAGTCTTCTTCATTTTCTACCGCTTTACCCGCACCTGTGGGGTCTCCGGTGCGAACTGTGGCGCACATGTGGATTTGGCCCCTTTTTACGGCCGGATGCCCTTCCTGATGCCAACCCTATATGGAGGGATGTAATCACTATTACATGTTCCTGTGTCGGTTGGTAGTGTAGTGTGTTGTGTGAATATGAAGAGGAAAGTGTTGAGACAAACACAAACACCCAGTCCCAGAAGAATTAATCAGAAGCGATTAAAATCCCCCACCCGGCCGGGAATCGAACCCGGGATCCTCTGAACCGAAGGCAAGGCCTCAACGCTGACCATTCAGCCAACGAGTCGGAACTTATGCTCATGTTAGTTCCACCTGTGAACTAGCATTAATGACGTCATACCTCCTACAATAGTCAGTAGAGCCCGGATTTTTATGCATTGATAGGTTAGAATGCAAACTTACTGTAGCGGGTAGCAAGTATAGTCTACCTTCACAACGACTGTGCTACGGGGTTTGCATAAACATTAGGGGTACGGCCCATCAGAACCCCTAAAATTTATGTTACTCTTGGTACATTATGGAACAGTGGGTGGCTGACACTTCCTACTAACCAAATTAGTTTGCAATCTAACCTGTTACTGCATAAAAATCCGGGCTTTAATAGTCAGTATGCAGCGGCGTTCAGAGAAGAATGCTTATGGTAAAATGAATAGTATATTCCACGACAATCTGAAAGCTGTTCTGCGGTTAAATTGTGTACGGAACCCGATTCATTTTTTTTACAATTTTCTTTACGTCGCACCGATAAAGGTAGGTCTTTTGGCGATGATGGGATAGGAAAGGGCTAGGAGTGGAGAGAAGTGGCCGTAGCTTTTAGGTTTGAAAAGAGGAAACAAAGGAAACCAATCTTCAGGGCTGCCGACAGTGGAATTCGAACCCATTATCTCCCGAACGCAAGCCCACAGCTGCGCGACCCTAACATCATGGCTAACTCACTCGGTGATTCGATTTATTGAAGGTGTAGCTAAGAACTGTAAGCGTGTTAGTTCTTAACGTGCTTAGACAACGGAGGAAATACAAATTGTCTTACACAGAATACCTGATACTGCTCACCCACAAACGTGCGAGAAATGTTTTCAGTCTGATTAGTAGTAAAATTCATGCAATGGAAACTATGTACTCTAATTTTTACTGTTGACAATGATCATGATTTCCTATGATGTACAGCCGACTTATGTTGTGCCGTCAGTAAAATAATTCACATTACTTGCCTAGAAACACGAAATGATGAGTGAGAGCCGGTTTGTAGAAGGCAAACGTCTCTGGTCACCGGTCTATTTATTTACAGACGCACTTCAATCTATTAGTCTACACTTTGTCCCCTCCAATTATTGACTTCGCTAGATTCTCTTAAGGTAACCCCCATGAGTGAAATTCAAAAGTCCTAAAGTATCAAAGCTATATTTTTCAAATTTATACCAAAGATATAATAGGATATTGGAGGACTGTTTATAAGTTTTCAATTCAGTTGCTTTAATGGTTCAGAAGATATGGTCAAATTACTTCATTTTTATGGGACGCCATAGAAAAAGTTCCTCGTATTGCAAATTTGATTTTTTCAACTCCATATTTTGTCAACATGTTCATCAAACATGAACTTTTTAAAATTGCCTTTGGTTTTAATGTGCTAATGATAGATAATCCACTAGAATTTAATTTGTGCATTCATAAATTTTTCCTTAAATATCAGCAAAAAATAGTAATTTTAAAAAGAAAAATAGTAATTTTTTTCCAGAAGAAAACTGTTCGCAATTTTAATCCATCATATATCTGTGAACTATTGTAGCAAGTTTGAACTGCCTATCTCAAAAACTGTAACGCAAGGGACATTTTATATGCAGGAAGGTACAGAAAATTTGAAGTATGAGAAAACAGCAATTAAAGATCTGCATGCACTACTCACCTTAAAATCCTCCTGGTACATATGTGGGGCCCTCAGATTTCTTTTTCTCCTGCTCTCCTGATGCTTTAGCAATCTTCTTCTTCTTTATCTGGTCCTTTCCACTGGTAGAACCTCGCTTCTTCTATTCAGACACAATGCAACGAAAATGTAAATGAAAACTAAGTGATGCATGGAGTGAAGAAGTGGGCTCCGCGAGACATTTAAATCACTGCAGGGACTTTAAAAATGGCGGTTGCGGTTCGGCGATGCAATATTTCGAGAGAAGAAGGCCTGGGGTATCTTGTAACGTCAAAATCAACATTTCAATTTTTTCATCGATTTTCACGAAAATTCACTCATGGGTTACCTTAAATGAACTTAAACGAAATAGAGACAAGTCAGAAACTTGATTAGTACGTTTAATATTATTCCATGGCACACTTTTAGTGCTGCGCATTCTCATAGAATCAAGGGTAATTGAAGATATGTTGAATGACCTTACTTGAAAAAACTTTGCATATATCGGAACAACCATGATAGTGGTATGCAAGTCATTAACCCATTCTACCAGCTGGGAACTAACGTGTTGTGATGTTTCCCAAGCTGAGCTACACCATTTAAGAAGAAGTAGAAGAGGATGAAGAATAGAAAAAGATAAATGGAAATAAAACAGGGAAGAAGGAAGGAAGGAAGGAAGGAAGGAAGGAAGGAAGGAAGATGACTGAATTATTCTTAACTTTCTTCTTATTGTTCTTGTTCTTCTTCCCCACTATTTCCTCTTCCTCCTCTTCCTTACCTTGTTATGTTTCCTCACGTCCAATCAATGTCATTCTTCCCTTTTTTCCTCCCTTTACTTATTCTTCTTACTCTTAAGGTGGTCTTCTATTCAGAAACACGTACGGGGCTCTAAACGAGAATACTCCTCTACGGGAGCCAAGGTGTTAAAGAAATGATAAACGGAACGGACTCATTAAGACCTCAGTAAACGTGTATTCCAGAGAAACATACTCTTTAAGGGTGCAATATGTTGCCGTAGCACCCTTTATTCCCGTTATAACGCGATGTATGATGGCTTAGACACGTCTGATGCACGCTAAAGTTTGATCGTACCAGAGCCATTAGAACTGACACCACAGAACTTTCGTATTTGACGCTGGAAAAATTGCGTTCCCATCTGTTCCCATACAAGCTCAATGAGTGACAGGTCGGCGGACCTGGCCAATGCATGCCGGATTTTTAGAATGAAAATTCACGTCCATGTTGTTCGGATTCCACATATAACTGAGGAGCCATAGTTATGATGACGATACCAACAGTCAAGTAAAAGTGAAAGATTGCATTGTTGCGATGTTCCTAAAAATAGTTAACAGATACAAGGGGCACTCAATACAAGGTATACTTTATTATTATTATTATTATTATTATTATTATTATTATTATTATTACAGTATATTTTTCTCATTAACAATGGTTTAAAAATCTGAACGAGACAAATACATAGTTACCCTCAGAGCTCAAATGCAAACCCTTCTCTTCCCGTCACAACCATTGACTTATTCCAGGCAGAACTAGTTCCTCATCTGACTTCCCACATGGTGGGAACTAACGTGTTATGATGTTTCCCAAGATGAGCTACGTCATTCTTGTAGTACGTCGCAACCACGACGAGTTATACAGCCCCGCAGTACTGTCATATTGTAGAGTTTGCTGAACACAGATTTATACAACCCGCAGTACTGATCTGCTATGAGTTTCGCCACACTTACGTACAGTCACATCGTACACACAATTCAACAGATACAGCCCCGTTGTACTGACGTGCAGCAATACCTAGTATTTCTCTTGCGAAGATCAATATATCACCAGTAACCTTTACGTTTTCCACAACAAGACATCCGTAGATACCAATCAAATAATCTATAATGTATACTGCAAGGAACCTAAAACAACTAAATTATTGTATGCATTTTTTTTATTGGAATCTGCAAATGATATGGATTTTGTCTCAGTTTTAAGGCCTTCCTCACGCCAAACTTATGTGGAGGGAACAATATATTATTCTGATGTTTCTGTGGTGGTCAGTTATATGGTCCGTCTTAAGTATATGAAAAAAGTGTACTACGACGTACACAATTACTCTGTCCCCGAGCCAGAGGAAGTAGTCACACGCAGTTCAGATCCTACGCCTGGCTATGAATCGAATTCGGTGTCTGGATAAACGGCGACCAGTAAGCTAGCCATTCAGCTAAGGACCCGGACTTATAAATCCATTAATGATGTACCCTTAATGTTGGCATCAGGAAGAGCATCCAGCTGTAAAACTGGGCTACATCCACATGTTTCACACCCTTGAACCCACAGATGTGCAAAGGCAGTAGCAGAATAATGTGCCCTCAATAGAGAATTATCATAAGATATTTGTATTCAGATATTATCAATACCACAGTGTCTCAGCGAGTGCTGTGTATAATTTAGCACGAAAAAACCCATGGTAATTATTTCCCTAATGGTTTTGATGTCGCACTAAATCATTTAGGTTTTCAGCGGAGATTGAAGAGAACAGGGCTAGGAATGGGAAAGAAGAGGTCGTGATCATAATTAAGGTTCTCCAGCATTTGTCTGTTGTGACAATTTCAGGGCTGCCGATGCTGGGATTCGAACTCAAAATTTCTTGACTGCAAGCTCACCGCGACCGTACTACGCAGCCAACTTGCTCTGTGATGATTGTTGCGTCAGCTGATAACTGTTCGACTACATAGGCCGAGGGGGGAGTTGAAATTAAAGGAATTACGGGTCCTGAAGTTCTTTAAGCACACATGTCGTATTTCTATTTAAAAATTCCTCTACTTCCTTCAGTCATATCAAGTGGGAAGCGCGACCCTCAGTAAAATGATCCACATAGTACTGACAAACATAAACCTGCCTGCTCTGCCAAGGGGGCATTCCCTACTCGTCACTACCGATTTCGCTCAAATTTATAGAACATGCAGGGATCGGCTAGAAATGAAAGTACCCGAAGTGGGAACTCGAAATGGCCAAGGGTATAGACAATAAAAATAAAAATAAAAATGTTGACGCGGCTCTCGCGCCGTATAAGCCACTTACGTTAGTGCGCACGCCGAACAGTAGTTGGCGTAGTGGTACGAGCTCGGACTAGTAATTCGCTGGTCGTGCGTTCGACTCGCCGTGAGGAGACTGTATTTTCACAATTTTTATATTATTCCTTTATTTTAATTTATTTATTTATTTAAGTATTTATTTATTTATTTATTTATTTATTTATTTATTTACAAAAGGCATATAGGACGTCATTTTTTAATGAGCGCATAATTGTAGAAAATGTGGAGTTGCGAACTTTTCCGACGTGTTCAAACAGAAATTCTTCTTTTTTCTCCTTTATTGCTATCTCCCCTCCTTGGGGAATGTGCCATAACCGTGAATAGATTCGTTTTCACCTGAAGGTTGCTCCTGGCGGCTGTACACGAACAATAGATTCTTGGCGCAGGTAGAAAAAGGGTGTCCCTGACCGTTAGGGACGACGCTTTTTTCCTCTTCTCTATCTTTTGCGTATAAATAAATAAATAAATAAATAAATAAATAAATAAATAAATAAATAAATAAATTGAATTATTTACCAACCGGGCGAGTTGGCCGTGCGTGTAGAGGCGCGCGGCTGCGAGCTTGCATCCGGGAGATAGTAGATTCGAATCCCACTATCGGCAGCCCTGAAAATGGTTTTCCGTGGTTTCCCACTTTCACACCAGGCAAATGCTGGGGCTGTACCTTAATTAAGGCCACGGCCGCTTCCTTCCAACTCCTAGGCCTTTCCTCTCCCATCGTTGCCATAAGACCTATCTGTGTTGGTGCGACGTAAAGCCCCTAGCCAAAAAAAACAGAATTATTTACCTCTTTGCCTAATTGGAAAATGTATAGTATAAAAGCTGAGAGGAAAAGCAAAAAAATCTCCACGCGGGGAGTCGAGCCCACAACTATCGAATTGCTAGTCCGAGCTCTTACCGCTACGCCAACTACTGCTCGCCCTGCGTACAAACGAAGTGGCTTATACGGTGCGAGAGCCGCATCAATATTTTTTTTTCTATACGCTTGGCCATCTGGAGTTCCCACTTCGGGCACTTTCATTTCTAGCCAAGCCCTGCATGTTCTATAAATTTGAGCGAAATCGGTGGTGACGAGTGGGGAATGTCCCCTTGTGAGCTGAACTTAAAGGCAGAGAATCTCGCTGTCACTGCTGTGGGTTTTGTAGCCCACGTCACATGCTGCGGGAAATGGTAAGGGAAGCTGCAGTGGCGGTAATTAGCAGGGTACCTTGCACAGTGACCAAGCCTGGTGTTTCTGATTTAGCCCGCTCGCAACGTTCGTTTAGTTCGTTGGTTTAATTACTTGCATCATTGATTGTGAACACGCCATTATTTTATTTTCCCCCATATAGACTACAAGATTTATAGCCGAAATGACCTTTCTGAATGAGAAATGTTTATTGGAGATATAATTACCATATTTATTGTACTCTATAATTTTTATTTACCCCTGTGTTGGCGGTGATCGTGCAGATTTCAGATTTGTTTCTTCTTGTGTAACATCTATTTATTTTAGAAATATTTTACCATCGAATTACCATTCAAAGTTTTATTTATAATAATTTAACTTCAGTTGAGTGGCTGCACGTGTTAACGCGCTACGGCTATGGAGCCAAGCTCCGCATTAGGGGGACGCATGGGTTCGAACCCCCACCGTTGGTTGTTTCACTTCCAGGCAAATACTGCGACAGTTCCTTTTCATAGGTCACAGCTAATTATCCCTACCTCCTTACACAATTTCATTCACGAGCTTTCATTTCATCTCCATTAGCTCCTCAACTGGGTTTGCCATCAGCAAGGGCATCCAGCCGTAAAAACTTGCTATATAAATCATCTCACCTCATCCTCGACCTCGTATCAACAAATGGGACAAATGGTAGACAAAAATATGTATTTCCTTTTATGTACTGCAGTTGTTCCTGAAATTTCACGTACATTATCCGGCTCCATGGATAAATGGTTAGCGCGCTGGCCTTTGGTCACAGAGGTCTCTGGTTTGATTTCCGGCAGGGTCGGGAATTTTAACCATAATTCGATAACTCCTCTGGCACGGGGAGGTCGCCTACGGTCATCAAATCAAAAGACCTGCATCTGGCGAGCCGAAATCCTCGGACACATCCCGGCACTAAAAGCCACAAGTCCTTGCCATTTTCTTTTCACGTACATAGATTTCTTTCAGGAGGAGTCTGATAAAAAAAGTAAGAAGTGTAATACATACAGTAAAATTCGACTACCCTTATAACCTAAAAATTACCTTATCTGATTGTAGCAGTTTTTAAATTTCGATTCTCGCCTCAGATAACGATTTTAATTTAAAAAGAGTAGTCATGCTAGTTGAAGAAATATGTTGTATACCTTAACGTGAAGGTTAGTGAACTGACCACAAGACGGCCATTCAAATATTCATAGCGTTCTTCACAATCAATACGTGACATTTGGCACTACTTAATGCAACTTGATCCCACATGGTACATTAGAGACTTTTGGGGGATTTTTCTATAATAGTACATTAAGTGGTTTATATATTTTCAGTACAATTATATTATTTGTCCGCTTAAAGTGTGGCTTTTTGTTCACTAATTCCCTTTCAGTGGAAATTGATATATCTGACATTATAAATTTAATACAGTAAATAAACTTTACTCTTCAATTAAAATTTTATTAAAGGATATTTAAACAGTAATCTAGTCGGCCTGAATGGTTCAGACGGTTGAGATGCTAGCTTTCTAACGCGAACTTGGAAAGTTCGATCCTGGTTCAGTTCGGTGGTATTTGAAGGTACTCAAATACGTTAGCCTCGTTTCGGTAGATTTATTGGCATGTAAAAGAACTCCTACAGAACTAAATTCCGGTACCTGGCCGTCTCTGAAAACTTTTAGAAAGGTAGTTACTGGAACGTAAAAACAAATAACATTATTATTAAATAATAATCGTAGAGAATAATAGAAAACATGAGTCCATTTCACCACTTATCATTAGTGCTGTTAATAAGGAAGGACAGTTGAATTGAGTAAGTTTCATCAGCTACCGAAGCCTCCTGTGATTTATAAACAAACATATGTGAACATTTTCCTTCTCTGCGATCTGCGGGTATAAAATGTACCACATACATGAATTGGGCCATGTTCTGCAGCCGGATGCTCCTCTTGGCGCCATTCTTATATGGAGGAATATATTCAACCAATGTATGTTTTTGTCGGGTTGTTAGTATATTCTGTGTAAGTGAGGAAGAACACAATCACCCAGTCCCTTAGACAGGTGAATTGACTAAACGCGGCTAAATTACCTGGCCCCGAACGTATGTTGACCATTCAGAAAAGGAGCCGCACCAACTGAAAGTTTTCTGATTTATTTAATTACTAGCTGTAGTACCCTAATTTGTCCAGATAGTTTTTGAATGGTTACCCTTCAAGGTATGTATTGCTTGTTATTTACGTGTGAAGTGAATTTTTGTAGAATACCTTACTGAGACGCTGAGTTATATTTTACGATCCAATATGTAGTTTTAGAGTTATTTATGTGTGTTCGACTTGAAGTATTAGATTGCTTCATTTTCGAGTGAAACATTGTCCTTGTGGAAACCTGAATTGACTGGGACATATTTGATCCTTTAAAAATATATATATGTATGTAGCTACTTACCCGTCACGCTGTATATACGGTGTACATTGAGACTGTCACCAATCAGCCTTGCGATCCCAAAATCTGTGGATTCAACTCTAATCTCGGTCATTCTAGATTATTTACTTTCCACCCTATCTCAGCCCCGTCCCAATATCGGTTAATTTTCATTATATTATTATTATTATTATTATTATTATTATTAATGTCATTCCCTCTTACTCCTCACCCCTAGCGAGGGTAGGAATGTTTCACCTCCATGGTATTTTTTTTAATTTTTCCAGCTAGTAAGTCATATGTCTATCTAATTCGGCTCAGAGCTATGTTGGAACATATATTTATAATCTTGTTCATTTTGGGCGTTTTCCGTCTCATCACTCGTCATTTCTCACTCCTCATGCCGATGGGATTACACTTGGACTTACACGGCACCCGGAATGTCAGTGTTCATCCCAACGACCCAAAACATGTGGGTTCGAAAATAATATTTGTCGTTTTCGATTATTCTCACATGTCATCCCCTTCCAATCCCCTCACATAGGGATGTCTCACATCCATAGTAATTTTTTCTACATATTCAGTCAAATGCTTGCCAAGTTAAGTTCAGAGATATGCTGGAACACACACATACATCCATAATCTCGGGCATCCTGGGCATTCTTTTTCTTCTCAACCCCCATGCCTATGGGGACTGAATTTGGACTTAAACGAAAACCGGACTGTCAGTATTCATTTCAGTGACTTCAGAAACTATGGATTGTACATTCACACTGGTTGTTTTCTATTATTTTGTATTTCACCACCGCCTGTAAAGGTGTTTTAACCCGTAGATTTGTTTCCCAAATAATGTCATATGTCTACTGTTTGGTTGAGAGATATGCGGGAACATGCACACGTACATCCGTAATCTCGGTTATTTTCGACCGAGGCCGACGAGAAAGACAGGCCATGGCCCGTTGAAGTCACGTGACAAGGCCAGTTCCAGGAATGGTAGAGTTAAGCCGGTTGTTACATGTGTTCTTTCGGTGTTATTGCTAGTTTATTGTGGATTATGGAAGGAAATAACGCAGATTTTGTGTTTATGTAGATATGTTGGTGTTGTGCAACAGTTCCTTACACTCATAGTGTTGTGTGCGGAAGTGTAAGTAAGTATTTATTTTAAAAATGTGCATATAACCTCAACGTTCTTCACTTCATTCAGCAATGCTGGGCTGCAATACACGAGTTTGATAAATTGCAACTCCAGTGCTGAGGATTTAGAGGAAATACTTTCATATCCTACTTAATTACAGATATATGAAAATGAACATTTAAGTATTAGATATGATGCTGAAGCTTTCTCGTCGGCCTCGTTTTCGACAATCTTTTTCACCCCTTCTAACCAACATCCCGATTGGGAATGAACTTTGACTTAAAAGACACCCAGAGTGCGACTGTTCATCTCAGCTACCCCAAAAACTGTGGATTCAAAACTAATATCGTTCATTTTTGGATATTTTTACATTTCACCCAATTTCTTTAGGGGTTCTGGTTTTTTTCCCCCTACAGTAACTTTTCCAGAGAGTAAGTTATGAGTATCATGTATGGTTAAGAGCTACGCTGGAACAGACACACATTCATCCGTAATCTCTGTCATTTTTGACATTTTCTTTTTCACCCCTTCTAACCCCTTAAGCCGATGGGGACTGAACGTGAACCTAAACGTCATGCGGAGTGACACTATTCATATCAGTAACCCCAAAAACTATGGCCATTTTGTAGTAATTTTGTACCTCACATTTGCACCAGATTTGGTTGAGAACTACAGTATACTGGAACATACACACATATGTCCATAATCTCGGTCATTTTTGGAAATTTTCTTTTGCACCCCCTTTTCACCCCCTTTGCCGATGAGGCTGAACTTGGACTTATATGACCTACTGAGTGTCACTCTTCGTTTCAGAGACCCTGAAAACTATATATTCGATTATTTTACATGCCACCCCTACTCACCTCCATCCTTGGGGGTGTCGGAGTGGCTTACCCCGCAGTGTTTGTCTCCAGATAGTAAGTCACAAGTATACCGAGTTTTGTTGAAATTTCTCTTGTTTAGGAGAAGATATTGAAATTATATAGCCTGTATTATACGATACGATACGATACAGAGATAACTCGTGTCATTCCACCCCTGATATTCTATATATTCCACAGTTTCGTAAAGATTTCCTCACATCTAATGCACAGCTACATTCATCAAACATTGCATACCTACCATAGATGGTCCAATGACATGAAAGTACATCTCGATCAGGGCATGTTTGACAAGCTCGGTCATGAACCTCCTAGCAAGAAAGGTATTTTATGAAACATGGCGGCGTGTTCCCATCCTCCTATATATAGCATTTCTCTCGTAAGTTGCTGTCGCCTAGCGACAATCTGTCCATCAAGTCGATCCAGTCTTGGTGCGGCTTTGCAAATAAATTAATTACATAAAATTACTCATTGTAAAAACTACCCATCGGATTTCGTTCAAACCACCTACTAAACCATCTCAGGAGTAATAGGAACGAATTGTGAAGATTTCAATGAAATCTGTCCAGTAGTTCTGGAGTCCATTTGAGACAAAAAACACACACACAGTTTCACATTTTTATATATATCTATTTATGTATTAACTAGCAAAAGTACCCGTTCTTCCTACGGGTTGTCAGAAACTGGCTTTAGTTACTCAGTTACTATCGGTGTGACTGACTTCATTAGATATTTATATCACTGGTGTATTTACTTAAGTACGCAGAAATTAATTGTCATGTTTGGAATTATAGTGTATCTTCTTTTCTTCATGGGGCCTCTAAATATTAGTTCCTAATTAGCGTCGACCTCTAAGATCTTTTGCTACCATGTTTTTCCTTCATTCCCACCTAGATATACCTGCTCCCTTCACAAATCTGCAGGTTTAGTGTAAGTATGCTTCCGCTAGATAGTACCACAAATATCCGACATTTCGTAACTATTACAAGTGATCAAGGAAATTCGCGATGCATAAGAGAAACTACTATAATTTTCAGGGCTTGTCACTCATGTCGCACATCATATAATGAATCTGAGTATAAATGTTGAGACATTTTTTCAAGTCATCTTGACAATTGTGTACAGTATATAGGTTGTTTTCATGGTTACAATGATCGTAAAAGTGGACCAAAATATCGGCACTAATAACATCAGTGATCCTACTACTCCATGATTTGATAGAAAATTGTTTAAACTATAGGTAACAGACTCTGCAAAATGCTCAAACCTAAGCCAGTACGTAAAAACGGAGGCCTGTCGGCAACCGCTGGTAGCTGTACTACGGAGATCTCCGGGGCTATTATTTTTATACTTCACTCCCTTTCCATCCCCGCCCAAGGGAGTGCTATGAGCGTCTTACACAACAGTTTATTGTTTCCAGATAGAAAGTCATATGTGTATCAATTTTGGTTGGCAGCTATGCCCAAACGTACATGCATAATCTAGCTGCTGTAGAATCCTGGAGCTGACGTTGCCATGGTTACAGCCGTTCGTTTTTTAATCCGATTCCTAGAGCAGGGGTAGTGTGGTTCCAATATCTCCATAACGGTTGGTTTTAGGGTCCGAAGGGTTTACCGAGTTTTGTTCTTTGCGTTAAGGGGCTTAAAATGAGCTTCGTCTCGTCCTTGTACGACAAATTCGATTTCGCCTATATTAGCCTAATATTTTAATATTTTATATCTCCCCCCCGTCGCCCCCCCCCCTCGAATTGTTTTGAAATAAAATACAGCCCATGTTACTCACTGGCAATGTAGCTTTCTATAGGTGAAGTAATTTTTTAAATCGGTTCAGTAGTTTTTGAGTCTATCCGTTACAAACAAATATACAAATTTTTCCTCTTTATAATATAGCATAGAAGTATAGATTACTTCCCTACACATACGGTTGCCGTCAGGAAGGGCATCCAGCGGTAAAACAGGGTCAAATCCACATGTGCGACACAGTTCGCACCCGCAACCCCACAGGTGTGGGTAAAGCGATAGAAGAAGAAGATACTCATTTAAAAAATTCACCTGCTTTTTTATTCTTTTCACCCCCTTAAGTGTATTTTCCAAAAAGAGTGTGTTCAATTTTAAAGGAGATTCCAAGTACCAATTTTAAAGTCTGTAACATCTTCATTTTTTGAGATATATGTATCCTCATATTAATTTATCGTTTTATTTCAATGGTAGAATTGGATAACCTCAAATTTAATGGGGAAACAAAACGACAGTCTCCTTTTCCTAGAACCTATGTTATGCTGTCGAAGTAAGCTTATTACCCCGCACCTTAGAGATATTCAAAACTCTCATTCTCTTATTGCTGCATTGAGTTGTTCTTTTTTATTTTTTGCTATTTGCTTTACGTTGCACCGACACAGATATGTCTTATGGCGACGATGGAATAGGAAAGGCCTAGGAATGGGAAGGAAGCGGCCGTGGCCTTAATTAAGGTACAGCCCCAGCATTTGCTTGGTGTGAAAATGGGAAACCACGGAAAACCACTTTCAGGGATGCCGACAGTGGGGTTCGAACCTACTATCTCCCGATTACTGGATACTGGCCGCATTTAAGCGACTGCAGCTATCGAGCTCGGTAAAAATAGCTTTATAATTATTTACAATTTGTTTTACGTCGCACCGGCGCAGATAGGTCTTATGGCGACGATGGGATAAGAAAGGTCTCGGAGTGGAAAGGAAGCGGGTGTGATATTCATTAAGGTACAGCACCAGCGCATTTTCCTGGTGTGAAAATGGGATAGTACGAAAAGCCATCCTCAGGGCTGCCGTCAGTGGGGTTCGAACCCATTAAAATAACATTAAAATTACGGGTAACTTGCATATTAATTCAAGAGGAAAATTGGGGCAAATGATCATGATATAATGATGATGATGCTTGTTGTTTAAAGGGGCCTAGCATCCAAATCAACGGCCCCTAATGGTGCGAAATGAGACGAAATGTGATGGCAATTTAAAATTCCAAAATACATGTACTGACTAGAATTCAAAACTTGATGAAGAAGATTGAATGGTTAAATATGAATGTAAAATAATCAGCGGATCCAATTCAAAATATTGAAAGAAATCATTCCAGAATCAATCCACAGACTAGAATTCAAAAAGACGACGATGAACAAGGATTATGAACTTAAAACAATCAGTGGATCCGACCCGCAATGCCCCACCTTCGCAGAAGTATATATGCAGATCAGGGGGGAAATCCAGGTCAATGGCCTCCCATAATGGTACTTATTGGTAGTAAAGAAGAACCATTGTATTTCTCATGTAGGGGTACTGATCACAAGTAACGTAGACTCACGGTGTTTCTCGTATTGTGGTACTACTCACAGGTAATTTACTACGCACTGGTAACGCAGATCTATGGTGTTTCTCGCATAATGGCGCTACTCATAGGCAACGCAAACACATGGTGTTCCTCACATAGCGGGTACTAATCACAGGCAGTGCAGATCCACGGCGGCGTCGTTTAAATAGTGGAGCTAATCACAGGCAACGCCCATACCCGTGGTGTTCCTCGAAATGCAGGTCCATGATGTTTGCAACCAGATGGTGAAACACCCAGCGCGGTTAGCCTCTGTTTATTTTCTTGGGGTACTCCAAATGAACCTGGACAGAGGTGAACCTTCGTCCTATTGGTGGATAGGCCTACCTTACACGGGTATTGTACACCCAGAGTGATCCACCCACAGATCCATGCTATTCTTCACACAGTGGTACTAATCGCACCAAAAGTCGACTCATGGTGTTTCTCACGTGATGGTACTAATCACAGGTAAGCTCATGGTTCAAAATTTAGCATCCTTTGGTCGCCCCTTGTAATCGCCTCTTACGACAGTCAGGGGTACCGTTGGTGTATTCTTCATCTGTGTCCCTCACCCACAGGGGTTTTGTGTTTGGTCCGCGTGAGCTATTTTATTTCGTTCATGTACGCCGGCACGCCGGTTAGGACCCCCTATCCGCCACCTAGGACACATCACATGGAAGTATCCATCTTCCCCTGCTACGACAACGTAGTAGGTTCGTGGAGCAAATAATCATTTATAGAACGAGGACTGCAATAAATTATGAAGGGAAATTTTCGATACATTTGGTAATTCTTTGAAATCATTTAAGAAATATTCATTTATAGAACGAGGAGTAAGGGACTGCAAAAAATTATCAAGGGAAATGTTCGACAAATTTCCCAATTCTTTGAAATCATTTAAGAAATAATCATTTATAGAATGAGGAGTAAGGGGCTGCAATTAATTATCAAGGGAAAATGCTCGACGAATTTCCCAATTCTTTTAAATCATTTAAGAAAGGATTGGGAGGGAACGTGCCACGTTGGCGACAGGCCTAAATGCAAATCATTGATTAATTAAGAAGTGAAAACGAGCTCCCTCAAAGTATTTTTAATGCATCGGAATTCTCACGGGTGGACTTACAACTGTCTGTATTTGCTTGAGCATCGTAGTTTCGTCACTGTGAAATATATCTGCAGGCAAATGATGGACATATCGAACATCTACTCCAATAGTTCACGGAGTCCATTCGGAAGTGTCCCAGCGATTTCCACCATCATGTGTCATGTTATCTGTGGGAAGGTCAACGGGTGTACAGAGCATTTGTCTGGTGTGAAAGTGGGAAAACACGGATTATATTTACTCTTTTGCTAGTAATTGCCGTTAAAACATAAATACGTAGCCAGGTACATTTATTATACATCTATATTTCTAGATTTTTATCGTAATAAATGGTTGTTTTAACTTTTAGAATATTAAAAAATAATTAACTAGTGCTTCAAAAATAAACATCATGACAATATTTATTAATAACTTTCAGAAGAAGAAACTGAGAAATAAAAGTTTATAATTCAGTAAGTTAAATTCCGAAGTATTTCATGATTGCGAGGTATGTGTTTCTGTCTCGTGAAGCAAGGAGTGTATATATGGATGCCGGAAATTGCAGTTGATATTTTTCGATGTTTTCGTGAAATGTTTCTTTGTTTTACCTTCTGTGAAGGACAAGTACTTGATGTATCCAATAGTAGTTTCATCAGATACACAATATGGAGAATTCACAGTTTTTAATGCGGTAGAGACGACTAGGAAATCTAATATGACTGAAATTCATA
Source organism: Anabrus simplex (assembly GCF_040414725.1). NCBI lineage: Eukaryota > Metazoa > Arthropoda > Insecta > Orthoptera > Tettigoniidae > Anabrus > Anabrus simplex. The sequence goes on along the minus strand of NC_090267.1, from coordinate 309,283,032 downwards.
CGTGGTAATAGCAGTGATGAATATTATCTTGAAAACCATAACTTAGCTGGATGGTTTAATTATATAGTAGAGTAATAGCGACCCCGGATGTTTTTGATTCTATCCATTCCTGATTCCATCGTGTCTGTGCTAGTTTTTAAATTTCTTAGAACTACGAGTAAATCCGGAGGTATTAATGTCTCCATGAGCGATCGGACCTTAGGATATTGGAGTTACAGAAGCCAGCAATTTGGATAGGAATCGCATGATGTGAGCAATGCTGTAGTCATGATACCTAAAAGACTGAGCTTATTCTTCCGATTACTTTGAATAGATTTCATCGGACTTTGGTCCACGTACTCGTTATGACAGATACCTTGACGAGAGGGCATCCTTCCATCTTATTAAATCACTTGTTAGCTTGAAGATATCAATAATGTGAATACGAACAGTTTGTAATATGAAAGAAGTTGTGAAGGCTGATATAATATATAGTCTGACAAGATAAATTCTAGAGTCCGAATTAATTTGGCATATTTAAGCGCTTCGCTGGACAAAAGTACTCCCATCCACTAGATCCTGTAGTTAATTCTGTACAAGTTCTGTATAAAAAATGCCGGCACTGACGTAGCTAAATCACTATTAAAACAACGCATAGGTTCCATTAACAGTGTAATTCTACAGCTTTCTCTAGGCCTGTACTATATCGCGTATTCATAACTTTCTAAATACTCGTCTAGTCTTTGCAATTAGCTCTGTAGTTTCTTTCATCATTCACTCCAGTTCCTAGCGATGGCCACACCCGCCATCACCACTTTTATCTGTACCAGGATCCCACGTGACCACTCTGCCTTCAAGAGCCACGATATATGACGAGGTAGATGTCATACCTTGCTGCACGTCACTCCCCTCAAGGACCTGTGTTAGTATCAGGAGTGAAAACACTCTTCAGTTTGAAATTATTTGTCAGAATCTCCATGAGAGTTCGGACTCTGGGATCCTGGAGATCCAGAAACCAGCAATTTGGACAGGAATTGCATCATGTGAACAATGCTGTAGTCATGCTACCCAAGCACTCTCCAAGATTACTGATAAATATGAAGTTCAAGTTATTTGTTATTGTTTTGTCACATCATACCTTCGATCATCCTTTTTTCTTTTTCCAGATAGTCAGATTTGATCTCAGAGTAGCGTACACAAATGTCAAAGATTATCGTACTTAATAATCAAGAAGGAATAAGGAACTATAATCACTGTATCTCTTATAATCTCAGGCTCAGCTATTCTTTGAGGTTTTCATGTAATTGCTTGGACTATGATAATTTATAATATATTGTTTGATTTAAATTTATTTGATTTTACACTGAGAGATTGTATGCCTTATTTCATTCGAAGCTAATAAAAGAATATATATATATATATATATATATATATATATATTTTGCTAGTTGTTTTACGTCGCACCGACACAGATAGGTCTTACGGCGACGATGGGACAGGAAAGGGCTAGGAGTGGGAAGGAAGCGGCCGTGGCCTTAATTAAGGTACAGCCCCAGCATTTTCCTGGTGTGAAAATGGGAAACCACGGAAAACCATTTTCAGGGCTGCCGACAGTGGGGTTCGAACCTACTATCTCCCGAATACTGGATACTGGCCGCACTTACGCGACTGCAGCTATCGAGTGGGGTACAAACCACTAACAGAATAAAGGGCGTGATAACTGAGCGGCATACTCGCTGGATTTTCACTGAAGTCGAAGCAATTCGAATCCTGACGAATGCATGTGGAGTTTTGAAATGGAATTTCATGTCTGTGTGGTTTGGATTTCACTTGAAACTCAAAATCTGGTGGCTACGATGACGGCATCAATAGTTACGTAAAACTACAAGCTCGTACTGTTGAATAAACGCTACAAACTACACAAAGAATCAAAGAAATAATAATTAGATCCACAATGAAATAAGAATTAGATTAAATTAGATAGGCCTACCCTGTATTCCGTTAAATCAAACAAAAATCAATTCCGTAGAAGAGCCTTGGCTTTCCTACAAGACTGCTGCGCATCTAAGTATGCAGATATTGCATTCCTACGTCGTCAGTTTGGCTACATCCACAATCTTATTACCTGACTTATATGGCCGGATCCACTACCTCTCATATCACTTGAATTTACGAGGTTAAATTGACCACGTTCCGACACTCGGTCCACGATTAAAATCCTTGCATGAGCCACGAATTGAACACAAGGCCTCCGAGTAAGTAACCACGCTTACACTACGATGCTAAACCGTTGTTGTGGTCCCTTGTAAGAAGATCTCTCTTAGAAATACAACTATAAGTACGTAGTTCAAGATAATACTTTTACATGTCATTAATGTGCAGTGCAATTCTTAATTTCTACATAACAGCAAAACTCGTCCGAGTTTAGTCCGGTAGTTTGTATGGATTTCACACACAGCCGATGGAAAGAAAGGACATCATCCAGTAACCTCCGATAATGCAATCAGTCTACTTAACATAAGCACAAAGACTCGTACATAGCCCTTTCTCTTCGTACTTGTTTGAGAGGTTCAAGGAACAATACCCATCAGTTTGAATACATTATCGTGGCTCTACGTCAGAGCCCAAATTAAGGAAAATTAGCTTCTGAAAGGGCACACAGAAATTAGATCATGCTGCTGTTTCATATCACAATCTAACAACATTTTAAATAGTCATCCTATATATATTACTTTTTGTTTTGCGTAAAAGTGACTCAGAGAGGTCTTAATGGCAATGATGGGACAGGACAGAGTTGGGATTATCAAGGAAGTGACCGTAACCTTAATTAAGGCACAGCCCCAGTATATTTATGGTTAGAAAATGAGGAAACCACAGAAACCATCTTCATGGCCGCTGACAGTGGGACTCGAACCCATTATCTACCGAATGCAAGCAAACAGCTACACGCCTCGAACCGCGCAGACAGCCCGCTCGATAATAACTATCCCTTGAAATTTTGTGAAAATCATTTTCGTAATAGCCTGTGTTTTTGTGTCATCCGTAATAGTAGATTTTCTTGCTAGTTGTCTAACTTTGGACCAATAAATGGGTTTTAGGAGACGCAAAGATGGCCTAGGATTGGTATGGTAGCTAGTGTTTGCGTGATGTGAAAATGGGAAACCACGGAAATCCACCTTTAGGGCTACCGACGGTAGTATCCGAATTCATCATCTCCCGAATACAAGCTCACAAGTAGGAAAGCCAAACTACGTAGCCAAACAGTTCGGTTCTCCACAGTAGTGTCAATGTAATTATTCAAAGTTTGGTTTCTGATATGTTAATCTGGATAAGAAACAAATTTCCCGGAGTCTTCCTTTCTCCTCCGCTTTGTCCACACTGTGGCAGGAGTTGCAGGTGCGACCTGTATCGTACATGAGAACTTGACTCAGTTTTACGGCTGCATGCCTTTCCTAATTCCGTCTTATGTGGGCGGATATATCCACTGTCTATACCACTCAGGCCGGTGGAAAATGTATAAAAATAGCAGCATTAGAGAACTTCCTCGTAGCTCCTAGAAAAACCGCTATGTTATAATGTCATGGGAAAAATACTGACCCGCAGCACATATGTTACCAGGTGCGACATTGCTCGCACAACATTGAACCTTAGATGACAGAACTTTTCCGGCCAAAGTTCTAAGCCGAAATATTTCAAATAGTGGTTTTCGCAGGCGCAATGACGACTTGTAGGATTTAAATAGTTTTTCTAAGAATGCATCCGCAATATTTCAATGCTGTTTTCCAATGCATGAATATAACCTTTATGTACCTCTGCCATTGAATGATGAGGAATAAAATTTAATATAATAATTAGGCACTTTTTAAGACCAGCATAAGAAAATGTTTCGTTCGATTACATCGTCCATCTCCTAAGTATCTTCATATCCCATGTAATAATAATTTTGTGTTTCTCATTTTATCCCTCGCATCTATTTATATCTTTAATTTCAGCTTAATTTCAGTATTTTACACAATGTAGGTATTACTATTGTGTATACTTTTCCATTTTTAAGTCACAACGTAAGCAGGTTACATGCATACGAAACCTACAATGAAAATTTGTGAAATGCCTGGCTGATCATGTTATAAAATAAAATACGATGGAAAGTTCAACCTTAATCAATGCTTTTTGTATCAATTTTAGCTGCCCATAGGGGTAACTAAACATGTTTATGAGCCTAAATGGGGATTGTTATCATAACGAAAATGACAGGAAATTCTGCTATAAATAATGATTATTCTACTAATTTTACCAGTCCTGTCCGGCTCCATGGCTAAATGGTTAGCGTGGTGGCCTTTGGCCACAGGGGTTCTGGGTTCGATTCCCGGCAGGGTCGGGAATTTTAACCTTAATTGGTTAATTTCTCTGGCACGGGGACTGGGTGTATGTGTCGTCTTCATCATCATTTCATCCTCATCACGACACGCAGGTCGCTTACCGGTGTCAAATCAAAAGATCTGCATCTGGCAAGCCGAACTTGTCCTCGAACACTCCCGGCACTAAAAGCCATACGCCATTTTATTTTTATCAGTCCTAACATATACTTAACCATACCTGTGAGTCTTGATGTAGAAATCTGTTACGCACAGATGTGAATGACAATAAGCACATTGGATGTAATACTTTTGTGCAATCGGGAGTTGAGAAACTCAAATCTTTAGTGCCCCAGGTAACATTGTCATGATCATCAAAGGTACCAAATTCAACTGGAAATGTAACTTTCTTCCAGGCTTGCTAAATCATGTTATTGAATATGAGGAGCTTAACTTCGTATGGATAAACGTACCTACTGTAGGTTGGTGATAGAGTTTTGGACATTGACGTCAGTATCAATGTTGTCGAGTAAACCCCATTCACAAAGAAGTTTGGCGAACTTCTTCCATTGACGAAAGAAGTGTACATCCAAAAATTGAACAAGGGAAGTTGCACCAGGTGGGATGTTTATTACCTATGTATATTTAACCGAAACAACGAACGGATCTTGTTTATGGTGTGAAAATTAACGAGTCAGTATGTGAAGCTGAAACTTGCATTACTGCTCTCTAGTGAATCATTTACACCCCTTTATAAAATATGACATAAATAGCGCAACTAAATCATCTGCTCATATTTCAGTTTCTGGCTCTGGAACTAAAAACCTCATCAAAATTGTTGATTGGAAATATGAGACATGAGAGAAAATATTATACTCGGTGGGCCTCAGTCAAATACGCGGGGTGGGAGCGGGCCTGACGAAAGTGACTATTTTGAAGCATATGAATTGATTTGGTATTACTAACTTCAAAATGTAAATATATATGAAGTTGGTTAAGATGCCAAAAAACCGAATACTACGCCTTATATTCACATGATAAAATGGTTCGAATCTCAAAAGAATAACACGGCACGGGAAAGGCCCAAAATTGGAAGTTCAACTATTTTATAATCGGGGATTTAACAGTGTCAATATCAATTTCAACATCTCATATGGGCACCCTTAACATGCACTCTCTGGGCCCGAGATTATAGTACCACAAAGGTTTGAGCTACGACCCATAAAGATTAAGTTATTCGGGGGAAGAAACTGTAAGAATTTTTTTATTGGTTTTATCTGAACTTCCGAATGCAAATTCCATCGCTGTATCATTGAATAAATAATGTTACGCCTGACACACCTGTACCCATTGCGGCAGCACATTTAGGCAGAACTTATATGGTGTAGGAAATTTCGAAATTTACCAAATTAATTAATAATTTCGCATGTATATCACTGAAATTAAATGCTAATAGGTCTGAACTGTGCCATCATATTTCTTCTGAGAGTTGAACTACAGAAATTATAATTGTACGGAATCATATGACCTACATAAGCGCACGCACCGACTAGTACGAAATGATGCGGAGTACTATGGTTCGCGCTTGCTGGGGCTATACAACTAACTAACCGTATCACTACGTCTCCAGCCAGATAATATCACGTATAATGTCATATCAATAACGATGATTCTTGTCGTTTAAAGGGGCCTAACATCTAGGTCATCGGTTCCTAATTATTTTATCTCACTATGTTAACTCAAACAAGGAAACATTGAAATTTACAGTTTGGAAATAAATTGTGTGTCCAAAATAAATTATTATTCTACAGGCCTATGGAAACAGGATATCGTATCATATTATGTAAGCCTTTCAAGAGTTTTGTCCGATGGCTCATACGTGTATCACGACTGGTAGGACTTACCGTGGATTTCGTTTAGCCCATCCTTTCCGAGAACCTCAGTACCGCCTGTGAAATTATTATTATTATTTTTTAAACATAGTAACTTACGTCTCTTAGTCACAATTTAAATTATGGCGGCATTTTGTAGTTTAAAATATTCTGCAATAAGTGGAAATATGAAATTAAAACAAACGTTTGGCCCACCCGTTGTAAACTTAGTTTTTGAAAATCGCGTACCGCAGCAAAGGTCAAAATATTCGGGGACTCTACATAACCAATATAATCCTTATATGAGTGTGTTTAGATTATACTTTTATTCTCTTTGTGTATTCCAATCTCTCATTTTTCCTGTTGCTGGCTACTCTTTTATTCCTCATTATCGGGCGCTTGGGAGAAATGAGAAAATTTTAAGAGAAAGGATACCTTCATTAAGAATCAAAAGTACTCTGATAGCAAAGTACTGTACTACGTTTGAGCCATGATTTAGCAACAGCAGTTAGAAAGGAGCACTTCCTCGGTTTATGGAACCTCCAGGAAAATTGTACTTTAAAATTTCCCCTACTAAAATAATCATTATCAGAAGATCCAAGTTGGGTAATGCAGGAGAGATTTACTACAGCACTGTCGGAGAAGAAAAAGGCAGCTGTAAACAAGGAAACAATTACATCAGCTTAAATGTTCAGAAGATTGACATAGGTACTCCACTGTAAACTGCTAAAGGTTAATTAATACATCACATCCGTATTACAAAATAATAGCAATAATGTCCTGCATCCCACCAAGTATATTTCTGGTTTACGGAGACACCAAGGTGCCGAAACTTCGTCCCACAGTAGTTCTTTTACATGCCAATAAATCTACCTAGTTCGCTTACATGCCAGTAAATCTATCGCGACGAGACTGACGTATTTGATCGCATCCATATACCACTGGACTGAGTAACTTTCGAACCTGTCGAGTTGGGTCAGAGGGTCAGGGCTCCACCATCTGAGTTAATCAGCCCGGTTTATTATACAAACATATAGGCGCGAACTTGAAGGAAATTTACTCACTTTAATTTTTACAGGTAAATATAAATTACTATAATAGCGTCAATTAAGACTGCGAAGACATGACAATGAAAACTAATCTGAAGTTCATAAATAAACAGAATTTTAGTTTCGCAAATTTTTTACACTGAATTAAAACTCTGTGTACCCTTAATACGGTCGCAAAAGCTTACGTTACCCAAATAATATTCTTTTTCAGTTTCGACAGGTTATCAGGCATACTGTTTGAAGGTTCTCTGCAATTAATATGAAGTACGACCGAGCGAGTTGGCCGTGCGATTAGGGTTGCGTAGCTATGAGCTTGCATTCGGGAGAAAGTAGGTTCGAATCCCACCTTCGGCATCCCTGAAGATGATTTTCCGTGGTTTCCTATTTTCACCCCAGGCAAAATCTGGGATGCTTGTGGCTGCTACCTTCCCAAACCTAACCCTCTCCTATCCTTATGTTGCCCAAAACCTTTGATGTGTTAGTGAGACGTTAAATAATTAGCAAAAAAGGCTACAGGAACAAAAAACTTACAGTTCGAGCTTCACAGTGGTCCATGATACAATATGGAAAGTTTTTCTTCCGTTCCTGAAAATAATTTCCTCAGTTTTTCAACTGAACGATTGATACAGTACATTCCGAAATGTCCCTAAGTACAGACCTAAAATGGTGAAACCTATTTCACTTCGGGTTCCCTACCGATTCAGGTATGGTAGCCCAGGTCATATTTCATCGTTGCACCTATAAAACCCGTAATGCGATAATATTTCAGCTTAGAACTCTGGCCAGAAAGGCTCTGTCGCCTGAAGTTCAGTTTTGCATAAAATATATCAACGAATTTTCGTGCGGTGATGCATGTGCTGCGGGTCAGTATTCCACCCCTTAATCATTGTCACATACTGTAACGGTATTCTCAGGCGCAACGGTGACGTGGACTATTGCCAGCGCAACTGTACTCTTTAGCATAATTATACTGTACCTTTATGTAATCTACACTACCTAGTAATTTGAATGTTTATTTCAAAAACAGTAGGAAGCCTCCATGGCTCAGATGGCAGCGCGCCGGCCTTTCCCCGCTGGGTTCCGTGGTTCAAATCCCGGTCATTCCTTGTGAGATTTATGCTAGACAAGGCGGAGGCGGGACAGATTTTCTTCGGGTGATCCGGTTTTCCCTGTCATCTTTCATTCCAGCAACACTCTCCATTATCATTTCATTTCATCTGTCATTCATTAATCATTGTCCCAGAGAAGTGCGATAGGCCTCGGCAGCCGGTACAATTTCTATCCTCACCGCTAGATGGGGGCTTCATTCACTCCATTCCTGACCCGGTCGAATGACTGTATACAGGCCGAGGATTTTCATTTCAAGAACAGTGCAATCGTGAAAGCTAAATATTCATTCGAACATTTTATTCTTAAGAATTGTTAACGTACGCAGACGGTAAGTTCTAAATTAAATTCAAGTACTGTATACGTCAGAACTCTCTCGTGGTAATATAGATCACTTCAACTCTCTGAACAGAGTGAAACTAACATTGCACTCCACGTTCAGTACAGCAATTTCTCTCTTTACACTTTGCGTCAGATTTTGAGTCCACTATAGTCAGTCGTAATGAGCAGCAGCTACTTGTTAATATGCTTCCAGACCAAGTGACGTGGAAGTTAAGTTAGTAGTTTGATGAATGGTACAAGCTGAACTGTTAGCTTTCATTCTTTCCTACATTTCCTGGAGTGAAATAGAACACGTGGCCAGTTGAGAATGGCACACTTCCTCTGAATGTCACTAGGTTTGACACAAACGGGTGGCACACAAAGACATTACGCCTATTATTATTATTTATGACGGTGTTATGAAACACACATTAGCATGTTTAAACATATTCTGTTTGCTAAAAAATTTACAAGTTGCTTTGTCGAACCGAGACAGATCTTATGGCGGCGATGGGACAGGAAACGGCTAGGAGTGAAAAGGAAGCGACCGTGGCCTCAATTATGGCACAACCCCAGTATTTGCCTTGTGTGAAAATGGGAAACCACGGAAAACCATCTTCAGAGCTGCCAACTGTGTGGTTCGAACCGACTATGTACCGAATACTGGATATTGGCCGCACTTAAGTGACTGCTGCTATCGAGCTTGGTTTGTTGAGATTTAAAGAAATTAAACGCAGAATGATATTTTACGTCCATCATAGTGGACATCTTCACACTGACGTTATTAAACATTGAGCGGATATCATCAGATTCCTGAAATGTTAAGATGTAACTAAACACAGAATTATCGATCGTATTGGACGTCAGTATGACGTTATTAAATACAAAAAGGGCATGTTTTGTCCATTAGAGTAGACATCTTTTTTGTTTAGAATTTTACTCTACAGTACATAGCCCCGACACAGACATGTCTTACGTCAACAATGGGATAGGAAAGGCCTAGGAGTGGGTAGGAAACGGCCGTGGCCTTAAGGTACATCCCCAGAATTGCCTGTTGTGAATAGGGAACTGCGAAAAACCATATTCAATGCTGCCGTCGGTGGGGTTCGAACCCACTATCTCCCGATGCAACCTCACAGCTACGCGACGCCAACCGCGCGGCCAGCTCACTCGGTCAACATAGTTTCATTCTACACAAATCCACTCTTATGCTAAAATAAATTATCGTAAAACATTTGATGTTAAAATCTCACCACACTACCAACCACCACAGAAACGCGCAATAATGACTATATTCCTCCACATAGGGTTGGAATCACTACAGGCAGCCGGTCGTAAAACAGGACTAAATTCACATGTGCGACACACTTGGAACCCACGACCCCACAGATGTGAAAAAAGCGGTAGAAGGCGACGACTTGATGCTAAAATCTAAAGTCATGAAATTTACGAGAAAATAAATAATCCATTTGCAGTGTGAAAATCGAAAAAGTTTCATCCATGAAGGATCCGGGTGTATAATTTGACTGTAAATTGTATTTCTCAGATCATACTAGCTCAGTTATAGCCTAATACAGCATATATGATGCTCGATTTTATAATAAGAATTTCAAAATTATTTTCATAGCATTAAGTTATTATTAATTACAAACAAGCCTTGTCAGAAATAAATTAGAAAATGACACATGATATATGGAAACATTATCAAAACCAGCAGGCCCATTCCTTAGAACTAGTGCAGAGGAAATGCTTAATATGTCTGTACTATAAAACTCTGTCCTCTTACTTTCTTAATGAAAGTCCGTAGAACTACGTTTAACATTCGATCACTTCGAAGCAGAACGCAAGTTCACTCCTGAAGAAAATTTTAATTAATTTGGTTTATTCTTCTCGTGAGATTAAATTCGTAACATTCTACATTTCAGCAGTCAAGATATTCCCTGGATCTCTATATTAAGAAGTTTACATCACAAATTCGTACTTCGTTAAGATATCTCTGTACAACTGATGAGTGAACAGCTACACGTGTTCTCTGAGAAATCAACAGATTATTGAGGAGCATGTCCACATCGCTACGATAATAAATTTTAATTTTCTTCAATGATGATAATTTTATTGTTATAACGTCCCACTAACTACTGTACTTTTGAAGGCTTTCGGAGACGCTGAGGTGCCAGGATTTTGTCCAACGGAAGTTCGTTTTCGTGCCAGTAAATTTACCGACGAGAGGCTGACGTATTTGAGCAACTCCGAATACCACTGGACTGAACCAGATCAAACCTGCTAAGCTGGGGTTAGAAGGCCAGCGCCTCAACCGTCTGAGTCACTCAGCCCGAAATTTTTTGTTCATAATTATTCCGTATTAAGTGCACTTTTTATTTTGAAAATTTCCCTTAATTGCTATTTTGAATTTCTTTTTTTTTTTCGAACTTCTATTTATTTTTTCATTACATTGTTATTTGTAAATACTCATGGTCTAATTATTATTTTCTTTACATTTTATTTATATTTTAACGATCATACGATTTATTGCTTTCTTATTTTACGCTTATGTTAGTAGTATTGTAAAATAGTGTATTATTTCTGTGCAGTTATCGAAAGGAGGCCCTTTATGGACTTCACGGACTTACCCTGTAATTAATTAAATATGATGAAGTTATTTAACACAGAACTAAAAATTTCATTCGTTATAATAGATATCTTCAGACTTAAAGACTTTATCAAGTACATGATGTTTCACCCATGGATGTGAACATTTTTACATTGCTCAACATAAGGATGTTATTAAACATAGAATGACGTGTTTCGCCCTTTATAGTGGATATCGTCAGATTGCTTAAATAATGTTATTGAACATAGAGCGACATGTTTCGTCCATTATAATGAATATCTTCAGATTATAAATCATCACCGATCGATTGAAAAACTTTCCCACCGTCTCAATTTTGGCATATTGACACTAAAAACAATACCCTCTAACTAATCAGCCATCTTCAGGATGGTTTTTTGAACTAGTAGATGCAGAAATTGGAAACACTCAAATTGGACTTCTTAGAACGTAGTACTCGCATACCTATGACGGTCTGATCCATTAAGTAAATTGCTTCCCAGTACCGCACGATCCTATTAAAAAGAAGACACCTCTAACCATGAAAGTTATTATAATAATGCTACTGAAACTTACCCTTAACGGATATCGATATGCGTAGATTGCACACCACCTTCAGAATTACTCGTATGGCTTTCAATGCCGGGATATCCCAGGAAGGGTTCGGCTCGCCAGGTGCAGGTCTTTCTATTTGACCCCCGTAGGCGACCTGCGCGTCGTGATGAGGACGAAGTGATGATGAATACGACACATACACCCAGCCCCCGTGTCAGCGAAATTAACCAATTATGGTTAAAATTCCCGACCCCGCCGGGAATCGAACCCGAGACTCCTGTGGCCAAAGGCCAGCACGCTAACCATTTAGCCATGGAGCTGGACAGTAATCTCGATGTAGCCAGTGCACCTTTAACAACACGTGTGGGGCTAATCAGCCTGCAAAGCTTGCAGCAGATGTGCTAATCGTAACGAGCCATGACCAATGTCTGCTCTGCTACGAGAGAGTAGAACGCGAACCTTTTCTTCATCTCGAGTGATAATGACTGTGTAACCAACGTAATAAGACCCAGTTCAGTTTTATGAAGGAAATATTCCTTCATTTTCTTGTACGGATGGAAGCTTGAAAAATACTATTAAACTGAATATATAATCTGTCGACCCCGAGGTGTAGAGGTAGCGTGCCTGGCACTTACCCAACGGCCTCGGGTTCTATTCCCGGCCAGATCACGGATTTTTACCTGGACCTGAGGGCTGATCGAGGTCCAATCAGCCGGCATGATTACAACTGAGGAGCTATCTGACGGTGATATGGTGGCCCCGGTTTGGAAAGCCAAGAATAACGGCCGAGAGGTTTCGTCGTGCTGGCCACACGACATCATAATCTGCAGGCTCTCGGGCTGAGCATCGATCGCTTGGTAGGCCATGGCCCTTCCGGGCTGTTGAGCCATGGTGTTTGGTTTTATATATATATAATCTTCTTTACTGAGCGAAGTGGACGCGCGTGTTAATGCTCTACGGCTATGGAGCCAAGCTCTGAATTCGGGATTTGAACCGCACCGTCAGCTATCCTGAGAATGGTTCTCTGTCGTTTCTCATTTTCACTGCCAGGCAAATGCTAGGATAGTTCCTATTCATAGGTCAAACCTGATTCCTTCCACCTCCTTAATCAATTTCATTCACCAGAATTCATTTTACCTTCATTAGTATCTCAGGTTTAGGTTTGCGAAGCTCAGGGTGTCCCATTTTCACACCCTTCGTGGCCGTTCTCATTCTTTTGTTCATTTTTATAGCGTCGAACCTCTTCCCCTTCAGATTAGTGTTTAAGAGGGTTAGGTTTGTTTCATAGTGTACTTCCTCTTAAAACAGTAATCACTTCTACCGCCACCACCATCACCATTGAAAATCCACATCCTGTTTCCAGTGATTCGACCGGGTCAGGAATGGAATGAATGAAGTCCCGATCTAGCGGCGAGGACAGGAATTGTGCCGGCTACCGAAGCCTGTCGCACTCCTCTGGGACAATGATTAATGAATGACAGATGAAATGAAATGATAGAGGAGAGTGTTGCTGGAATGAAATATGACAGGGAAAACCGGAATACCCGGAGAAAAACCTGTCTCGCCTCCGCTTTGTCCAACACAAATCTCACATGGAGTGACCAGGATTTGAACGACGAAACCCAGTGGTGAGAGGCCGGCGTGCTGCTGCCTGAACCACGGAGGCTCTACCATCACCATTGCTTTCAAAAAAAAGAAAAAAAAGGACCACAAACCCCATGGCGCAACAGGTCCGAAGGGCCATGGTCCACCAAGCTACCGCTGCTCAGCCTGAAGGCCTGCAGATTACGAGGTGTCGTGTGATCAGGACGAGAAATCCTCTCGGTCGTAATTCTTTTTTTTTTTTAATATCGGGGTCGCCATTTCACCATCAGATAGCTATTCAAATGTAAACATGTAGGCTGAGTGGACCTCGAACCAGCCCTCAGATTCAGGTAAAAAGAGGCAGGCACGCTACTCCTACACCGCGGGGCCGGCTTATTACCTTCAATCAATCAGCTTAATTTTGACTACAATCCCCTTTACTAAGCCTCATTTATTTTTCCTTCGCCAATTTTCCCACACCCTGGTGGGGACACACTGCGATCTATGTTATACATGTGGATTTCGTCCAGTTTTACGGTCCATGTCCTTCCTGACGCCAACACTATGTGGGTTTTATTTTGCTAGTGTTGTAACGTCGCACTAACTCAGATTGGTTCTAAGCTACGATGGGATAGGAAGGAAGCAACCGTGACCAAGCATTTTCCTGCTATGAGATTTTAAATAACGGAAAGCCATCTTCAGGTCTGTCGATGGTACTGTTCGACCCCACTATCTCCCTAATGCAAGTTAACAGCTACGCGGTCCCTACCACATCGCCAGCATGCACGGTCCTCTATGATTTAATGATACGTCAGGATAATAATGTTGTCCCTTAAGAGCCGCAACTATCCGCTGTTTTCTTTACTTACGACAATATGGAAGGTGTTAAATGATGCAATATTTATCGTAGTGTTTATATGGATGCAGCTGAATGACTTCAAAATGGAAGCTAAAGAAGTAGCGTTAAAGATATATAACCAAAATACTAAGGTGGTGGTGGTGATTATTGTTTTAAGAGGAAGTACAACTGGGCAACCATCCTCAAAATACTAAGGAAATGCGCATAAACAATCTTAACAATTCTAGCCTGACTCTAGATGGAATGGATATAGAAATGGTTGAGGAATTTTATTACTTAGGAAGCATGGTGTCCGCTTCTGTGGTGTAGTGTTTAGTGTGATTAGCTGCCACCCCCCGGAGGCCCGGGTTCGATTGCCGGCTTTACCACGAAATTTGAAAAGTGGTACGAGGGCTGGAACGGGGTCCACTCAGCCTCGGGAGGTCAACTAAGTAGAGGTGGGTTCGATTCCCATCTCAGCCATCCTCGAAGTGGTTTTTCGTGGTTTCCAACTTCTCCTCCAGGCAAATGCCGGGATGGTACCTATCTTAAGGCCACGGCCACTTCCTTCCCTCTTCCTTGTCTATTCCTTCCAATCTTCTCATCCCCCCGCAAGGCCCCTGTTCAGCATAGCAGGTGAGGCCACCTGGGCGATGTACTGGTCATCCTCCCCAGTTGTATCCCCAGACCCAGAGTCTGACGCTCCAGGCCACTGCCCATGAGGTGGTAGAGGTGGGATCCCTTGTTGAGTCCGAGGGAAAAAAACGACCCTGGAGGTTAAACAGATAAAGAAGAAGAAGAAGAAGAAAACATGGTCAGCCAAGACGGAGGTGCTTTTAGAGATGTGCTGAGTTGTATAAATAAAGCCGATGGAGCTTTTGCACAGTTACGACCAGTATGGAGATCTCCCTTCATGTACATAGAAACGAAGCTAAGAATATTCAACTCAAACATTAGATGTGTATTACTGTATGGAAGTGAGACCTGGAAAGTGACCAAAGACATTACCACACGACCATAGACTTTTATAAATCGTTGCTTTAGGTGCATAACAAGAATATGGTCGCCAAAGATCATCTCAAACAAAGATGTTTGGGAGGCCGCAAGTCAAAGTCCCGTACAGCAACAAAACATGGAGGAAATCGCCCATACCCTGAGAAGACCACACAAAAGTATCACAGGGCAGGCACTGAGCCGAAATCCGAAATGCAGTCGCAGGCAAGGCAGGCCGATAATCACCAAGACGAGAACCATAGACAGGGAGATAGCTGAAGTCAACAAGGTATGGAGAGAGGTGAAAGCACTGAGAGTGATTGAAAACGCTGGAGAATTATAGCAGTTTAGGCTTTTACGGGCCGGCCCCGTGGTGTAGGGATGGCGTGCCTGCCTCTTACCCGGACGCCCGGGGTTGGATTCCCGGCCAGGTCAGAGAGTTTTACCTGGACCTGGGGGCGTGTACGAGGTCCATTCAGCCTACGTGATTAGAATTGAGGAGCTATCTGACGGTGAGATAGCTGCCCCGGTCTACAAATCCAAGAATAACGGCCGAGAGGATCCGTCGTGTGACCACACGTCACCTCGTAATCTGCAGGCCTTCGGACTGAGCAACGGTAGCTTGGTAGGCCAAGACCCTTCAAGGCTGGTAGTGCCATGGGGTTGGAGGGGGGGAAGGCTTTCACGGCCGGCATTAAGAGCAATGTCTGTATTCTCTGGAAAATGCATACATTGTTTACGCTGGAAAAATCTCGTCATGGCGCTGTATTCCACCTAGAAATTAAAAGAAATAAGTCGGTTGATTTATGGACGCAGTGGAGTGAATACCTAGCTGTCGGAAGAAGGTGAGGAACTCTGCATTTCAAAACCTCATGTTTCACAAGTAGCGCTCCATTCGGCTGCCTGGTTTGTGATTCAGTATAACAGGACGGTTCACGGCTTTTCTCAAAAATTACTTGTTCGATTTTCAAAATAATAATTGCACTGAATTTGTAATGTCCATAGAGCTAATGCTGGGTGTCGATAATAGTGCAGTTCCATTCAAAAACAGTTAGTACCGTTATATCAGCAGAAACTGATGCCCTGAAAAGGTGCTGCAAGTTCTGTTATGAGTCCTTTAATGACATTACTGAAAGTGAAAACAGAACGTTGAATGCTTCGACGATTCATGAATTATTTGCGGTGGAGATTGCTATTTGTTTTACGTTGCACCCACACAGATAGGTCTTATGGCGATGATGAGATAAGAAAGGGCTAGGATTTGGAAGGAATTTGCTATGCCCGTAATTACGATATGGCCCCAAAATTTGCCTGGTGAAAAATGGGAAACCACGGAAAACCATCTTCAGGGCTTCCGACAGTGGGGTTCAAACCCATTATCTCCCGGATGCAAGCTGACAGCTGCGTGCCCCTAACCGCACGGCCAACTCACCCTATACAGCACCAACACTTGGCTTGTATGAACTAAACCAAGAATAAAACATCTTTAGTGCTGCTGACAGTGAGGTTCGAACCCATCATCTCCCGAATGCAAGTTCACAGCTACATGACCCAAATCGCGCGGCCAACTTTCTCGGTAGAGGTGGATATCTTAGTCGAATAACCCCGTATACTCTTATATCTTTTAGAGTTCAGTCTGCAAGCATCTGTGACTTAACTAAGCGTCTTCACGTTCTTCTAACTAACTGGTCTCGTTTACTTCCACATATCTCAACTTTAAATCACTCAAAATTGAATCTAACTATCGTCGCCTTGATCTCCTTCCGAGACGTTTAATTTCCAGGAAATATATACTCCTCCGTTCCTCACATGATCCACCCGCTTTGTGCACATAGCTTCAGTCATTCTTAACCTAGCAACAATTACAATTTGCTCTACGTCACCCCGACACAAACATGTCTTACGACGGACGATGGCCTAGGAGTGGGAAGGAAGCGACCATGGCCTTAATTATGGTACAGCCCCAACATTTCACTGGTGTGAAAATGCGAAACCACGGTAAAATAGCTTCAGGGCTGTCGACAGTGGGGTTGGAACCCACTACCTCCCGAAGGCAAAGTGACAGCTGCGTGGCCTCAAACCGTGCAGCGACTCGCTCGGTTCTTAACTTACACCTAGCCCGTACCTTCTCATTCCGAGTACCCTCCTGTCATAGTGCTAATAGTCACTGTCGCTGTTTTCGTATCCTTTTCTTCTGGTTTGAGAGTGAGATATCGTCTCTCCCGTACAGCACAGTTTCCAGAGAGTAGTAAACATAATTTCGTCCGAGATCTTCACTAAGTATTACTTTCGGCTCTTTGGCTGAATGGTCATCGTAGTGGCTGTCGATTCCGAGGGCCGCGGGTTCGAATCCTGGCCGGATTGTAGATTTTAACCTTAAATGGTTATTTACCTTGGCTCGGTGACTGGATGTTTGTGCTGCCCCCTACAACTCATAAAAATATGGCACAACACACATGGGTCATGGCCTACCAAGCAACCACTGCTCAGTTCGAAGGCCTGCAGATTATGAGTTGCCGTGCGGTCCGCACGATGAATCCTCTCGACCGTTCTTGGTTTTCTAGACCGGGGCCGCCATTTCACCGTCATATAGCTCCTCAGTTGTATCACGTAGGCTGAGTGGACCTCGAACCAGCCCTCAGATACAGGTAAAAATCTCTGATCTGCCCGTGAAAGAAATTTGGGAAACAAACCGTTTACCATCAGAATGGACATCTGCACTAATACATACACTACATAAAAAGGGAAGAAAACAGATCCTAACAACCATAGGGCAATCTCCCTATAGTTGATAGAGGCTTCCGGATTCGATTCCGACAAATTCAGTCTCGGAAGATTTACGTCTCGACAAGACATAGCACTGCAGTCTTTCTCCATCCGGACTGGGCCATTAGCTGTAGAGCAACAAACATTTAAATAACTGGTTCAGGTAGACAGACAGTAGTCCTTGAAATTAATGGGATCTCTCGTAAATATACTTCCACCCATAGTGGGCTCACAGGGTACAGCTGACTTGTGGATTTCTACTTGAGAGCTTCCACTTGGTCGGGACCCGGTCGAATCGTTATCTCTGCACCATGGCACAAATTCTCTCTGACAAACTTTACGCACAGCCAATACATTTCACATGCGTAATCACTGGCTGGCTTATTAACGCACATAAATCAGTGCTCCCAGTGACACTATGGCTTAATCGTCTCTCATTATTTCAGTCCCATCAACTCACGGCAATCCTAGCCTTTCACATAATATATCCTTGGTTCGATACCCTTTACATCCCTGAACTTACCTGCCCTAAAAGTTGAAGACCTTGATCTGTATTCAACGGTGAATATAACTCTACCGTACAACTCGTCGCAGCTGAAAAATTAATGCTTCATGCATAGAAAATATCCTGATCCAATGCTGTCTCTAATCTACTCTATAAAATCTCGCGACGCCGACGGCGTGCAGCCCATTTGATACTGTGAAGAGTCTGCCCAACATCTCTTTCAAAATCAACTCATACGGGAATAAAAGACAATGTAAAGAAAAGAAACACACACCTATAAGTAACCTATTTTACCCTTTGCCCCCATCTGATTATAATATAAACACTTAGCTCGGGCCTTAAACATGCATTGCAGCCCTGAATGTATTTAATCTTGCTAAAACTTAGCAAAACAAGTGCAGCACTGACTTACATTTAATCAATAATTAATTGACTTGAGAAAGCCTATACTAGTGCTCGAATATCACTTTGTATGCTTACAGAACTTAAGGACTTAGCAGCCATCTCTCCATCAGCGACGAATCATATGACCGCTTTGCCATGCCTGCCTAGCCCATAGTAACTGCGAACATCACGGGCTAGATGGTCCTCGTCTCGAGTCCTGGTAGCGCCATGGTTGAACCCTGGAATGGTGATATATTTCAGTACATCTGCTTCACCACTTGGCGTGATCGTACACAAGATTTCTACCTTAGTGATAGTCTACCATTGATTATAGTCCTGATCTGTGCGTCACAAATTTACGGGAATTAGCCCGGTTGAAATCAGTCCCTCGCAGCGGTTATATCTACACGGTTCGCACACGTGACCATTGCGATCCGCGTGAATAATGGTCTCACAAGGCTCACAAATAATTGTATCTAATAAGTTTGTGAATTACTCCATGCCGCACTTGACGTTTCATAACAGTGAACATAATCATGTCATAACCATCACTGATTACTGAGGTTCACAAAGCACTGAGAATTAATAAGATTATGTAACACACAATGAGTACATACGTACACAACGAACGACTGATTTCGAAAGAGAAAACGAGCACGCTTCCCTCTCCAAACAAGCTTATATAGCCTTAAAAAGATGCCAATCGCGAGGTGAAGTCCCGGCTAACAGAGAGTCCTTCGTTTTATCGGCCGAGCAGATGTCAACGGCCTCTCCTTTAAATACGCACTTCTCACAATTGGGCACAGGCAAATACTATTATCGAATCCTGATATACGATAATTCTGTTCTTAATTATGTGTAAAGTCAGATCTGTGGAATTTAGCTTAGTGATGGATATATTGACTTAAATTCAGATGATTCCAGCCAGCCCTGGAAAAGCCAGGTTTGTCAACTTGAGATAACTGTTCTGTGGATCCCCATATTTAAATTTCATCCCCTCCAGGTTACAGCGATTGAGTTTGGTGCTATATTAGGGGTCTGCATGACTGAAATCACAGCTTGCGGCTTAATTCAGACTCGAGGAATCCGTTCCTTCCGGCTCAACACGGGCTTCTCATGGCGTATGGCACGGCCATCCAGGGTTTCTGCCTTCATTTCCTGCGACTCTATGACACGTTAAATAAAATTATGCCACAGTGTTCTAATAAATAAATTGTGGCATATGGCTCAGTACTTTCATTCACCATAATCACACGCATTTTCCTACACACGGCGGATGGCGCCCATCCTCCTCGGAGGCTCTGCCTAATAGGGGCTGGACCAGACTAGCAATAGCCAAAATCTTAGTATGTTTCCATCCTGGAAGAATAGCTTATACATGGTAAGTACTTGAGTTGATCGACCTGTTCAGCGAGGAATCCCACTTCTACCGCCTCAAGGGCAATGTCCTGGAGCGTGGGACATTGGGTCGGGAGATACAACTGGGGAGAATGACCAGTACCTCACCCAGGCGGCTCACCTGCTATGCTGAACAGGATCCTTGTGGGTGATGGGAAGATTGGAAGGGATAGACAAAAAAGAGGGAAGGAAGCGGCCGTGGCCTTATGTTAGGTACCATCCTGGCATTTGACTGGAGGAGAAGTGGGAAACCACGGAAAACCACTTCCAGGATGGCTGAGGTGGGAATCGAACCCACCTCTAATCGACTTCCCGAGGCTGATTGGACCCCGTTCCAGCCCTCGTACCACTTTACAAATTTCGTGGCAGAGCCTGGAATCGAAACCGGGCCCCCAGGAGAGGCAGCTAATCACACTAACCACTACACTACATAGGCAGACTATTATAACTTCCTTAGGTGAATATCTCGGTCTAGAAAGCCAAGAATAACGGCCGAGAGGATTCGTCTTGCTGATCACACGACACCTTGTAATATGCAGGCCTTTGGGCTGAGCAGCGGTCGCTTGGTAGGCCAAGGCCCTTCAAGGGCTGTAGTGCCATGGGGTTTGGTTTGGTTTTTAGATGAAATCTGAGACTGCAGGAAAATTAAGTCTTCGTAAAGGATGCCTATGCGAGTACGAAATGAAAATTTCAAAAAAGGCACCACTGAAGAAGGTTTCGAACCCTCACTGCTCCAACTAGCCTGTCCATCCACTTCTACCATACGCAATTCCGCGCAGCTACTTCAAGCGTGAAGGTCGTACTATAATAACTCTGTATTCATGCGGACAGCGAAAGTTCTCGTTTCGAAAAGTTACTGATGTGTTAAAGCCTTATGGTCTGGGTTTGAACGCTCTAACGGTAGTAATTACATGGCGTAAGCTTACACCTGCCGTACAACATTTGCGTGCAATAGATTATAAAATGCTGTGGAAAATAAATTTATACCAATTTAGATGTGATGAATAGGGCCCGAATTATTTTTAAATGTATATGCGCATATGCAAATGCATATTTTGAACGTTAGTGCTTATAGACACTTTATGTGTGATCAATTATCTAAGATTTCTGAACGAAATGAAAAATCTAATGAACTCTGTATGTTGTACATATGTTGGAAACATAAGAAGCATTCCCTGATCAAGGAAAAAAGTTTCAGTGTCACAATACAAGCAGGTAGACAACAGCTACTTCCTTCTTTCTGACCTCCCTTCCTCCTCCTTCCAGTAGCTTCCCGAGGTTTGCTTAAACAAGTGCATTCATATGTTAACTTGCTCTTCGTCTATTGCAGTGTTTCACCAGAGTAAACTGTAAAAATACCTAAAGTCTTTGTCAGAAAAATGTTCCGAGCAGTCAGTGCCAGTGTAGAATTATTGCTCAGTTACGTCCGTCGACGTAGAACGATCATTTTCAGCGTATGAATTAATTCTGGCCGACAACAGAAAGTTATTGACTCCTTAAAACATTGAAAAACTGTTGAAACCTACTGACATACATTACTTTTCAAGGAATTATTTCATGTTTATCAATTTAACAGTGAGTAACAGTTAAATATGCTTCTGGTGAGTGTATTTTGTTTTATTTTAGTGCACATTTTAGTGCATAAGTGCATGCATATTTTCGGAGTTTTTAGTGCATATGAATCCGGGCCCTAGTGATGAGACTATACAAAATGGCGGTGTATTGACATGACCGTAATAAGTCCTAACCTATCACGTTTTCTATGATACCGCGACCACCCTTCTCTATCAAAAGGAAATGGCCTCTTGGACCAATCAGATGAGCAATTCTCTACCGACAGCTAAAGGAGTGGCTTTGATTTTTACAGTACAGCAACATTCTGTAAAAGTGACTAAAGTATTGGACTCCGCTCTACATAAAATGGTACAGTGTTTTTGAGATGGGTCTCACTTACTGGCTTTTGTACAGTTTTTTCAGTGTGGGAGGAAGTCTATATCAGGCTAACTACACATAAAATTTCTGTAAAATATTGCGTTTGCATTTAACTACTAGCTGGTTGCATATTTCCGTGAAAATAGGGGCAGCTGTACCACGCGGTATATGTATCTCTGAAATATCAAAAATAAACAAATAAACAAAACCTGATGGTGAAGGAATCATCGCGATATCTCCATCCGTTCAAGAGAAATAAACCAAACGAAACCCCATGGCACTACAGTCCCTTGAAGGCCCTTGGCCTACCAAGCGACTGCTGCTCAGCCCGAAGGCCTGCATATTACGAGGTGTCGTGTGGTCATGACGACGAATCCTCTCGGCCGTTATTCTTGGCCTTCCAGACCGGGGCCGCTATCTCACCGTCAGATAGCTCCTCAATTCTAATCACTTAGGCTGAGTGGACCTCGAACCAGCCCTCAGGTCCAGGTAAAAATCCCTGCCCTGGCCGGGAATCGAACCTGGAGCCTCCGGGTAAGAGGCAGGCACGCTACCCCTACACCACGGGGGCCGGCAAGAGAAATAAACCCAACAAAACTATTGTAGTACGTCCTACACTGAGGTGGCGTCACCCACGCCATCATCTTGTCCAGTACGGCCGCGGCGATGTGGTGATGTAAAGTGATTACGTGACATTGAAATACATTTGTTGCATTCTGTACGTACGTTTCATTTCGCTAGAATGAACACGAAGACGCTGTCACGCCTAAACCTTACAGACAGCCTATGCAATTTGTTTAACCTGTGTGAAAACATGAAGGAACTATTGCTCGAAGAATTGGGGGGAAATTAATAAACAATTGGGGTGACGGGAGTTGAAAGCGTAGGCCTCGAATGATCAAATTTCGCCGAGCCAGAAGAAGAAAGTGATGGTCTACAATGTCCTAATCTCCTGAAAC
The DNA here is from genome assembly GCF_040414725.1 of Anabrus simplex. Lineage (NCBI taxonomy): Eukaryota > Metazoa > Arthropoda > Insecta > Orthoptera > Tettigoniidae > Anabrus > Anabrus simplex. The sequence goes on along the minus strand of NC_090267.1, from coordinate 309,259,828 downwards.
TTAACAATAACGTTACGCTGACTAACTGTTATTGTTATTTGGTACTCTGTACCTTCTGCTGCCACATGTCTCCGCAAAATGACATTGCTGCTACAATTACACACTAGACCGTCAGTGACGATACAGAGCAGCCAGTTGTCAATTATGACAAGACTAAGACAGATCTATGAAAGTAACAGACACGAATGAAAAAACATAGCATAGAGTAAATATTCTGTCTCATCGGAGATTGATCTGGTCTTTGAACTGTACCAAATTGTACCACAATTTATTGTGTAATCAACAATGTACGGAGAACGTTGTCACAGAACACGAACTTCTAATGTAATGATATAGATTTCTACTGAGAGAGTGGAATTTACGTCACAGGCATCTTGAATCTCACCGTCTCCATATTAACAGCTACCGTGAGAAGACATTATCTAAATACTTGAAATAGCATGCCATCCGTAATTACCTTTGTCCTAATTGTTATTCAAACTACTCATAACTCCTTCTCAGGTTCAGTGATACTGATATTAACACTTGTGATGCATATAGTTCAAGCTTTAGACTGAGTCACATTACAAGCAAATTATAGTCATAAAACAGTTTGCTTGCCATGTATTAATCCTAACGAACCACACCCTCTCTCAATGCACGATGGAGATTATAAATTAAACAGTAATAAGGGGCTTATTGCATACCTGTCAAATTCTGTAACAACACGTTTCAATTCACTTCGCTACTGAACCCAATAGATAAAGAGTTAATTAATTCCTGAAAAAAGCCTATCATATCTATGTGTTTTATAGTCTCAGTAAATTCATTTACAATATTCTCTGGCAAGGTAGACACAGCTAGTATATCCAAATAAAACTAATTGTGTTTCCTACGCAGTAATTGTACGTGTGGCTTGGCTAACGTCATCGTACTTGAAAGAGAAGCTACCTCTTCTTTGCAATATATTTCTGAAAGTCTGCGTATTTTATAGATCACATAAAATTTATGGTTCCAATATCACCATCTCCATACACCAATAATTCACAGTGTATTGTGTTGCTAAAATGATTAAGTTCACCAAGACTAACCTATATGAAGATATGGAGATTGATTCATAATGTAAATCAAGCATTTGTCTTATGTCTATGTGTTAAGTAAAATATACATAAAGAAAAATTAAATAAATACAGTTTTAAAACACATAAATGACCTTTGAACTGTCAAATTGAGCTAATAGCACCGCCACACTTTGTGCATCTGTTTGCGAGGAAATATATATCCGTAACACTTGACGAATTCATTGATTTCATCTTAACCAACATTTCAATAATTAAATGAACCCCTGGCATACAGTATATAACCGCCAGATGTTCTTCAGATATTGGAGTGGAATGTGGTCAGAGTGAGGAAATCCTCAGCCACACCGTTTGACATTCCTGACCAGGTTAATTGGAAAAGTTGTATCGTAAATACAGGACTTTCAGATTTAAAAGGAGCACATTCATTCTAATAGAAATTCAGATATGAAATCTACTCAACAGACTTGACAAAAGTGGACAATGACCCTTGTTGTAAAACGTGCGTTGGCTATAGAGTAGTGCAAGTTAATGACATCAGAGCACAGAATGAAGTTCATAAATTCTACACGAGATCAGATCAAACTTCTATATTGTGAATAGATCTATTAAAAACCAACTTGTCTGATTTCTATTTATGTTATAAGATGGTAACATTATGTTATTAACACGACTAAGTGTCTTTCCTGATTTCATATTCTGTATAGAATGTAGAGGACGAAGTTGTGCATAGTCTTGAACACTGGTGCCAAAGATGAGAGCAGTGCGGTTAGAACGGTGTCCTGAGCACTTCTCTTACCAGGAAAAGTTCGTCAGTACAGGAAATCGGCCTAGGCTAATATTAAAAGCTAAAGTAGTCCAAAAGCCTCCTAAGCGTTGAGATATGGTGCATATATCTATATCTAATCTTGGACCTACCTGTCACTAAATATTTAGATTCACATCGATCGATTTCCTAACATTCAGTTCATAAGATGCAGGAATAATCGAAAAGTTAACTCACACTATTCCTGAACTTTTTAGAAATGTAGTACTTGCTCATAGTACCTACCTATTTGGTAGTTGACATCCTTGAACTAAGACCAAAATCTCCACATAAACAGCCATGAATTTCTAAATATTCATTGTGGGTCATTTTTTGAAAACTTGCGTCACTAAAAAACATCATTTAAACGTAATAGCAGACTTGAAGTAATGGAAATGGAGTTCTTAAGAAATGCATTAGGGCCGACACGGAAAGATCGTATAAGAAATGAGGAGATACGGGCTAAGTTTGCAACAAAGAAGTTACTGAATAAAGCAGAAAGATCCAGGATTAAGTGGTTTGATTAAGTGAAAAGGACGCAGGAAACAAGAACTTCAGAAGCAGTATTAGAGTGTAGGGTAAAGGGTGTAAGACGAAGGAAGAAGTGGGTACAGGAAATGGAGGGTAGAGCGAAGTGTCGCAAATCGGCCCAAAGTATTTAGGGAAGAGTGCTGGAACAACAGAGATAGACGTCACTGATTCATTATCCTACTCAACAAGGAATCGGATAGTGGGATACAAGAGGAAGAAAGCGGAGTGGAACAAGAAAAAGAATTGCTTTTACACTGAACGTAGATTCATGAATTTTAAAGAACACGGAACACCATTTTCAGGGCTGCCGATGGTGAGATTCGAACTCAATATCTCCCGAACACAAGCTAACAGTAGCGCGACACTAACCGCACAGCTAACTCGTTCCGTATATCACAGTTTTAACGTTCTTCACTAAATTTGATGATTCGGAAGCAAAAGAATAAAAAAATCATTAAAATGTTTCTTACATACAAACAAGGATTATCACAATATCATGGTTTTAACATTTTGAAAAAGCTCGTGTTTTTTTCTTTTTCCTTCATTCTTTCTTTATTTGGATCATACAACATATAGGTAAACGGTACATGTATTTATCAAGAATGTAACTGTTCGTTAATATGTATAAAAATTATATATCCATTCTCTAAACCATTACCATAATTAACATACGTCACGCTGAAATTCGTAAATAATGAAAAAATCATAAAATAACAAAAATATATTCATATGAGGTTAATATTAGCATTCTTCTGGTTAAAATACCTCACTAACATTCTTCTCTGTTCCAGATTATTTTCTTATTCTCACACCTTTCCTATCAGTGTTTTTCTTCTAAAATGTGCATTTCGTTTGACTATTCCTCCAGGTTATACAAACTAACTTCACTTTTAGCTTACTGGACTAGTTTAACGGATGTTAACATGCAAATTCTTATCTTTATAAACACGTTTTGTGATTAAAAAACGTTGACGTATTACCTACCGCTTTAATCTACGGTATTTATTGTCTATTAATATGAAGGAACGGCTGTGATTTCTTACTACTCCTTTAAGGTCGCAATGACACATAGAAGATTGTCGGCAATGGAAGAATGGGAAAGCTAACAAGGAAGTTCTATTTCTATGATTTTTGTACATCTTTGTCATTTTTATAAAATTTTATCTGTTTTAAACTAGGGTGGCTTGTAGACAAGGAATTCAACAAGTGCCCTTTGCAGCGTTGAAATTACTAAACAATTTCCCGTTTAAAAAGAAAAGAGAACCCGGAATTTGAGTATGTCTGATAGCACAATAATTGGTATTCATAAAAGTGTATTATTACACCGTAAACAGCCTCGTGCAATTTTCTGTAGGTGACCAAATTCACACAAGGATTCATATTCTTTTTCCTAGACACGGAGCCATTTAGGGACAATAGATTCTATAGAGAAGAATAATCACATGCGAAAGAGATTTCTTCTCGTCTTTCTAAACGAATTAGTAAATAACACGTAGTTTCCATTTATTGAGAACTGAATTCTGTGAGATGCGGTGAACAGGCGTTTTGAGAGATTTAAGAAACAAGTACGCACAAGTCAAAACAGATCATAGATTTTTCAAAAAGTTAATAATAAAGTAGAGCGTCAGGAAAATTGATATACGGTTATGTTTTCACCGAGAGCTACGAAACATGTACTGTGCATTTTCGTGTTTTAGGTCTGTGTCTAATGTTTCCCAGTCTGTATCTTTGCAGTAAGTGAACCCGTATTTCATGAATTCATTCAGTTATTCACACTGTGGATGAATTTAAGTAAATGATTGAATGCAGAAAAACGAGATCACTAACTGAAAATATGCCAACTGTACTTGCTCGGAAAAACATCAGCAGATATTAAAATTACGAAACTGTAATTTCGTCAACATCTATCACTCTAAAATTACGGACTTCAGAATATCACTGTCATAGGTCTGCTGATCGGAGCAGGAGGAACAATTTCCAAGGCGTTCTCGAAATTCCGTGAAAGGTTCAATGCTCCATCAATGACTATAAATGTCGTTTGGTCAACTTTGAAAGGCGCTATTTCAAGTGGTTGTTGATTACTGAATAAATTGTCGTACAACGAGAGTTCTAGAATTTATCTAGAGATAATCTTGTGCTCAAGTTGTATTTATTTTGACTATTTAGCGATTAACTACAACATTAAATAAACCACGACAATAAAAGTGCATACAGAACCAATCAAATACATGGGAATTCATGACATATTATGCTGAGAACGAAACATTTAACACGGAAATATATTTTATTTTTGCATTTAAACTCGTTGGACTTGTACATCAGCTGTCAGCTTCACCAGAATTACACAGTTATGAACATGTATTATTGAATACAGCTAATCATGACAGAGTAAAGAAGATATAAGGCGTGATCAAAAAGTTTCCGTTTGAGGGCGTTGCTGCAACTGAGATGCAACGTAGCGCGACTCCGATGCGGGTATATAAGCACGGACATGTAGACAAAGGGATTAGTGTGGCAGTCTTGTTGTTCCGAGGTGCGTGCGTTACATACGACCCCGTGAACTCTGGCGGCGTTATTACCAAATGCGTCCAAACAAGACCAACGTGCTGTTACTCTGCTCTTGGCTGCCGAAGGACAAACACCGGTGGACATCCATCGGATAATGAAGACTGTGTATGGGCGCAGCATGTCTGTCGAAATCCACCATTGTGGAACGGTGCACTAAGTTCTGTGGGGATCGCGTTTCGACACAAGACGCCGGTTGATATGGGAGGCCAGCCTTATCCATTGCGGCCAACAACAAGCGAGGGGGGGGGGATAAGGCCTTTACTCCTGATCTCTCCAAATGCGATTACCACGCCGTCGGTCCCCTCAAAAAGGTCTTGAAGGGTCGACGCTTCTTGTCGGACGAGGATTTGTAGCAGTTGGTTACGGACTTCGTCACGCAGCAGCACACCGTGTTTTACAACACGGGGATATTCAACCTGGTGCGTGGGTGGGATGAGAGCATCAATGCTCACGGTGATTCTGCCTTATTGGCATCCCTATTCAGCACTGTGCGGCCGTCGAACGGAAACTTTTTAATCGCCCCTTCTATAAAGACGTTTGAATGAACTATTCTGATGAATTTATATGAAAACAAGTGAACGTAGGTGCGATAATATGAGTCATTATACGGCAAACGACAATAATGTGGTGATAAGCTGTTTATCGGTTGAATAATATCGGATTGGTCAAGAAAAACATCCCATATTTAGAAAATCGTAGAACACGCTTCGAAATTGTTAAAATTATCTCTGTAACTGAGCCTCCGTGGTTCAGACGGTAGCGCGTCGGCCTCTCACCGCTGGATACCGTGGTTCAAATCCCGGTCATTCCATGTGAGATTTGTGCTGGACAAAGCGGAGGCGCGACAGGTTTTTCTCCGGGTACTCCGGTTTTCCCTGTCATCTTTCATTCCAGCAACACTCTCCATTCTCATTTCGTAGCATCTATCATTCATTAATGTATCACTTTGGGAGTGGCGACCCCATCGTAATAACAGCCTAGATATGATTCATTCATTACATCCCTGACCCGGTCAGTGACTGGAAAACAGGTTGTAGGTTTTCATTTTCATCTCTGTAACTCCTGCTCTCTGGCCTTCACTACATTTTAGCTACAAAATATTTCCTATCCTATCTCTGTGGAGATTAACGTTGCATGATGAATGATTAAACTACTCAAGCGGCAATCCTGTCAAAAAATTCAAATATAGCTCGTAATTCACTTTATTATTTCAATATTTATGGCTAGAGTTCTATTTAAATACAGTGAATCCTGAGAGTCTGGGTCTGGAATTATCTGTGGCTTGCTCTAAGCGTGTGTTTATTTATTGTTCATACGCGTCGAAAACCTGCTGTGACTAAATTTTATAAATTATTTAAACTGTAAATATTCCTCGGTGAATTTCATTACCCATGAGAGGGTGAAGCCCAAGCAAAATATTAGTAGAATACAAAAGCGCCACATGGGAAAATATAAAATGGGAATAGACAAGCAAACGGACTTCTTTAACATTGCATATGCTGAGAAATATTTAATATCAGTTAAGCTTAACGTCGAATGCATTACCTCACCAGAATGTGCGATGGTTACACACGTAAAACATTCACGAACAGTATGCTGTGTTACCTACAATGTCTTCAGTCGCATTAGTGAGAAGCAATATACCTCCAGTGAATATCGATTACAAATACAAGGAATTGGACTTGTGCTTTATATTAGTATCTACTAGCTGATGTACCCGTGCTTCGCTACGGGATTCTCAGAAAGACTGTCTTTGTGGTTTTCGTAACTACAGTTAACTTAGGCCATTTAAAAACGTCAGTAGGAATGTAGCGATTAAAAGCAATGCTATCATATAAAATACTCGCTCAAATGAAAAACCGCACATTTTCTCACTTTTAACGAACAGTACTACGGTGCCGATCTAACAGTCCAAAGTTCCAGTGCCGGAATGACCAGGCCGCAGACAGCCGTGAGCACTCCTCAGCCATTATTCCGTTAAATATACATACTGCTCATTCCAATGAGTGCCTCAGAGTAGGTTTGAATACCTCGAATGCTATGATGAACCAGTGCGTTACGTACCAGTAGTATCACAAAATTTATGAGCCAGAGAAGAAAATTATCTAACTCCCCAGCTACTTCCCGCCAATATTCAGGCAGGCTGTTATACTCGGTAAGACCGGGGGAAGTTGGCCGTCCGGTTAGGGGCGCGCAGCTGTGACCTTGCATCCGGGAGATAGTGGGTTCGAAACCCACTGTCGAAAGCCCTAAAGATGGTTTACCATGGTCTCCTATTTTCACACCAGGTAAATGCTGGGGCTGTACCGTAATTATCGCCATGGCCGCTTCCTTTCCACTCCTAGCCCTTTCCTACCCCATCGTCGCCGTAATACCTATCTGTACCGGTGCAACGTAAAGCAAGTTTAATAAAAACTCGGTAAACAGCAATAATCCCATCTATCAGACATGACTGGCAACAGAAGACACAAAGCACATCACAACAAACAATGGGCAATGTAATGTTATTGTTGTTGAGTGTTATGAGCTTTCTGTATTGTAGGTATTCACATTTAGTTTCTTTGGACTCTGTGATATTAGGGCGTCTTACGAAATTATTTATAGGATACACTGTAGTTCCTTATTCCCCGACTTTACATACTGATTTTCATTAAATTCTTTTACCAATTTTATCGTGACTTGGCGCTGATATGCACTTAGCAACAAAAATCCAAATTCAAGAATATCTGTTATCATAGCCGGTACGGTAAAAATGTGTATGACATAAATGATCGGAGATTTTATACTGTATAATTTCAGTAATGTAGTATTTGTCGATAGGACCACTAAAAACACAAATATTTGTGGATTAAATTTTAGGCCTTCCCCTAAACTACCACTATACTCCACGTGAATAAAATAATTTATGGCCTAGATTGTAGCGACTTATTTCCCAACTTTGTATACGAATTTTCATTAAGATAGGACCACTAATAACATAACAATGTGAGAATTAAAGTTTAGGCTTCCCCTAAACTACAATTTCTTTCAGCGTGAATAAGATTATTTATGGCCTAGCGTAGAGACGTATTTCCCGACTTTGCATACCGATTTTCATTAAGATAGGACTACTAATAACATATATATTTGAGAATTAAATTTTAGGCGTTCCCCTAAACTACCATTTCTCTCAGCGTGAATAAGATTATTTATGGCCTAGATTGTAGAGATTTATTTCCCGACTTTACATACCGATTTTCATTAAATTCTCTTCAGCCGTTTTCTCGTGATGCGTCTACATACATACATACATACATACATACATACATACATACATACATACTGTACATACATATAGACAGACAGAAATTATGGAAAATTAAAAAGTGTATTTCCTTGCAACTATGGACATCACCGATACAGAAATACCGTCCTTTTTAAATTCTGAGCAATGTACAGACAAAACTCTTATTTTATATGTATAGATTTCGCCTCCTCTATTTAACTGTACTCATCACATAAACAGTTACCTTATATAAAATACTTTCGTCAACATGTATCATGTGTGGATGCATCGTCGAGCGATAGAGCACAACGAATTTATTCTTGCTTGCTGTTTTCCAGATTGATTCTCGTAGACAGAAAATATTCAATGTAATTCCATTTTCACAGTTTGATCTCCATGAATTCATGGCTGAAAAATGCTTAAATAATAATAATAATAATAATAATAATAATAATAATAATAATAATAATAATAATAATAATAATAATATGCCGATTATTTTACGTCACAGCGACAATAGTTGAGAAAACAAAGTATCAGGGTTGGAAAGAAACAGAATGGCCTCAAATTAACGTACAGCCGAGAAAATTGCCTGCTGTGAAAGTGGGAAACCACGAGAACTTCTGACATGCTAACAGTGTTCCGAATCCATCTCCCGAATAGAAATATGCTCTACTTTTTTTTTTAGGTAATTGACTCGCTTAGGATTAATACTATTGTTACGATTATTATTATTATTATTATTATTATTATTATTATTATTATTATTATTATTATTATTATTATTATTATTATTATTATTAGCAGGTGAGGCCCCTCTGACAAAGTGCTTTCCACTGTCGTGTTGAAGATAAGACAAATGAGTTTGTGGCTTGAGGTGTGAGGAGGTGGTATCTATAACAGCGTTTCTTTATTTAGTAGTAACCAAATACGTCTGCCTCTGTGGTGTAGTGGTTAGTGTGATTAGCTGCCACCCCCGGAGGCCCGGGTTCGATTTCCGGCTCTACCACGAAATTTGAAAAGTAGTACGAGGGCTGGAACGGGGTTCACTCAGCCTCGGGAGGTCAAGTGAGTAGAGGTGTGTTCGATTTCCACCTCAGCCAACCTTGAAGTGGTTTTCCGTGGTTACCCACTTCTCCTCCAGGCAAATGCCTGGTACCTAACTTAAGATCACGGCCGCTTCCTTTCCTCTTTCTTGTCTATCCCTTCTAATCTTCCCATCCCACACAAGTCCCCTGTTCAGCATAGCAGGTGAGGCAGCCTGGGCGAGGTACTAGTCATCCTCCCCAGTTGTATCCTCCGACCCAGAGCCTGAAGCTCCAGGACACTGCCCTTGAGTCGGTAGAGGTGGGATCTCTCGCCAAGTCCGAGGGAAAAACCGACCCTGGAGGGTAAACAAATAAAGAAGAGGAAGGAGAAGAAATAATCAAGTACATGTCCGTATTCTCCAGTAAGAAAAACAAAGCAATGGAAGGTAATAAGGGTGGGATAATGAGTTGAACGAGCTGTATATAAATTAAGTAACAAGAAAGAAACAAGAGAAAACAGATTTAATCATGTCTGCGCCACTAGTAACGTTCTGGCCAGGTTGTCAACAGAGTTTACCCCTTTCATATACATTCCAGTTTCGTTCTGGAGAGAATAAAGATGTCAGATTCATGCAGGGCATTTGATAATGTGGTAAACCGGTAGAATATGGAGCGTTGGTGGAGTGTTAGGTGCACATGAGGAACATGGAAAGCGGTCTAGGTCGGGTCCTGCAAAGATGAACATGTAACGGGAAATGACGAAACATAACAGTGTATTTAACAGCACCATTAACAATTCTGTCTCGAAAGCAGAGATCTATGTACTGTAGAAGTTTCCTTGGTCCAAGCTGTTGAAGTATGATAGAATGTTGTGCGGTATCTCGGTCGTGGTTATGGGTTTACACAATGTACGTAAAGAATAAAAATTCGCTGTTAATTTTGTTGACATTTTTAGGGGGTAAATGATGACCAAATGGGCAGCATAAATAAAAAATGCAAAAGTATAATTTAAGTCCGTTTAAGTTGCGAATTTCAGTAAATCTGAGTAAAAATACAAGAGAGCTCATGGCACGGAATTGTACTTGGCCTGTATGATAAGTTAAATTTAGGGCCGATGACCTTCGATGTTAGGCGCCTTAAAACAACAAGCATCATCATCATCAACATCATCATCATCATCATCAAGATAAATTTAGCTTGCCTTTTTATTTCATACCTGTGGGTAAACTCACGTTCATTCAGGCACATCGAAACTTTAACACATGTTTCAGCATTATTTTTGAGTTTCCATGTAGAGGCCCAATTAAAGCAAAAGTTCAAGGCATTTTGAACACACGATCACTAGTGTTCATTACGTTTTTGAACATTTTTAGATTATCTGCGTGTAGTAATATTGAACGCGGAGTACCCTTTTTCAGCCATCACTGATCTGCATTTAGGACTGTCGCCCAGGTGACAGATTTCCTATCCATTGTTTACCTAGTCTCTTCTCTAATCATTTCAAAGTAATTGGAAATTTGTCGAACATTCCTCTCGCTAAGTTATTCCCAATTTTGTCCCCTTAATTTCCAACTTTATCCTCATACCAGTTACCCGCCCCGGCTGGGCATGGGAGCAGTCATGAATTTAAGGCGATAAGCTACTTTTAACCGTGGACTTATAAGAATTCCTTGCATAAGACATTACTCGTTTTTCCTCCAGCATTGAACACAAAAAAAAATGATTTCGTGTCGATGTAAGGTTTGAAAGGGACATGTAATACTGTCCATGAGAAAGACATTCTGCACTGAGATCAAGTGTATCCACGCTATCTGATCGTGTGTTTTTTGTTATACCAAAGTAGACTTACAAGGAATTGGGCTCGTTTTAAATCAAAAGGTAAATCTGAAAGGATCATGGTGATAATCGGTATTAAGCCCGCTTCTCCTGTGCCACAGTCAGTTAATTTAATAACTTCAGTCAATCAGTTTTTAAAAATGTTCACTACCAATCGCGTCCATTATATACGGGTGTATATTACGTAAAAATATAATAGGCACCCCCACTTTCAAAACCAGCTTGGGTGTTTGCAAGCTGGAAGGGTGGAAAAAAAGTTAGCAATTCTATAGGGTAATGAACAGCTTTTTCATTACTGATTGCTGTATATACTCAGTAATGTACTTGAACCTAGGCTGTAAATTTGGACAAGGATTACTTCCTTTATCATTGTGAAGTCATTCCCTCTCTGTCCTGTGACATTCGAGAATCCCTTTGTTGGACAGTTTCATTGCTACGTGAAAACCGCACTTTTTCGAATGCAATGTTCTACGACCTAGATTCTCTTTCAGTCTCGACATGATGGGTTATCATTAATTTTATATAGATAACGAAAAATCACTGTAAAACTATTCATTATTGTACCGTAGAATATTCAACGAATGCTGGCCGAAGCCGTTGATAGCTCGCGCGCTGGCTCGCAATTTACTCAGTCGCTCTGAAGCTGGTCATTTACATTCCCATTGCTGATAACGGAAATTGCGCGAAAATATGAAATATCTCCGAAATTATAGACGAAAATAGCATTCTATATATATTACATTTTAATCTGCATTAGTTACTGGAAGGGAGTACGCAATTTATTTTGATGAGGATTATCTAATTAATTTAAACAGTTGTTTTTAAATTTAACGTTTCCAGACGTGCTTAAAAGAATGCTGAAAACCGCATCAAAATCCATTCGGTGGTTCTCGAGATTAGCCCGCACACCCACCCACCCACACACAGAGAGAGAGAGAGAGAGAGAGAGAGAGGGGAGGGAGGGAGACAGGATCGAGGAGTTTATTTTATACAAGGATACTATTATTATTATTATTATTATTATTATTATTATTATTATTATTATTATTATTATTAGGTCAAAGGTTCGCAGTTATTACGTCTGTAAATTGAGTGATTGTACAGAACAATCTGTAATTGTATCCAGTGTATGTTGTAATAATTTTGATGGAATATAATTAGGAAATTGAGTTTAGATAGTGTCCAACATTCGCCTGAAGTAAATGTGGGGACACACTTGAGAAAAATTACACTAGGGTTACCCGAAGACATTCTTCGTAACTCACATTTTATACTTAACCTTTGATATCTGGTTTCATTATCCTCGTAATGCTCACATTTGTCATGCTCTTTTTTGTGGATGGTTGGTGCCTATGAATATGGATACTTCGTCTGTATATCTGGCTACCTTTACACTGAACCTTGTTAAACATTTAGCCACCTAATGCTGGGAAAACTGTGATAATAAGCAGTCAAGAATGAAAATTACACTATTACAAATTGTACTAACATAATATCTTACAGAAAAATTAATTTTCTGGTACACAGAAAAAAGCGGTGACTACATTATTACATATTGGGTTATGAAATACGTCTATTCCGTGTAACCATGAATATTCGCCTGAAAAGGCTGCACACGTGCTAAACAGCTTGGGCTGAGGAGTTGCAGAAATCACCTCAACCAAGGGTACAAGGTAGTCAGCTGCTCGTTCGGTTTATTACAGAGTAATATCGCAAGTATCTGGCTAGATTAGTATTTATTAACATCAAAATGTTAAAGGAATATCTTAGGCAACCTATAATTCTTAATGGTAAGCGGTTTATAACATTCTGAGGTGACAGAATTATTACATGCCAATTTAATTGTAATATTTTACAGAACTTTTTTTACAAGTTGCTTTACGTCGCACCGACACAGGCAGGTCTTATGGCGACGATGGGATAGACAAAGGCTAGGAGTGGGAAGGAAGCGGCCGTGGCCTTAATTAAGGTACAGCGCCAGTATTTGTCTGCTGTGAAAATGGCAAACAACGGAAACCCATCTTCAGGGCTGCCGACAGTAGGGTTCGAACCCACTTTCTGCTAAGTACTGGCTAATGGCTGCAGCGACTGCAACTATCGAGCTCGGGACAAAACTGTTCAAGAGCGCGTCCTCCTGCTGCAAAATACATTGTACAACGACGTGCCACTGCCTGTCGTACACGTTCAGAGAACCTACTGTAGACATGTAGGGCCGATTGCAGAAACGATGACTAGTTTTAAGCCTTAGACATCGTCTACCTAAACAACGTCTAAATCGTTCACGATCTTCCATTGCATAAACAATGTTCTGTTGATGTTTAACTAGACATCCCTTAAAGTTTCAATTTTGGTTTGAAAATGGAGACAAAATTATCTCATGTAACTCTTTGCTTGTTCGCAACCAATGAAATTCGTCGGTGGGCGCGCCGAACGCCATTGGCTGTTTGTCTTCCTACGCATTACTCAAATATGGCTGAGCATGACTTGCCCACAGATAAGAGTATCGCTTTCGGTGGAAATTAAATCTCATAAGATTATCGACACTAAAGCAACACGCCACCGTACGGGGAAGTGTAGCTTTCATTATAGCGTTGTTACAGTGAGTGTTAATCTGCTCATAAATACGGTAGCTTCGACGAAGGGAAGATGAAGCAATAGTAATGTGTAACCGAGTGTGTTGTACGGGCCATATAGATGTAGCTTGCATTCTGGAAATCGTAGGTTCGAAACGTATCATCGGCAGCCGTGAAGATTGTTTTCACCGGGCGAGTTGGCCGTACGCGTTGAGGCGCGCGGCTGTGAGCTTGCATCCGGGAGATAGTAGGTTCGAATCCCACTATCGGCAGCCCTGAAGATGGTTTTCCGTGGTTTCCCATTTTCACACCAGGCAAATGCTGGGGCTGTACCTTAATTAAGGCCACGGCCGCTTCCTTCCAACTCCTAGGCCTTTCCTATCCCATCGTCGCCATAAGACCTATCTGTGTCGGAGCGACGTAAAGCCCCTAGCAAAAAAAAAAAAAGATTGTTTTACGCAGTTTCCCTATTTGTACACCAGGCAAATACTAGGGCTGTTATTATGGCCACGGCTCTTCTTCCCCAGTCCTCTTTTAAACAATAATCACCACTACTTCCCTTTTCCTATTTGATAGTTGCCAAAAACTTATACGATTATATATATATAAAAATCCCATATAACCTACTTTTTAGTTTTCACTATTATGTGTGTTTACTAGGCAGTAAATATAAGTGAATCCCTCCCAGTTGATGTATGTGACACCCCTCAGACGATCGGGACACGTAATTCTGAAATGCATGTAGTCGAGGTGACCTAAAATTCCATGCAAATTACCCCATGTACATAATAAAATATATCGGTTGCCAAGAATTGTATTCAAGTTGACAGTTACCGGACTGTCACTTTGTCAGTCTCAAGAAACAAGTCTCTCGTAAAGCGAAATCTTATTTTATGATTATCTCCCCGTTCATGTCAAAAGAATTGCTGCGATTTGGCAGCGGGCGACCCACAGAGAGGCCGTCGGACTAACCTTTCCTCCCGGAATCGTCTCAACATGATAATATAAATTACATATTTCATGGTACCTACATAACCTCTGATTGTCATTCACTCCTCTCATTTGAGGTTAAACAGTGCTCTCGGCAGTGTTTAAACATGACCGGTTGAACATCGGTTTTAGACAGTGTCCAAGTGATAAATAACGTCTCTGTAATGCGGCAGCCATGCTTAGGCATTGTTTAACCGTAGACATCGTCTAAATACCGTTTCTGCAATCGGTTCGTACTGTTTAGAGTTCATAGCTGCATGCACACGAGCGACGAACTCTTGCTCGAATTCAATTGGGGTCTGTCACATACCCTCGTTTCGTGGTATTGTCACATCACAGACATTGCATTCTGACATCAAGGAAATTTTTCAACAATTTTTTTTTACGTCGCACCGACACTGATAGGTCTTATGGCGACGATAGAATAGGAAAGGCCTAGAAGTGGGAAGGAAGCGGTTGTGGCCTAAATAATTTGCCTAGTGTTGAAATGGGAAACACAGAAAATCATCTTCTGGGCTCTCGACAGCGGTGTTCGAACCAACTCTCTCCCGGATCAAGCTCACAGCTGCGCGCCGCTAACCTCACAGCCAATTCGCCCGCTAAGGCATGTTTAACAATGGTTGTGAAGAGTGAAAGTCATGATTAATCTATACCCTTAAGTACAGTTTCTGATTTTTTAAGTCAGTTTTATAAGTCGATTCCTTACCAAAAGACATCTGTTTCTGTCTCTTTCCCTAAAAGTTGATGTATTGAGTTTTGGTACACCTTGTATATTCTTTATATAATTATTGGTTTATGTTTTATAACAATTTTTATTAGTAATTATATCTTCGTAATATTTTATGGTGACCGAGCTCGATAGCTGCAGTCGCTTAAGTGCGGCCAGTATCCAGTATTCGGGAGATAGTAGGTTCGAACCCCACTGTCGGCAGCCCTCAAAATGGTTTTCCGTGGTTTCCCATTTTCACACCAGGCAAATGCTGGGGCTGTACCTTAATTAAGGCCACGGCCGCTTCCTTCCCACTCCTAGCCCTTTCCTGTCCCATCGTCGCCGTAAGACCTATCTGTGTCGGTGCGACGTAAAACAACTAGCAAAAAAAAAAAAATTTTAAGGTGAGAACTAATGTTCATGTAATTCTTGCAATAATGTACTCGAACACATTCTATTCTATTCTATTCAGGCATGAAACATTAGAGGTATTTTATTCAGGGCACTGGGCAATGGACGATTTGTGGGCAATCGCCCGAAGCCATTCACTCCAGTATACAAATATCCCGAATCCGATTTCCCGAATTATCTTTCGCCGAAAACCTCTTCCCCCGAACGACAAATTCTAAAAAGTCTGAAATGGCTCCACATTTTCGTAATAGATATCATGCAAGAGGAAAATTTTCTCCTTATGAATCCTTGTTTAGGTGTAACGTTGTGAAACTTCTTCCAGACTGATCTTTTTTTATTGAAGATTGGCTGGCCGGTCTCCCTCCTCAATGTTTTCT
The DNA here is from genome assembly GCF_040414725.1 of Anabrus simplex. Taxonomy (NCBI): domain Eukaryota; kingdom Metazoa; phylum Arthropoda; class Insecta; order Orthoptera; family Tettigoniidae; genus Anabrus; species Anabrus simplex. The sequence continues at coordinate 309,243,677 of NC_090267.1, read as the reverse complement.
TCCAGCTCTCGCGTTCCATTAACAGTGCAAGCACACGTGGCGGAATCCCTAGAAAGTTCATTCTTCAGCACGTGTGCCTCAGTGGGTGGTCACTTACGATTCACTTCCGACTGGTTATGACTAATTCAGCTTCCGTAGCCTCTCGTTTCAGAGCATAGGTATGCGGTGATTTCTTAACCCCTTGTAAAACCCGAAGGTTGTAATAGTCCTAGCACGGCGTCCTTTGGTCCGTACTTTAGGCAGTCCCAGTAAGTTTTCTCAATGGGCAAAAATCTACTTCTAACAGTGTACTGTACATGTATCCATGACGTTTTACTCCTGTACCGTCTGAACTAATAATAATTTGAGCATCCATGTTCCCAATTCGTGGGGACGGGTTTGCAGCGATTGAATCATTTGTTAGTTCGGGTCTTCATATTACTCAAGATTTTGTATTGTTAGTGGTATTGTACAGTTCGAGATTTATGACTCGGGGAACATTCTTGGTATATTTCGATTCGCGCGATTTGGTTCGAGGTTTTTTTTCTATTCAGGCATGAAAGAGAGGTGTTTTATTCGGGGCACACGGCAGCAACACATTACATTCACTGCCTTCAATCTTCACTCAGTACTTCGCTCCCTCTTCGCGTCCATGCCTCGAACCAAGATTCAGGGCAGCTCCCGCCGACACTGCTGATATAGTCAATAATGGAAACCTCATGAAAACCTGTCCAGTTGCTTCCGAATTATTATGGAACAGGACACCGAGTGCTCTTCCGCACCTTGCACAGTGTTTCTACTAATAACCGATATAAAAGCTGATGTGGTGGGTGGCCTTTTAAATATATGGATCCACGGACTGTTTTTGTGTAACGTTTTATGTCCTACAGTTCTTACGCACATAAAGCAGTATTTGGATATCTTTATCAGTTTAGGCAGCACAAGCCGAGAAAGTGTTCGCGTACCGTCACCTTCTTCAAGTTATTTCGCAGAAACCGTTAGTGGTCGACTTCATTTCATCGTAATTTAATATCTAATACACGAAAACCTTCCACGAATATCCTCCAGTCAACAGCGAAAACATAAAAATATGTTAAGTGGTTCTTGAGTTATTACTGAACACAAATAAATACAGACAGAGAGAGATGAGTTTTCTACTTCACCAGTTGTTTTCATAAAATTAAGTTAGCCCAGTCCAGAACCATGAAGCAAGGAACAAAATCTAAAGTCTAAACTTGAATCCAGGCTCTCAAAAACAGCTGCCATGATGCTAGAACAAGGAACTGTCCACTCGAAGCAGAATGATCACGTTATAGCATTTATTTATAGCCATTATCATACAGAAAGTCTTTGCTTAAGTGGTGCAAGATACAAATAATAACTGTTTTTTTGTCCAAACAGCTGCGCCAATGTTAATAAATATAAGTGGCATCCTGTGCTCTTCGCATTGTTGCTAGTGTTGTGTAGTGTTTTGTTTTTTGTTTGTTCTCTCCCTCTTCTTCCGGAAGAGAGATTCAGTGTAGTGTTCTCTACTTAAAGGCTGTGGCAATCTGATTTTCATTCTTGTATGTCCTTTACACTGACAATTTATTTTTTATGTGTGCAGTGAGTGTTCCTTGTACATAGAGGATGACCAAATGTTGTATCAACAAATGTCAATTAAATAAATAAATAAATAAATAAATAAAAATGGCATCACAAATATTATTGTAATTATCAAATTATTTTGGAAGGTAGGAGACTGTACAATTCATCGATAGTGAAGATATTTTCAGAATTTTTCGATAAGAATTATTAAGGAGAATAAATTTGCCTCCTTTTTGATGTGTGTCCTAAAATTGGAATCATGACAAGAATGATCAAATTTCTTGTTATTATGTGCCACCTGGTAATGTTTTTTGTAGAGCTCCGTCCTACCTGAACCTGTAAATTGTCACCATACCACTGTTCTCTGTACATTAGTTAGCTGGGATATCAACATAAAGGCCTTTTGTGCCATCCCCAGTACTTTCTTTGTGTTCACTGAAATACACTACGGCTTCCTATGATGGCCGAGACTCAGATAAGAGCTCAGGAAGCGAGCCTGCTTTGTGAAGCCTTCAGGAGGAATTCCGTCTCCCAGTAACAGTATAGTCAGTTGTCACCGCAGGAAGTAACAAAACTATGAAAAATCTAACTGTATTACTATACATTAGTAGGAGTGAAGTACAGAATAATTCTCCATACAAGTCTGAAGAGACAAGTTGTTCCGATAAACCAGCCGATTACTTGATTGATAGTGCGAAATTGTGGAACTCAATCACTGTGTTTTTACTCAGAAGCTCAGATAGTTGGCAGAAAACTATTGAAAGTAGCAGGTAAAATACGAAAGTTAGCTTCAAGCTAGCTTTTACTGTATTAAACAGTTAAGAACTGTGACTAACTTTCTAATGATGAACATCAGTAACCCATAACTCAGAACACTACTCCTCATTTTTTGGAAGGCTGTGGAATACACGGCTTACTCTGTTCTATGTCTTCTGGTACGGGCTACAGAGTGTCTTTATCATAAAAGAAAGTAGCCTACGCGTTATATCGGATGCATTGATGCCAGACCTACTGTACATAAAAAGTTGTGCAAAGTCAGGCACATGTGACAAAACTCCCATATACCTCGAAATTTCAGATTTGATTGTTTGTTGCATATAATTGTACCGGTACCTCATACCCCACGGATCGAACGACGGTACAATTATTTAGGTATGACACGGGGCAAAATTCATAGCACGAGTTAAATGCACATAAATTAAAAGTAGATCTAACTTTAAATAATAGTCTAATAATCCATATAAATAAAATATTAACGACAATGTGTCTGTACATTGATTATTTTGGTGAAATCTCCTTATAGTTATCCGTTTCAGGTGTAATAGCGACCATCCACATACCGTTTATACCTTTGGTGTTTGTCTGAGTTCTTATACCTGAAAAACTACTGGATATATTTCAACCGAACTTCAGATTTAGAATTCGCCTGTCCTTGAGTAGGTTTTATGGATATTATGTCTAAATCCCTGAATGGACTGGGTATTTATACGAAGATCGAAACGGTGATGTTATTCTCCCATAATATATACATAACCAACCTTAATGGAAATCTACCAACTTTAATGGAAATCAATTTCAAAAACTTTTTCACATGTACACCTTTTCGATAGGATGAGTAATAAGGGAGACATCATTAACGGACTGTTTTACAGTCTTAAGCTCCAGAGAATCTGCCCCTTAAGCGGGTGCGCGCACAGCAGATTTATTTTAACTGGAAAACTACTTGGGAATATTTTAACTAAATTTCAAATTCAGTATCCACCTATCTGAAAGTAGGTTTCAGAATGAATAACACTTCAAAATTTCTGAAATGACTGAAGGTTTGCACTACGACTGGAACAGTTACTATACTCCCCCACAAAATATACGTGATCAACAAACATTAATGGCAATCTGACAACTTTATATGGTAATGTATTTCTAAATTTTTCTCTTGTACACTTTTTCAATAGGAGGATTAATAAGGAAGCTATCATTAACGGAATGTTTTACAGTCTAAGTCCTAGGGGACATAGTCCAAAAGTGGTTGCACATAGAGCAGATTTCTTATCTATATAAATAAAATCATAACGACCGTGTGTCATTACACTGATTAATAATATCTTGGTCAAATTTTCTTATACGCGTAGTTACTCGTTTCTAATATAATAATTGCCAGTATGTCCTGATCATTACTTGCCTTATACGTAATACTGATCATCTAAAGGATTCTTCCTTTTGGCGTCATTCTTTCTGCCTGATTATCTGTTTGTTTTCCTAAAATTGGAAAACTGCTGGACATATTTCAACCAAACTACGAATGTGGAATCTACGCATTCAGGATTGTGTTATCACTTTCGTTAGTTTATGCGGTAAAGTTATTTATCGTACGACGGATAATAACGAAGATGCTTACGAAAAATTGGATTTTAGTCCAAGTCCCTTGGAACACTTGTTGTATGCCACATCAAGGTGGGTTAATTAATTTGAAAAAATAAAGAACCATTTTACTCTGTTCAATAGAGGAGATCATAAGGGAGAGATCATCAAGGATGATTTTCATTAATCCTGAGTCCCAGCGCCACGCCAGTAGTCAGAGAAACAACTATATGTAACTGAGAAACAGGGAGAATTGCGCACTACTTCGTACCCGGAAGTCAACCGTACAATAAATTCTGAAATCGGCCCGATTCTGTCTCCACTTTGTAGAGTTTTATCATACTTCACGTTCCTGCCACATACTTTCGGAGAAAAATATCACTTACGCGTGTGAATGGAAGCATGTAACATCGCATAAATTCATGAAGGAAACACGCAATTAATTGCAAATTCCTGTTTGAAGAACGGGTACGAATGCTAATGATGATGATACACGAATATATTATAGTATATTATAGTAGAAAAGTAAGTGTTAAAATACATAACATATACATTTAGGCTGCCCACTATTTTCAGGTAGTGGTGTTACTCCTTCCATATATTCACCCATGTCTCTCGGTGGTCGAGGTTCAACTGAATCAGAACCAGTTGGCGATGTATCAACACGCAGCTGGGCGAAGTGCGAGATAACTTATGAATGCTATCTGATACAGAGTTCTAGTTTGTTTTAAAAACTACTTCAGACATCTATAAACACTTTCCTCGCTTAGTCACCAACGTACAGTTAATAAAATAAGTTTTTTAAATTTCGTGTGGCTATTTCTAGCCGAGTGCAGCCCTTGTAAGGCAGACCCTCCTATGAGGGTGGGCGGCATCTGCCATGTGTAGGGAACTGCGTGTTATTGTGGTGGAGGATAGTGTTATGTGTGGTGTGTGAGTTGCAGGGATGTTGGGGACAGAACAAACACCCAGCCCCTGGGCCATTGGAATTAACCAATGAAGGTTAAAATCCCCGACCCCGCCGGGAATCGAACCCGGAACCCTCTGAACCGAAGGCCAGTACGCTGACCATTCAGCCAATGAGTCGGACATAAAATAAGTTATTCGCTACCTACAGTTTCTGTGGTGCCTTTCGAGAATGTTCAAGAAATAATACCTGATGTAGGTATTTCGAGGTGACACCTGCTAGGCGACCTGCACGTCTGTGACAATGGGGCCCTACCAGGAAGGTGAGAAGAGTAATGGAGTGGCCCTTAGCCAGGCGAAACGGGACCACTCCTCGACAGCAGCAGCCATACTGTTCGGCACCACGACCGGCTGCGGAGCAGTGTGAGAGAGCTGCTAAGTTTATATTCACCCAGTGTGACCTGCGACAAATTGCCTGATGTAACCATTGTATATCTAGTGTGTATGGGTGCAAGAATAGAATTGACAAGAACAGAAAACCCGCCATTGTTTTTCACCGGTAAGTTATTCTTGTCGTACGCTAGTTCATACCTAACGTAGACACATGTGTTTATTTTTTCATGGAGAGAACATCATTTTTTAAAATATGGATTGGTGCAGGTTCCTTAATAACGCAGACCGTCAGGCCCTGCGAACGAAGGCAGTTAAGAGGAAGAACTGGACACCTGGTGTTATAGTGTTATTTGCAAGGAGCACTTTGCTCCTGAGCAAGTGAATAACACATACCGGTACTTATCCAGGCCGAGACTGAGGGAGAATACCTTCCTGAACCCATTCTCAGTCTATCCCAGCTAATTACAGCCATCAGGGTCTTAGATAATTATCACTTGAGGACTAAAATTACGACAGTGGGGGATATACTTTATTTTTCCGTTTGGATGACATTATAAATAATAATGCTTTGCAGAAAAGGAAGGAACCACGATCCAGGGATGTTGACACACTCGAGCCAAGTAATATGGCATTGAAGGGATCGATTCGCAGCAGGGTTGGGAATTTTAACCATAATTGGTTAATTCCGATGGCATGGGGGCTGGGTGTATGTGTCATCTTCATCAACATTTCATCCTCATCACGACGCGCAGGTCGCATACTAGCGTAAAATCAAAAGACCTGCCTCTGGCGAGCCGAAATTGTCCTCGGACACTCCTGCCACTAAAAGCCATACGACATTTTTATTGGTTTTTGTCTATCGCGTGATAAGTTATTTATCTGAAAAAAATCTAGATTCACGCCAAAATAGCTTAATTGCGAAAAATAGGCCTTTTATTAATTATCCATGAATTCACATTAGACATCAAAAGTAAAAGCGAAAAATTTTCTATAAGACCATGCAATAATTTTTTTTAGATTTATCGCTTTGGATTATCGTGAAATAGACAACATAGCGGGGTAGAAAAGGACGAAACTAAATGCAGAATATACGAGGTGCTAGTGAGAGGTAAATACTACATCTAACTCCATACTCTCTTTAAATGTAGAGATGCATAATAGAACAGGTCTGCCTCTTTCGCAGAATTTCCTTAGCCCGATCCTTCACCTTGACAACACGAAAGTGATTGTGTATGAATAATGTTAATAATGTTATTCCTAATGCAGCTGATGAATGAATTATAAATGGTGTGAAAGTATGAATAGGGTCGGTTGACGTATGCATTTCAGTAAACTTGGCGGACATCTTCTGACTCGGTGAGGAAGGGCACGGGAAACTGCGTCACTCCTCAGGGACTCCCGATTGATAGTGTAACTATCGGGGATACAGTCAGTCTTCAGGTTGAGGACACAGTGCATACACATACCTACCTGAACGTGGTCAGAGATACAGCGCCAGCTTTCCGAGCTCAGGTGAACAGGTTCGATCCTGGTTCAATTCGGTGATATGTGAAGGTGCTGAAATTCTGTAAATTTACAGGCACTAAAAGAAATCCTGCGGCACAACATTCCGGCATCTCGGCGTCTCCTAAGACCGTAAAATTAGTAAAAGGAACGAAAAACCAAATATCATTAACCAGCATCGAACATGCCAAGATGTGTCTGAGCTACTTTTTGCCAGTGGCTTTACGTCGCACCGACACAGATAGGTCTTATGGCGACGATGGGAAACGAAAGGGCTAGGAGTGGCAAGGAAGCGGCCGTGGCCTTAATTAAGGTACAGTCCCAGCATTTATCTGGTGTGAAAATGGGAAACCACGGGAAACCATCTTCAGGGCTGCCGAGAGTGGGATTCGAACCCATTATCTCCCGGATGCAACCTCACAGCTGCGCGCTCCAAACCGCACGGCCAACTCGCCCGGTAAGTGGTAGTAATAGTAGCCTATATTAACAACCAAGTTGGCCGTGCTGTTATGGTCGCGAAGCTGTGAGCTTGCATTCGGAAGATAGCAACCCTGAAGTTAGTTTTCCGTGCTTCCCCAGTTTAACACAGCGTAAATGCTGGGGGCTGTATCTTAATTACGGCCACGGCCGCTACCTTCCCAGTCTTAGCCCTTTCTCACCCTTCCGTCACCGAAAACCTTTGATCTGTAAGTACGTTAAACCACTAGCAAAAAATGAAATTGTTATTCACTATGCGTAAGACTGTATTCTTTTCCACTCCTCTAGTATTAGGCTTTCGAGGCATCTGAAGTCTTTCATTTCCTGTTATTTATTGCACGTCTTCTTCTTTACCTTAAATTCTCATTCATCGAAAGGTCACCCGCTTGCTCGTCATTAAGGTGCCCTTGGTTCAAATCCGATAATTTTGGAATTACATTTCCCATGATTCTTTTTCTTTAAATTTGCTTTAAGTTGCACCGACACAGATAGGTCTTATGGCGACGATGGGATAGGAAAAGGCGAGGAGTGGGAAGAAAATGGCCGTGATCTTAATTAAGGTACAGCCCAGCATTTGCCTAATGTAAAAATGGGAAACCACGGAAAACCATCTTCAGGGCTGCCGACAGTGGGGTTCGAACACACTATCTCCCAAATTCAAGCTCATAGTTGCGCGCCCCTAACCACACGGCCAACTCGCTCGCTGTTCCCATAAGCCGGATTCCACGTAAAATAGAGGTCTTGCCTTTAAGATCATGAAATTAACTGCCACCTGAAACTATAAAATTGCTTCCTAGTTTTCTTACTTCCCTCCTTTGATTATTAACACAAAGAACTGATAATCTAGCTGGTTTCCCCACATAGCAACAGTTATATTATTACCTTAAAATTCACCTCATCACGATTTGAAAATATTTGTATCTACTCCTGCTTTACTGCACACTGGACTGATAGAGTAGATTTAGTTAGCACTTCTCGTGGACAGGTGTGATGGATGACCGCTGTGATGAGAAGAAATTGCTCCTGCGTTGAACTGTGTATCGCTGAAATCCGTGTCAGGCAGAACAAGATGTGAGCCGTGCGGGAAATCTAACAAAGTGTTCAATGTGCTGAAACATATTGCAGCTTAAAAATAAAGATTCCAGACACTCCCCATTCTCGAGGTATCAGAAATTTCGAAATATATAAATTATACTTAAGAAAAATAATTATCGGAAGTTCATATCATAAATGTCAAATACTAAGAATTATAACAAATGAAATAACGGTGGTTACAACCCTGTGAGGCATAAACCCCATTGAGAGCTATTGTGGCCAGGATGACTGTTGTGAAGCCAGATGAGATGATTGGAGTTGCACATTGTTGATGTGATGACTTTCTCGCCATATCGCTTAGCTTTCTTGACAGGGTACACTGCTCCTCAGTGAACTCATGATGATGAGTGATCCTCTTTACAATTCTTAGTCCATTCAGCGGGTGGGTAAGGGATCGAACTCGTGTCCACAGAAGAGAAGCCAGCCAGTAATTTACGGGGCAACACAAAAAAGGCTGCGGTAAAACGTACTGGAAGTCGTTATCATTTCCACGATCGAATCGGTTAAATATCAGAAATTAAGGACGTTTTCGGAAACAATGCTAACACTGCCCTCTTAAAATATCCTTTATTATTATTATTATTATTATTATTATTATTATTATTATTATTATTATTATTATTATTATTATTATTATTATTATTATTGTTCCGAGGTATCTTTGGAACAGCAGAGGTGAAAGAAGGTGCTGGGATGAATAGGTCTCAACTTACGAAATTAAAGTTAATTTAAAATTTAACAAAGGTTATATTTTCTTTTCAAGATCAAGAAATAACAAGTATAACAGGTACTCAGTAGCATATCAACAAATTAAGAATGTACAATTGCAATTTGTTAATGGATTTGGGCTTCGAGCCCCCAGACACGCAATCCTTGAGCAATGAGCCCAACTTTACACATGAACAAAGTTCAACAACGGGGCAGAAAACCCCAATCATGCCAAGGAGCACTAGCTCCCAATTACCCAGTTAAGCCTGCTCGAGGCACACAGAAACCAAATTTAAGAAAGAGCAACCTGCTCACAAAGTTCAAGCCTATTCAAAGGCCACACCAAACTCAACCTTCAAGCTGCCCTCCAGGCACACAAGAACAGGGGTAAAAATACCCAACCTACTGAGGCCTATTCAGTAAAGAAACAGGACAATTACGTGGCCCCAAAATACCAACTTGAGTGGAGGCGTAACTGGCACTCCTAATACACCTTTTTAAAACCTATTTGGCACTAGGCCGCTTATGCAAGGGCTAATCCCATACTACGGAGGTGACACGATAGGAAAACTTTATTACATTACGAAGAGAAGGGAAACTGTTATGAAAACGTAGTCACCCCAAAACAATATGAGTGGGAGCTCGAGAGGGTTAGGCACTCTCTATCGCAATTTGTAGTTAAAGGGACAGAATTTATACCAAGTGTCTTTTACATTTTAAAGGAAAGTTTCTAACCTGCCCCGAGGGTTAAACTGCTGAGCCAGCGAGAAAAGAAGTTATTAAAAGGCCATTACCTTATGGATGAACTGCTGCCCGAAGAAAGAGGCGCTTCCCGCCCCCTGCTACATAATCACACTAGGATAGATGTTACTGAAGTGGCCCGGAGACCAGAAAATCAGCAGTTTAAATACCCTCGTGGAACATTCGAGACCTTTCAAGAATGAGACCCCACACCCCCCTCAATTTTATTGGGTAGTATAAAGCAACATCTCCATATCGGAGAAGACATACGTTATTGGTCAAAAATTAATTAGAGAAATTCGGGATTGGCTAAATTCAAAACAAGCGGAAAGAGAAGGGTTATACTGCCAACCCAAAAAATAACTGAAAGAAATTTAACAAAGAACAAACTTATGACTACAAAATTTCTTCAAAAAAGGTTCTTTCACTTCGCACCAGGGTGCACAATTGTAGTTCTTAAGTAGTGCCATCTAGAAGAGAATGTTCACACTTCTTACTACAGAGAAAACAAAAATGAATCGAAATCGACATAGTTCAGAACACTTCAAAATTTACAGTAAAGACAACTTCTGGGAAACCCTAGAATTAATGTGGTTGTTAAAGTTCAGGCTTTCTCCAGTAGAGGGAGTTTCAACTGGCGCAATGTTTGAATTAGCGGCGTGGAGGTGTACCGCCCGGTACAATTATTATTATTATTATTATTATTATTATTATTATTATTATTATTATTATTATTATTATTATTATCATTATCATCATCATCTCTCGTCCGACTGCTTGGCTGAATGGTCAGCGTTGAGGCTTTCGGTTCAGAGGGTCCCCGCTTCGATTCCCGGTCGGGTTTGGGACGTTAATAGAGTATGATTCTTCTGGCTCGGGGACTGGGTGTTTGTGTTTGTCCCAACATTTTCCTCTTCATATTCATACAACACACCACACTACCGACCACCACAGACACACGCAATAGTGATTACATCCACACCATATAGGGTTTGCGTCGGGAAGGGCATTCGGCCGTAAAACAGTGCCAAATTCATATGTGCTATACATTTCGCACCCGCGACCCCCCAGATCTGGTAAAAATCGATAGAAGAAGATTATTATATATCTTTCGTTCTCATATTACGTGATAAAATTAATATATATATATATATATATATATATATCGAAATATGAACTGGCAACTCGTGGACCATTGACTATAACAGTTTTGTGTCAAGCACGGAAAACAACATTTCAGCAAACGAATCCAGTGTTCCTGTGAGAAGCGCAACGGACTCTGTAATACACAGTACAGCGAGTCCGCTAGAGTTTTTGGTGTATACAAAGTTTCTTTTGAAAATTAATTGAGCAATTTAAAGACGTTTTGGTAGTAAAAGAAAACATATTGAGCCAAATTTTCTTATATCCGTCGTGCATTTAAAATGAGTTAGACCCTGCCGGTACATTTCTATACACCGATATATGGCAACAGTTTATTAATGACTGAGCGAGTTAGCCGTGCGGTTAAGGTCGCGTAGCTTGCATTAGGGAGACGGTGGGTTCGAACCCCTCCGTCGAAAGCCCGTTTTTTCGTATTTTCCCATTTTTACACCAGACAAATGGTGGAGATGTATCTTAATTAAGGCCACGGCCGCTTCCTCCCCAAACCTAGCCCTTCCCTATCCTTGCGTTCCCGAAAATCTTCAGTGTGTTAATGCGACGTTAAAACCACTACTAGCAATAAAGGAAGAACTAGTTTATTGATAACGTATTTTGTAGGGTTCATTAAAGTGTTGCCATGACGGCCTAGGCACACAAAATTCAATTTTTCAGACTGTCGTTAGCTCAAGAAACAATAGTTGTCTTAGAGAGTGTGTACTAAGATAATTTTGGCGTCTTGTAATGAAATTTTATTATATTATAATATATTTCCCGCTCGTGCAACATACAATGGCACATCCACTTGAAAGCCAAGTACGAAAATTCAAATCTCTATGATCAAAGGGAGTTTCTTTTACACGACTGTGAGAATTTTGGTTCAAAGGAATATTGTACGCACACACACACATAACGCGTAAAACTGTTAGTTGAATTTTTAAAAAAATGAATATGGCCAATAAACTAGCCTGTTCGAAAAGATTAAAGTTGTCGAAAGGTACACACACTAACTGAATCAGTGTTAGGAGACAACATCTAGCATTCCCAATGCGTTGATGCGTTTCCAATTGGCTTCTCTTGCACTGTGCCTAATTACCCTAGGGAACAATTTTGCTGAGTGCAAACAAAGTAGTCCGAATACGAGTATAATGCTGATTAGAATGTGTCCGAAGTCTAAGAGCTGTTAAACACTTCTAACTGGAATATTGAAAAGATTCCACACACACGTAAATTATCATTGAATTAATTGTCCGACTCGTTGACTGAATGGTCAGCGTACTGGCCTTCGGTTCAGAGGGTCCCGGGTTCGATTCCCGGCCGGGTCGGGGATTTTAACCTTCATTGGTTAACTGCAGTGGCCCGGGGGCTGGGTGTATGTGCTGTCCCCAACATTTCTGCAACTCACACACCACACAACACTATCCTCCACCACAATAACACGCAGTTTCCTAGACATGGCAGATGCCGCCCACCCTCATCGGAGTGTCTGCCTTACAAGGGCTGCACTCGGCTAGAAATAGCCACACGAAATTATTATTATTATTATTATTATTATTATTATTATTATTATTATTATTATTATTATTATTATTATTGATTTAATTTATAGTTTACTAGCGAATGTACCCGTGCTTCGCTACGGTATTCTACATTGTATTCGAATATCGAAGTAAATAGTGTGCATGCAGTAAATAAGATTGTTTTAAAATTGCATGTCTCTTAGCGTTATCCGAGAAAGAGCATGGGGAGGTCCCCGTACGTTGTTTCCAATGTAAAGTGTTTGTTATGGATTTGTGATATAACGGCAGGCTCACTTGCCTACTGCCATTCACAATCTGGGAAGTTTACATTATAATTGCAGGCCCCATTGCCTACTATGCGGACAGAATCGATTTGGGGAGTTTTCGTTAAAATGGCAGCCCCCGTTTCCTACTTCCAGACAGATTACAGTTGAGGAGTTTCTATCATAATGGCAGGTAATTACTCTACTGTCACTCGAAATTGAGTTGTGCAGTTATCATTATAATGCCAGGCCCATTTTCCTACTTCCAGCCAGCTTACTGCCAGTCACACCAAGTTGGTGAGTTTCCATCAAAATAGCAGGCCACTATGCCTAATGCCAGTCACATTTTAGATGAGGACATTTCTTTATAATGGCGGGCACCCTTGCCTACTGCCAAACACAATCGGGTAGGGGAGTTTTAAACAAAACTGCATGCTCACTTGCCTTCTGCAAGTCAAATCGAGAAGTGAACTATTCATTACAATTGTAGACCTTCCTTACTAATGACAGTTACACAGGAGTTGGAGATCGACATACGAAAGTATATGCGTGTTTACAATATTGATGACCTTCATTTACAGATTAACTGCTACTAAACGTACGTCATATCGACAAAGGATTATACCATAAGACACGCCGGATTTAGTGGCCTAAATGGCTGGTCCTATGATATGTCATCTATTCATGGGTCAGATTGAGTTAGAAATGTGGAACAGGGTAACGTTCTTGTAAGATTATCTCACATTACATTACTTTTCGGATAATTATGTGACAGCTACATACATAGCATTTGGCTCATATATGGCTACTGGGTGGGCCAATTTTCGTGAAGAGTTTGATGATTCTGTATTTCATATAAGTAATCTAAGGTATGAATTATGCATGTGAAAATTCCAAATTGACTTAACATCCATTAATAGAGGAAAATCAAACGTAAAAGGGATACAGATACGGCAAAAAGTCATAAGACCAAGGTTGTAGATCAATCCAAATTGAACGGAGATTGTGCACTCTGTTATGTGATAGGAATTTCCGAAGGTCTGCACCATCATTAAAATTGCCTGCATATTTCGATATTCTTCGGGGATAAAAAGTGAAAAATTTAATGATCTTGGATGTTTTCCGTTCGTTACAGACTAAAACGTATAATTTTGTCAAATTTCAATTATCTTCTTTTTCTTCTGGCAGATTATGCCGCAATCTGGATTTTGGGCGAGACGGGTAAAACTTAGGACTTTCAGGAAACTAAACCAAAAATTATGCAGATGGTCATTATTACCCCTTAAACGGAAAGCTGTACGAAAATTTAGCCAAAATTGTCAGTGTAGAGGCACACAGTCGTTACGATTTGATTTATATAGATAAGGAATCTGCTCCATGTAAAACACCTTTTTGGCTATGTCCGCTCGACTTAACCTGCAAAACTGACCATTCATGATATCTCCCTTATTAATCCTCCTGACGAAAAAATGCACATGAAAAAAAGGTTTAGAGGTGGAGTTCCATCACGTTTGGTCGATTTCCAGTCAGGTTGGTCTTGTTCTGTATATATTGTGGAAGAGTAAAATCACCATTTCGGTTCCCTATAAACCGCCAGTCCATTCCGGAACATGAAATGTTATTTACGTTTAAAACCTACCTTTGGACAGGTGGATGCTAAATATGAATTTTGGTTCGAATGTCTTCAGTAGTTTTCAAGTTGTAAGGAATACGCTTTACACGCACCTGCTCGAGAGTTAAGTCCGATGGGACTTGTACAAAAAAAACGGTCCGTTAATGATATCTCCCTTATTAATCCTCGTATCGAAATGATGCACATGAGAAAAAAAGGTTTAGAAATTAATTTCTACCAAGGCAGGTAGATTTAAATTAACGTTGGTTGTGTATATTTTGTGGAAGTGCAAAATCACTGTTTCGGTTTCGTATAAACCCCCAGTCAGTTCAGGGATTTAGAAACAATATTTGCCCTAAAACCTATCAAGGACAGGTGTATTCTAAATATGAATATTGGTGGAAATACATCCAGTAGTTTGTAGCACTCGCGTACATACGGCGTAATTAAGGAAGAAAATAATACAGTTAAGAAAGTTGAAAGTAATAGAAAATGGATTATAACTGAGGACAGCCGGATAACGACAAATATGTAAATGCCATGTTAATGTATTGGAAAATCAAATGCCCCTCAATAAATTATGCTAGTGTGAGTTATGGATATAATAAAGCGGTAACAGAGGAGAAATTTAAGTCCATTGATTCCTAGGTAAACAAATAATAAGAAGATGACTAATGGTGTTATTACTTAATCTATTCGAAGGCGGTTATAACATCCAACGATATTCCGCCAATATCCCGCAGATAGGCCGATTGACGCCTCTCTTGCCTTCTACCCAAGGAACAACCACGAATTTAAAAGCATGATGAGGAAAATGGCAATACGTTACTTCACTGCTGGCATGCAGTCAGAGACGTTGCCATGGTAACCTGTAGGTTCGTTGTCGGTCTGTCGGTCACTCAATGCAGAGCATGGTACCAGCAGAAAATTGTAAATTTCTCCGTCATGTAAAGAGTAAGGTAAATTATGAACATAACGAAAGTTGTTTATAATGAAGAGACGTTTCACGTACGGTAAACGAAGTTTACAGAAAATCAATAGTATAAGAGAAAATGGAGGAAAACCATTCTGGTTTTCCTATAAACCCCCCGTGTATTCAAAGATTTTAAAATGATATGCATATCGAAACCTTCCTCGGGATGAGTATACTCTAAATATGAAATTTGGTTGAGATCTACTCAGCCGTTTCGACGTGATGGTGGAAAAACCATTCTGGTTTTCCTATAAACCCCCGTGTATTCAAAGATTTTAAAATGATATGCATATCTAAACCTTCCCCGGGAGGAGTATACTCTAAATATGAAGTTTGGTTGAGATCTATCCAGCCGTTTCGACGTGATGGTGGAAAAACCATTCTGGTTTCCCTATAAACCCACCATGTATTCAAAGATTTTAAAATGATATGCATATCGAAACCTTCCCCGGGAGGAGTATACTCTAAATATGAAGTTTAGTTGAGATCTATCCAGCCGTTTCGACGTGATGGTGGAAAAACCATTCTGGTTTTCCTATAAACCCCCGTGTATTCAAAGATTTTAAAATGATATGCATATCGAAACCTTCCCCGGGATGAGTATACTCTAAATATGAAATTTGGTTGAGATCTATCCAGCCGTTTCGACGTGATGGTGGAAAAACCATTCTGGTTTTCCTATAAACCCCCCGTGTATTCAAAGATTTTAAAATGATATGCATATCGAAACCTTCCCCGGGAGGAGTATACTCTAAATATGAAGTTTGGTTGAGATCTATCCAGCCGTTTCGACGTGATGGTGGAAAAACCATTCTGGTTTTCCTATAAACCCCCCGTGTATTCAAAGATTTTAAGATGATATGCATATCGAAACCTTCCCCGGGATGAGTATACTCTAAATATGAAGTTTGGTTGAGATCTATCCAGCCGTTTCGACGTGATGGTGGAACAAACAGACAGACAAACAAACAGACACGAACAATTTTATTTATATAGATTGTTGATTTAACGAAGATGGTAATGAAAATGAACCAGTATCATTATTTTGGAAATTCAGAATATAGTACACCAATATTACTGACTAGCATTTGTACCCGTTCTTCGCGCGAGGATTTGGGATGGATAGACATGTTTCCTTCATGAACTGATGCGAAGTTATATATCTCTATTCACACCTTTAATATGGGATGTTAAACCGAGATTTTCCCTCGAAATCACGTGTCAGTAACGTGAACAAAGTCGAGAGAGAATGAGGACGATTCCCGACTGTATTGTACGGTACAGCTCCAGAACACCTCATAAATGTAGTCAAGGCACTTTATGGTAACAACAGGTCCCATGTTTGCGTCAACGATACTATCTCAGGACCAATCCAAACCGAAACTGTCGTCAGAGAAGGGTGCATCCTGTCACCTCTACTCCATAACATCTACTCGGAATACAATATGAGGTAGGTGTTGCAAGACTGAGGAGACATTCGAGTAGGGTGAAAGTCGATCAACAACGTGACGTATCCAAACGATACCCTCATCATAGCATCGAGCGCCAAGGAGATGGAGATCATCATAGACCGTCTCACAAGAACCAGTGGAGAGTGTGGAACGGAAATCAACGTTGGCAAAACAAAGGTCATAATCGTGGACCGGACAAATAACTTGCCACACCTGAGACAAAGATGAGGTTTTGAGGTGGTGAGCAGATTCGTTTTTTTCTGTGCTCTGATAACGAGAAATGGGGACTGGTCGGATAAGATCAGGAGACTCCTTGCAATGGGACGTAATAAAACGGCGAAGGAGATCAAGATCTCAAATGACAGAGCCAACACTAAAAACACCAAACTTAAGCTGGTAAATGCTCTGGTTTTCCCCTTCGTCACATACACAGCTCAAACCCCGACAAGTAATAAAGCCGACATGAGGAAGATTGATGCGCCGGAAATTTGGGTATCCTGGACCGAATCCCGAATGAACGTTTCTGTCCTAAAAGAGGTCGAGATCAAGGACAGGGTCATGAAAAAGGTTAGCCAGGCCTATTTTAGACACCTTGGCCACTTATCAAGGAGGATGGGAACCATAGAAAAGCTGATCGTGAAGGGAAAAGTGCAAGTACAAACGACCTAAAAAAAAAAGCTCCAGCAAGGCTGACTGACCAGATTGAAGGAGTTGGGTGGGAGGTCTCTACATTAAGCGACGCATCTAGCTCAAGATAGAGGAGTATAGCGAGAACTCTGCAATCACATATGACATGCCACCACACACTGTGAGAGGTACATGGAGAGAGAGAGAGGGGGGGGGGGGAGGGCTCCAGCTTCTGGTCCGAAGTTACAAAATTCCCCCTTTCCCTGAGATGCATATTTGTCTGACTACTGGCGCGGTGCTGTGACTGAAAACTCGCGAAACCCATCGTTGATGATACCGTGCCTCTGATTCCTTCCTTATTACCTGCTCTATCGAAAAGAGTAAACTGGCTCTTTTGTTCTTCCCGTTAACCTTGAAGTGATATGTACCAAGTGTCCCACAGAATTTGGACTACAAGACAAAATTTTTGTAAGCATATCAGATACTATCCGTCGTACGATAAATATGTATGCACGAACAACTGGAAATAATATATTCTTCAACGTGTGTTATATACAGTACTAGCAAGATACCCGTGCTTTGCTACGTTTTTAAAATGAAGGTTATTATTCGAAGTTTTACATTTTGGAGAGTTCACTGACAGCTGAGCCTGTAAAATACGTCCTCAGTTCGTACGTCAAACGGTTTTGGGGGAATGATTATTTATTTTATAACCTAACACTCACTTGAACCTCGTACAGAAGAATTTGAATGTTTTAAACCATATCTTATTTAACATCTAGGACGTAAAAGCGCCCAACCTGTGAAATTTTGATTTCATACATCGAATAGTAGTGGAGGAATGAATACTTTTTAAGGGCTGAATGTTTTGAAATATTTATTAAGGTCTAGAATATAGTAGACTACTCTTCATAAAAAAAAGTTATGTTCGTGCCTGAAACGGTTTCGCAAGAATGGATATTGTGTTTCTGAGAGGCAACCACCATCTAAACCTCTTAGGGGACATATATATGGTATTTTACACCTAGGACATAAAAGAAGACCCTTCTCGTAAAATTACAAGTTTGTAAGCCGAACGGTTTTGTAGGGATGAATAATTTAGTTTACACTTTACACTTTAGCGGTGGAACGTTTAAAAATATTTTCTATTTCACACCTAGGATTTAAAATATATACCGCTATTCGGAATGTTGTCTTCGTACGTTAAACCATTTCGGAGGAAGGAAGGAATATATTTGTTTTCGGATCTTAAACCCCATTTAACTATCTGAGGTGTTAAATTTGTTTCAAGCCTTCTGTTATTTAACACAGAGGATATCATTTGACATTTTAACTTCGTAATTTAAAGGGTTTCATATGAAGGTACATTTCTGTCGTCATTCCTCATCCCCCAATCAAAAGCCCTTAGTGGTGTGTTGTTTTAAGTCCAGATTTTATTGCTAACTCCACAAAAATAATTCAACTCCTTTTACAGCCCCTTAAATTGATCCCCCCAACAAAAAGTGCTTGTTTCTTTATTTTCAAAGGAGATTCCAAGTACCTATTTTCACGTCCGTAACATCCTTCTTTTTGTGATATAAGTATTCTCATACAAAGAATTAAACCCATTTTTCAGATCATTACCCACCCTTTATTGGATTTTCCGTAAACAAAAAAATGCGTGTTTGTTTTCTAAAGAATATTCCAAATACAATTTTCATGCCTGTAAAATCTTCACTTTTTAAGGTATAAGTATCCTCATAAAAATAATTCAACACTTTTCAGACCTTTTTACACCCCCCACCCTTTTAAGTGGATTTTACGAAAACATTAGAATACGTGTTTCTTTATTTTTAAAGGATATTCTAAATACCAATTTTTACGTCAGAAATATCTTCATATTTTTATATACTAGTATCCTAATAAAAGTAATTCAACCCCTATTTCAGTCCTTTTGACACCGTCCCCCTCCAAGAGATTTTTCCGAAAACAAAAAGTTTGTGTTACTTATTTTTAAAAGAGATTAAAAATACCAATTTTTACGTCTGTAACATGCTCCGTATTTTGAGATATACTAATTTTAAAAATTCACCCCCCCACCTTTGTCAATCTTGTTCACCATCTCCCCTCCCCCACATTTAAGTAGGTTTTCCAAAAGCATAAAAAATACGCGTTTCTTTTTTAAAGGAGATTCCAAATAAAACTTTCCATGACCGTAACATGTTTAGTTGTTGAGATATAAGTATCCTGCAAAAGGAATTCAACTCCTTTCTCACCGTTTTTCACCCCCTCTAGAGGATTTTTCAGAACAACTAGCTCCTACCTGTCCCATTGTTGGATGCGCTAGCGAGTGCTTGGATGTTCCAAAAGCTCTGTATTATCTTAGCGATAAAGTAGTTAATAGTTGCAGAAATTTAGCAAATTGTGTGTGTGTGTGTTTTTTATATTTAGTTCCACAAATATTGGTGTTTAGTGTTTGTAGTAATTGAGGTTAGTGGTATTTGTTTACAATTTTTAGACTGAGTAGCTCCGTAGGTGTTCGCTAGATTACAAGCTGTAATTCAGGACTGCGTTAAAGACAAATATATATATTTTTAAACATTATTATTAAAATATCAGTAGGTGTGTTTATAAAATACAAAGTTGAAAAACTAGAAAAATAGCTGGAATTGATAAGGTTTCGGGGGATATACTAAAGACAATGGGTTGGGATATAATACCATATCTGAAGTACTTATTTGATCATTGTTTGTATGAAGGAGTTATACCAAATGAATGGAGAGTTGCTATAGTAGCCCCTGTGAACAAAGGAGAGGGTGATAGACGTAAAGCTGAAGATTACAGACCAGTCAGTTTGACATGCGTTGCATGGGAAAGCATTCTTTCGGTAATATTAGACATGTTTGCGAAATTAATAACTGGTCTGATAGAAGGCAGTTTAGGTTTAGGAAAGGTTATTTCAATGAAGCTCAACTCCTAGGATTGACTTATCTAAGGCATTTGATAGGGTAGATCATGATAGACTACTGGAAAAAATGGGTGCAAATGGACTAGAAAAAAGAGTGACTGAATGGGTGGCTATATTTCTAGAAAATAGAACTCAGAGAATTAGAGTACGTGAAGCTTTATCTTCCCCAGTAATAATTAAGAGGGGAATTCCTCAAGGCAGTATTATCGGACCTTTATGTTTTCCTATATATATATATATATTATTTCTCCTTAATCTTTGACCGAGAGTTCGTTTAAGACAGTTGGGTCTCATCGTGATTATTGTTGCTCGCTTAGCACCACCCGGGGGACACGTGCAGAGAAATGAAGAGGTAAATTCTGCGGACGTGAGCAACAGTGGAACAGGTGCTAGCAGTGGCAACTCATATTGAAAATGGCTTTGAGAAGAAGCTGATAAGCATGGGTGTCTTCTTAGATCTAACTGCTGCTTATGATACCGTTTGGCATGACAAACTGCTGCTCAAATTCATTAGTATCATCCCTTGTCGGAAACTAACCACTCTAATAGGCAATATGCTGAGCAATAGGTATTTCCAAGTGTTTTCAGAAAACTCTACAAGTCGGGTGCACAAAATAAATGATGGGCTCCCACAGGGCTCTGTGTTGGCTCCACTCCTTTTTAATTTGTACATATATGATCTTCCAAATACCAAGTCCAAGAAATTTATTTACGCCGATGATATTGCCTTGATAGCCCAGGACCAAACCTTCCCCGAAGCTGAAGCAACATTAACAGCAGATCTGAAGATATTGGATGAATAATTCAAACATAATTCTCTTCGACCGAATCCTCAAAAGACAGTTGTATCAACTTTCCATCTACGGAACAAACATGCAAATTACAATCCTACAGTCAGTTTCAGAGATGAGATTCTCCAATGCTGCAGTAACCCTAAATACCTAGGGGTGGCCCTGGACAGGTCACCGACATATAAAATGCATCTCAAGAATGTAGCAGCTAAAATTAAAACCCGGAACAACATATTACAGAAGTTAACAGGGACCACCTGGGGTGCCAATGCATCAGTCCTTAGATCCACAGCTCTGGCTCTTTCGTACTCAGTTGCAGAATACTGCTGTTCTACATGGTTAAACAGTGCTCACACCAAAATAATTGACACACAGCTCAATCAAGCAATGCGCCTCATCACAGGATGTATTCAATCTACTAACACGCACTGGCTATCGGTTCTAAGTAATATTCCACCCCCACCCCTAAGAAGATCTCAGTCATTGCTGAACATATGGAAGAAAATTGAAAACAACCCACTGTTACCAATACATTCAGATTGTCCAGTATCATTACCGCAGCGATTAAAGTCCAGACAACAATCGTGGCGAACAGCAATCAACCTGCAAGACAATAACTTCAAAATACTAGATGCATGGAACAATCAGTGGCAGAGTCAAAACTCCCTGACACATCATTACTTAATAAAAACTCCTTGGGAGCAGCCCGCAGGCTCGACGACAGTGGTGTGTACTGAATAGGATAAGGACCGGCCAAGGAAGATGCGGTGCAATACTGCACAAGTGGAGTTGGAAGTCCTCTCCTCATTGCGACTGTGGTGAAGAACAGCAAACCATGGATCACATAGTGCTCGAATGTCCCCTCAGAGCGTTTAGAGGCTCAATGAAGGATCTCCACAACCTAACACAAGAAGCCGTTGAGTGGATTAACCATCTGGACATAGTATTGTTAATAATTTTATGAACTTGAGAGTGTATGTATATGTGTGTATTTTTGTACATATTTTGTAAATAGCTGATATTCCTCCTTTCATCATACGATAAATAATAATTATATATATATCAATGATATGTATAAAGAAGTGGAATCAGAGATAAGGCTTTTTGCAGGTGATGTTATTCTGTACAGAGTAATAAATTTCTACGATTTTGAGCAACTGCAAAATGACCTCGATAATATTGTGAGATGGACAGTATGCAATGGTATGATGATAAACGGGGTTAAAAGTCAGGTTGTTACTTTCACAAATAGGAAAAGTCCTCTCAGTTTTAATTACTGCGTTGATGGGGTGAAAGCTCCTTTTGGGGATCAATGTAAGTACCAAGGTGTTAATATAAGGAAAGATCTTCATTGGGGTAATGACATAAATATAATGTAATTAAAAGGTACAGATCCCTGCACATGGTTATGAGGGTATTTAGGAGTTGTAGTAAGGATGTAAATAAGAGGGCATATAAATCTCTGGTAAGACCCAAGCTAGAGTATGGTTCCAGTGTATGGGACCCTCACCAGGATTACTTTATTCAAGAACTGGAAAAAATCCAAAGAAGAGCAGCTCGATTTGTTCTGGGTGTTTCCGACAAAAGAGTAGCGTTACAAAAATGTTGTAAAGTTTGGGCTGGGAAGACTTGGGAGAAAGCAGACGAGCTGCTCAACTGCCACTTCGTGGAACAGTACGATATCTAGTTTCAGTTGAGGTTGAGCTTAAATATTGTAACAATTTTAATTCTTGTTCTAACTCCTCTTAAGGCTTTGCGATCATCAGTTGTGCTACTGGACTGGCCGAGCAATCTGTATCTGTTTGACGACTTATAGTTATTTCGTTGTTTGGTTTCCTCGTCTAAATGAAATGACATTTCTGCCATTTTTATTTGAACCACCAACGATGTTTCACTTATCCAATCGTCTGAGAGCAGAACTTTTGCTCACGATTAGCATCACACATTGAATATCGAGCATAGCTCTTCTTAAGCCTGTCGACCGAGAACCTGGCCTCACGCTCTGAAGCAGTCTTGCTGTGCTAAATGCTAGATAGTAGAGTGCTAGCTAGCTGCCCCAAGGTAGTGGGTTTGACCCTGTCTCACTTCGATGGTATATGAAGAGGTGACGCTCGTGGAAAGCTGCAAATCACTTGTCGGTAGACCTACCTGTACATAAATGAACTCTTGCGGCACAAAATATCCGGCTTCTCGATGTCTTCGGAAACCTTGGGACATAAAACAACATTATTAAAAACAGCCTCAGACGCCCTATATTTACAATGAAATTCTCTCAACGAGCTGACCAGTAAGACAGCCACGAGGAAGTCTTTCGCTGGTTGCTAGGCGTGCTCAGTTTGGTACAGTTTTTATATCTCCGGAAATTATAAACTTCATACAGAAAATGTTTCATAGAGCAAAGTTGTTTTAAATTGCATTTTACGTTTTACTTTAACATTTCTTCGTAAATCGGATATTATCGATTATAATAAAATTCGTTATTTCATGTTTCATTAGTACCGGTCAAAAATTTAGGACCACATTGAAAAATCATGAAGTTCCATCTAGAACCTACAATTTTGCTACTAGACCTCTGTATCTTTTTTCCTGAGCTCTTGCATCTAATATGATATACATCGCCTGATTTCAGTGATTTACGCCAAGTATTGTATAAGTTATACAATTTTAAATGTTATAAGATCACATCAGAAAGTCAACATTTTTGGAAATATTATGTACTGTATCCTCTAATTGGTTTCAAGTATCACCACCAAGATTGATGTAGAGACTTAGCAATAGTTAGGGGTCATTTTAGTATAAATATGAAAATTCCGAAAAATGCGGCACCCATTTGTGGGTTTTTTTTTCAAACCAGTGCTAAAATAGTCAATTTTTCCTTGTTCTTGTCATAGGTCTCAGTGTGAACTATCGACATCAGTAACGTATTCTTGGATGCCATCCACAGAGTGCAAATGAAACTATCACGGCAGATAAGTTTGACGCCGATAGCTCGTCCTGAGACCTTGGGCCATACATGAAAAAGGCAAAGAAAAATCAACAATTTTGGCCCTGGTTCAAAAAAATTAAACACGAAAAAAAACCGGTGCCGCATATTTTCGGAATTTTTATATTTATACTAAAATGGCCCCCACCAATTCCTAAGTCTACAGAAAAATCTTGGTGGTGATACTTGCAACCAATTAGAGTATTCAGTACATTATATTACCAAAATTTTTGATTTTTTTGTTGCGACCTTCCAACAGTTAAAAATTCATAACATCTACAGTACTTGAACTAACTCAATGAAATCAGGCGACATATATCCTATTAGATGTGAGATATCAGAAAGAAAATTACAGAGGTCTAGTGGCACAATTTTAGGTTCTAGATGACATTTCGTGATTTCTTTATGTGGTCCTAAACATTTGACCGGTACTTGTATAACTGAAGTGTTCAAATTAAAATTCGGAATTAAAATATGTCCTAGTAGTAATGGCAGCCTGGATTAGCGTGGACACGAAGTTTCATTTTTTTAAAACTTTTCTTCATGAAGGTGGAACATATAGACATTAATCTATTTATTGTCACCATCTACCGTAAATATCTGAAAGATCCAACAAATATTAAGTTTTTCCAAATTCAAATGTTTTGCTATACAGTTTGCCTTTCTGTGAGTACATTAAGAATTTTCAACAGTTACCTTCTTTCGTCTCTGATGAGGTACAGTATATAATGATGAATTCCTCTTGTGTTTTTTAATAGTATTAATAGTGTCACACTAAATCTGCGAGAGTAGTTGGCATGAACGCTTATATTTGAGAAGACAGCATACCGGAAAGGAAATAACGCGACAAATTATTACAATACTTTTCACTTTAAAGGGGATGTGAGGTGACACCTAATAGTTCCTGTTTAGACAAACTAATTAATATAAAAATATAAAGGAAAAATTGTATTGAAAGATTTTCGACTTATTCTGGCAGGACGAGCTCGTCATGATATACCTATATAAAAACGTTTGTATTACTTTTGACATTGTATCTTCTTCCTGACTTTTTATTTCCATTTTTTTGGAAAAAGGACTTAGCCTATATGGATTGGCCATAAACTATTACGGTGTATTTTAATTCCAAATTCAAATTTCAACACTAGTTATAATGAAACATGAAATAAAAGTTTTAATTATATTCCTTAATATCCGATTTACGAATAAATATTAAAGCACAAAACATATTTTAAATACACTTTACAACTTCTTATTCTTATTCTTATTCTTATAATACCATATCCTCGTGGGATGTCTGTTGTCATCGGGGCGATCTGGTTCTTGTTCTCAGCAACTCGGAAACGAGTGGGGGTATTGAGTCCATAACATTCTCGTGGATTCCCTAGATTCTTTCCCCTACTTTCTAAAATTTTGCGTTGTAATATAAACTGAAGGACTATGTTTATCATTTCGAATGATACGGCCAAGTGCTCAAGTTACTTCTTTTCGATGTTGTGCATGACCTCTATCTCTTTATTCAGCCGTTGGAGTACTTCATTGTTACGTATTCTGCCAACTCATAACATTCAGAGCAGGTATCGGTAACACCACGTCTCAAAAGATTGACGTTCTTTTGGTGGTAATTTACAACTACTTTGTACAAATAATGATAACCCTTAATGATGTGGATATACGTAGTATGGATTTGTCCCGACGTATTCCAAATTCTCCAAACAATTACAGGGATAGTGCCTGATTTAAAGTCCCGGGACACCTACCGAAATTCTGGAATTAATAATCACAGCCCCGTTTACCAGACACGTTTCAACAAACTCAAGTACATCCGGGCCCTTAAAACCGACTATGGTTAGTTGAAGCATGCTCTCTCTCTGAAGCAGTCTTGCTGTGCTAAATGTTAGATAGTAGAGTGCTAGCTAGCTGCCCCAAGGTAGTGGGTTTGACCCTGTCTCACTTCGATGGTATATGAAGAGGTGTCGCTCGTGGAAATCTGCAAATCACTTGTCGGTAGATCTACC
Organism: Anabrus simplex; assembly: GCF_040414725.1. Taxonomy (NCBI): domain Eukaryota; kingdom Metazoa; phylum Arthropoda; class Insecta; order Orthoptera; family Tettigoniidae; genus Anabrus; species Anabrus simplex. The sequence continues at coordinate 309,217,605 of NC_090267.1, read as the reverse complement.
TGTACATAAATGACCTCTTGCGGCACAAAATATCCGGCTTCTCGATGTCTTCGGAAACCTTGGGACGTAAAACAACATTATTAGAAACAGCCTCAGACGCCCTATATTTACAAAGAAATTCTCAGGAACCCGCAGTATCCCATGGTCTTCCTAATATAGTGAGTACTAATCATAGGCAAGCCAGAACCATGGTGTCGCTCCTAAAGTGGTACTAAACACAGATACTGTATAAGCCAGCAACACACACTGTTGCTACTAATCGCAAACCTATTTGGTACCTAACATAGTGGTACTACGCGCAAGTAAAAGCGACTCATGGTGTTCTCCGCGTGGTGGTACTAATTACAAGTAGTTTCATGGTTCTAAAACACTCCGCGTAGTGGTACTAATTACAAGTAGTTTCATGGTTCTAAAACAATCATCTCTCTCTCTCTCTCTCTCTCTCTCTCTCTCTCTCCTAGTGCGACTCATCTCTACAAGATGGAATTACTGTTGAAAGGATTATGAAGATACCTTTTCTCCAGCTATACAAAAAATAACGCGACAGCGACGAATTCGACATGTTGTGTATCAATGTCACAATTTAGTTACATCACTGTTTATTGTATGAAACCAAACTGCATGGCGCAACAGCCCCGAAGGTCTATGACCTAACTAAGCGACCATTGCTCAGCCTTATGGTCTCTGCAGAATTATGAGGCGTCGTGTGGTGGGCACGAAGAATCCCTCGGTCGTTATTCGTGGCTTTTTAGACCAGGGCCGCTATATCACCATCAGATAGCTCCTCAATTATAATCACGTAGGCTGAGTGGACCTCGGTGGGGGAGCTGTTTTATTATACTTTACATAAATACTTATTTCATTACAAATTCTATGTTACACTACCGAATATTAATTTTTTGAAACAAATATTAGTATCTTTTTAAATAAGGAATACAACAGTATTAAAAAGGTTTCCTCTACGGAAAAATGATGTAAATACAGTAGTAGTCTATTATGCTCTCTACAAAGTATATATTATGAAAAAACATGGAGATTAAAACAGCTCGTGTGAAATCAGTATGCAATTTCAAATACTTTTGTTTTAGTATATTTGAATTATATATTTTTTTTGTTTTTTAGTCATACCACCTCATACTTGAGACTTGCGTTATCGATGATGATGATGATGATGATGATACTTGTTGTGTAAAGGAGCCTAACACCTACGTCATCGGCCCCCAATGGTACAAAACGAGACAAAATGGAATTACAAATTAAAATTCCCAAATCCTCCACTGACCAGAATTCAAAACGTGAGGACGAAGAATGAATGGATGGAGGTGAATTTAAAACAATCAGTGGATCCGACCCGCAAAGTCCCGCATTCACAGAAACTGGCGTGAAACAATAGTATTACTGACCAAGGGAGTGCGCCTATAGCATAATACTGAATCGATGATGCTTTTAGTCTAAAGGGGTCCAAAATCCAAGTCATCGGCCGCTCATAATGGTACTTATCGCTAGAAAAGTAGAACCGTGGTATTTGTTATGTTGCGCTACTAATCAAAAGTATTATGGTACTACTCACAGGTAATGAAATTCGCACATGGAATACAGACCTATGGTGTTTCGCACATTGCGGGCCATTTACAGGCAACGCAAACCTATGGCGTTCATCACATACGTGTACTAACAACAGGAACCCGCACTATCCCGTGGTCTTCCTAATATAGTGAGTACTAATCATAGGCAAGCCAGAACCATGGTGTCGCTCCTAAAGTGGTACTAAACACAGGTACTGTAGAAGCCGGCAAAACACACTATTGCTACTAATCGCAAACCTACTTGGTACCTAACATAGTGGTACTACGCGCAAGTAAAAGCGACTCATGGTGTTCCCCGCTTGGTGGTACTAATTACAAGTAGTTTCATGGTTCTAAAACAATCATCCCTTGGTCGCCCCTTACGACAGGCAGGGGATACCGTGGGTGTATTTTCGTCTGCATCCCCTATTCACAGGGGTTATTTGAGTTATCAATGTTACTTTTAGGTATATCATTTTATTTTATGCATATATTTTATTATTATAGATTATATTTAGGACTATATTATATTAATTTTCACTAATGCCCTTGTCGTTTTATACAAAGCACACACTTAAATAATGCTTCCTTTTAGCGGAAATAGTTGAAAATCTTTTTTCCTTGCCGGTTTAATAAATCCCTCGTTATTAAGGGACATGAAGATCACGGCAGCTCCTGTATTATCAATACAGAACGTCAAAATCACTTGTAATTTATTTGTATTATCTGAACGTTCCAAGAGTTTATAACCCACCTGGAAGTGCAGAGTGGGCGGCATCCGTGACTTGGCAGACGAGGACATTTATTTCGCCTAGGATAATTTAATGCACGTCCTCCCTGCGCCTTACACCAGCTTACACTAACGAGGTACTGCGGACATTGAACGTGGCTGTGAATAAAATGGGGCATAAAAATAACTGAGACCTGACCCTTTTAGGAGCTGTGATATCCTATCATCAACCTGAATTAAACAACACTTCAATAATTTCCTTCTCTTGGACCGTACTGCTATGGAAAATGACTAACTGTTCGTTTTTCGTTTGATAGATCCTACCATTGGTAGTGGTAGTACACATCATCAGTGGCATGTACTTTAAAAGCAACGTTAAATTTGTATTGACCGGGCGAGTTGGCCGTGCGCGTAGAGGCGCGCGGCTGTGAGCTTGCATCCGGGAGATAGTAGGTTCGAATCCCACTATCGGCAGCCCTGAAAATGGTTTTCCGTGGTTTCCCATTTTCACACCAGGCAAATGCTGGGGCTGTACCTTAATTAAGGCCACGGCCGCTTCCTTCCAACTCCCAGACCTTTCCTATCCCATCATCGCCATAAGACCTATCTGTGTCGGTGCGACGTAAAGCCCCTAGCAAGAAAAAGAAATTGTATTGATCATAATGTAGTGGAAGATAATGGCAAAGCGTCAGCTCTAAACATAAAACCTGGCCGAATATTATTGTTTGTTGTAATGTGCTTTGTCTCTTCTCCTGCCACTCATCTTCGATAGATGGGATTATTACTTCATTCCGAGTAGAACAGCCTACTTGAATTATGGCGGGAAGTAGAAGGGAATTTAGATAAGTTTCTTTTTTAGCATGCCATTCCTCTGGTTCCTACATTTTCCAGTAACTACTGGTACGTGAAACACTGGGTCATCATAATATTCCAGCTATTCGCTCCCTACTCTGAGGCGCTGATAGGAATGACTGCATACTTAACGGAAAACGGAAGAGCAATGCTCACCGCTGTCTGTAGCCGGACCATTCCAGCTCTGTAACTTGGCACTGTCAGAACACCAGTGTAGTATTGTTCGAGAAAAGTGAGAAATTGTGCTGTTTTTCGTTTGATCGAGCGTATCATATGACAGAATTGCTTTTAGTCGAGACAGTCCAGTAGGTTAATATTTTATTCTGAAAAGAATATCGACGTCATTGGAATGACCTATCTCGACTTCAGATTAATATTTAACGGAATCTGTTACAGCGTCACTAGAAAAATGGATGGCGCATTTTAACAAAACTTGGTATTTCGGTTTAGAATAAGGTCAAGTAAGAACTTAACTATAAGTACTTCAGAAGGGGCGTAAAGTATAAAACTCGGTATTTCCGTATTACGGTTGGTTTTGCAAGAAAATAACTCATGGCAAATTTGTGTTCTATATCGGTTTCCAAGACAGTGAACAATGAGGGAAATATCAGGGGGAATCATGCGAAAGTTTATGTCCAACAGCCGGTAACTACAGTAGCTCTATAGATTGTAAAGAGAGTTGTGGAGATCGTTTCGGCAACGTATTAAAGACTTTGTGCATCTGTCAGCATTTTTAACCCGTTACTAGACTATTTTATACCGGAAGGAAGGGACCAAATCAAGATCAGCTGCAATGTAAAGGAATATTAAACTGCGAAGGGCCACAGAGAGCAAGGAAGCGAGTAGGTCACGTCTAGCCGCTGACAAGGAGAGGAATGATCACTTATGTGCCTCAGTATGTGAGGTACAATGTGAGGGTTGGACGACAATATCATCACGCACACGTTAACCGTTTGCCTCGTTTACGACGGGTACTACATCTAGTATGTATATAAATGCTTATTGTCCTTGCTGCTTCATGTCACACTAACTCAGGTAGGACTTCAGTGATATTGGGATAGAAATGTACTAAGACTGGAAGTTAGTGGCCGTGTGCAAATGATAAATCAAGGAGACCTATCTTCAGGACTTCCACCATCTCCTGAATAAAAAAGCAGCTACACAACTGATGCTATGAAGGCTGTTAATAAAGCTACCACCGGGCGAGTTGGCCGTGCGGTTAGGAGCGCGCAGCTGTGAGCTCGCATCCAGGAGATAGTGGGTTCGAACCCTACTGTCGGCAGCCCTGAAGATGGTTTTCCGTGGTTTCCCATATTCACACCAGGCAAATGCTGGGGTTGTACCTTAATTAAGGCCACGGCCGCTTCCTTCACATTCCTAGGCCTTTCCTGTCCAATCGTCGCCATACGACCTATCTGTGTCGGTGCGACGTAAAGCAAATAACAAAAATAAATAAAGCTACTACAATCATAAACTGTTTAAATGAATCTGTATTAATTGTTTATGGTGTTAACCGTCTTAAATAAACGTAGCCTACAGCCTTTACTACTGTATGTGGTACTGCTGAACCAGGAACCGTCAGCTCAGTGTACTATCGTGTAGGTTGGATTTTTTAAAAATGCTATTCGTTCGGGGCGTCGATCAATGTAGATCGTTTGCCCCTACTGGCACCATACTGTATGAACCTGCGTGTAATTGGAATGGCGGTAGTGTGGAATGTTGTGTGTGAGGAAAGGAAGATTAAGGACGTCACAAACTCCCAGTCTACAGGCTAGGGATATTAATCATTACAATTTAAAAACCCTGACCCGGCCGGGAATCAAACCCGGTGCCGCCGCGTGACAGGCGGACGCGTTGCCCCCTACACCGCGGAGCCGGACTCGGTTGGAGTTACTCGCCTACACGGGCTCGTCCTTTACATGATCCTGGAAATCCGCAAAGTGCACTCTGTAAAAAAGTTTACCTGAAATAAGGCTATTCGAAGTGCATCACGCAACCAGGAATGTAAGCCTGGAAGTACGCTATCGATGGTCAGTTATACTTGAACGTCAGTAGATGTGCAATGCATCATTGAATGTTTCATTTAGTTCATATGATGTTCTATGTTTACTGTCTTACCCATCTACCATGGACTTTGTTACGTTAGGATAAGGTGGCTAAAATAGACTTCAATACTTTGTAAATGTAAGACTCGAGATATAGCTTCCTTGTATAGTACACTTACATAAAATACGAACACGCATTTACTGGGACTGTAGTTTAATTTTACTAATTTTGTTTATGTTTCGAGACTGTATCTTCAAGATAGAGGATGGAGAGAAGTGACTGATGTAAACAAATATGCATATGTGAGCGCTTCAGGGTCTTAACCAACTGCGAACGTATGTTTAGTAAACGCAAGTGTATTGTTTTAAAGCAAAGGATCTACCATATTGCTATTTTGGGACATGAATCATAATAGTCCGCCTCTGTGGTGTAGTGGTTAATGTGATTAGCTGCCACCCCCGGAGCCCCGGGTTCGATTCCCGGCTCTGCCACGAAATTTGAAAAGTGGTACGAGGGCTGGAACGGGGTCCACTCAGCCTCGGGAGGTCAACTGAGTAGAGGTGGGTTCGATTCCCACCTCAGCCATCCTAGAAGTGGTTTTCCGTGGTTTCCACTTCTCCAGGCAAATGCCGGGATGGTTCCTAACTTAAGGCCACGGCCGCTTCCTTCCCTCTTTCTTGTCTCTCTCTTCCAATCTTCCCATCCCCCTGCAAGGCCCCTGTTCAGCATAGCAGGTGAGGCCGCCTGGGCGAGGTTCTGGTCATCCTCCCCAGTTGTATCCCCCGACCCAGAGTCTAAAGCTGCAGGACACAGCGGCGGTAGAGGTGGGATCCCTCGCTGAGTCCGAGGGAAAAATTAAAACAGTTTAGAACAAAATATTTGTTTTTTAAAGTAATTTTGAACATGAAAACAATTTTATGAGAACTGGATCCCGAAAGTAAATTTGCGTCATATCATTGTTTTCCGGCTCCATGGATAAATGGCTAGCGTGCTGGTCCTTGGCCCAAGGTGTCCCGGGTTAATTCCCGACGGAGTCTGGGATTTGATGATGATTAAAGGGGCCTAACATCTAGAACATCGGCTCCGAATGGTATGAAACGAGACGAAATGTAATGACAATTTAAAATTCATCCACTGATCAGAATTCAAAGCTGGATAATGAAGAATGAGTGGATGAATATGAATTTAAAATAATCAGTGGTCTGGAATTTTAACCTTCACTGGTTAATTTCGGTGGCTCGGGACTAGGTATGTATGCCGGTGCAGTATTAGAGTTCGTCATTAGTTGGGCCCCATCCTCACAGTCGCACAGGTCTCCGATAGGCGTCAGCTTGAAAGATCTTTTTCTTTGCTAGTTGCTTTACGTCGCACCGACCGAGATAGGTGTTATGGTCACGACGTGATAGGAAAGGCCTAGGAGTTGGAAGGAAGCTGCCGTGGCCTTAATTAAGGTACAGCCCCAGCGTTTGCCTGGTATGAAAATGGGAAACCACGGACGGAATGCAAGCTCACAGCCGCGTTCCCCTGACCGCACGGCCAACTCGCCCGGTACTTCTTGAAAGATCTGCATCAGGCCTCTCCTGAGGCCACACGCTACGATTATTATTATTATTATTATTATTATTATTATTATTATTTTTAATGCATGACTAATCTTATAAATAAAGTTGTAGGGGGTCCGCTGTCTGTAATTTCGTTTGTTTTGCCAATTTTTCAGATATTTATCCGTTTTAGGTCAACTCAAGACCGAATCGGTGGTTTTTACTTTTCGTGTCTGTTTGTCTGTTTGTTTGTTCCACCATCACGGCAAAACGGCTGGATAGATTTCAACCAAACTTCATATTTGGAGTATACCCACCCCGAGGAAGGTTTCTGTATGTATTTCATTTTAAAATCTTTGATTAGACGGGGGGTTTATAGGAAAACCAGAACGGTTTTCCCCCATTTTCTCTTATACTATTGATTTCCTGTAAACTCCGTGGACCGTATGTGAAACGTCTCTTCATTTAAAAAACTTTCGTTATGTTCATAATTTACCTTACTATTCAAATGACGGAGAAATTTACTATTTTCTGCGGGTATCATGGTCTGCGTGTGTGACCGACAGACCGACAACGAACCTACAGGTTACCATGGCAACGTCTCTGACTGCTTGCCGGCAGGGAAGTACCGTATTGCTATTTTCCTCATCATACCTTTAAATTCATGGTTGTTCCTTGGGTAGAAGGCAAGAGAGGGCGTCAATCGGCCATTCTGCGGGATTGGCGGAATATCATTGGAGTTTATAACCGTCCTCGAATAGCTTAAGTAATAACACCATTAGTCATCTTATCTGCCTGCGCCTAAATTTCTCCTGTTACCTCTTTCTTATATCCATAACTCACACCAGCATAATTTATTGAGTGGCATTTGATTTTCCAATACATTCACTTGGTATTTACATATTTGTCGTCATCCGGCTGTCCTCAGTTTTAATCCATTTTCTATTAATTTCAACTTTATTTACTGAATTATTTTCTTCCTTAATTACACCGTATGTATCCGAGTGCTAATCCCGAAAGCTTGACACTCTTTCCTTTGAGGAAATATTCTAAGCTATGCAAATGTATAACGTTCGGCCCCGGAAAATATCGAAATATGGATGCAATTTTAACGACGGTGCACACCTTCATTTCGGGATAATTGGTGGCTAATCTGTAAGTCTTATCACAAATCAGAAAGCACAATCGCCTTTCATTTTGGAGAGATCTACAACTTTGGTCCTATGACTTTTTATCGTATTTCTATTCCTTATACGTTAAATAGAGCTGTATTTCTCGATTTCAAGTTAATTGTACACGTATATGTTAACATTAATTTGGCACACCTATAGGAAAGATAGAATCATGACATTCGGCACGCACATTGGCATAACCAGTGGCAATGTGATAGCCAAATTTTATGATTCTATCTGTCACATGAGTATCACAAATATAAAGTAGTATGCGAAAACTGTACAAAATTTCACACCCAATGATTCTAACTCAATCTAACCCATAAATATAGGAGATACGAGAAGATGTCATGGGACCAACCATGTAGAACACTGAAAGAGGCGTCTGATGGTGAGGTCCGTTTGCAGATATGTCGCAGAGTTTCAAAGCAGTAACTCTCGAAATAAAGGTCTGCATTTCGAGAGTGTGTCTGTACATTGACTATTTTGGCGACATTTCTGTACTGTTATCCGTTTCAGGTGTAATAATGACCATCTGCATATTTTTAGCTTTGGAGTCTGTTTTTCTGTTTGTCTACAACATGGAAACTACTGGATATATTTCCACCAAAATTCATATTTAGAATCCACCTGTCCTTGGGTAGGTTTCAGGGCAAATATTGTTTCTAAATCCATGAAATGACTGGGGGTTTTATACGAAACCGAAACCGTGATTTTGCACTCCCACAAAATATACACAACCAAACTTAATAGAAATCTACCTGCCTTAATGGAAAATAATTTTTAAACCTTTTTTCTCATGTGCATCATTTAGGTAAGAGGATTTCTAAGGGAGATATCATTAAAGAACGGGCGCGTGTTGAGCGTATTTCTTACAACTTGAAAAATATTGAAGATATTTGAACCAAACTTTATATTTAGCATCCACTTTTCCAAAGGTAGATTTTAAAGGTCAATAACATTTCTGTTCCTGGAATGGACTGGCGGTTTATAGGGAACCGAAATGGTGAATTTACTCTTCCACAATATATACAGTACATACCAACCTGACCGGAAATCGACCAAATTTGTTGGAAATCCATTTCTAAAACTTTTTCTGATGTGCATTTTTTCGACAGAAAGATTAATAAGGGAGATACCATGAATGGTCGGTTTTGCAGGGTAACTCCAGTAGACATAGACCAAAAGGTGTTGTACGTGGAGCAGATTCCTTATCTATCTATATAAGTAAAATCCTAACGACTGTGTGCCTGTACATTGACTATTTTGGCGAAATGTTCGCACAGCTACGCGTCTAAGGGGTAATAATAACAACCATCTGCATAATTTTTTGATTTAGTTTCCTGAAAGCCCTAATTTTAACCCTCCTCGCCCAAAATCTACATTGCGGCATAATCTGCCAGACGAACAAGAAAACAGAAATTTGGCAAAATTATACGTTTTAGCCTGTAACGGACAGAACATTTCCAAGAGCTTTAAATTTTTCACTTTTTTCCCCGAAGATTATCGAAATATGGAGGCAATTTTAATGATGGTGCAGATCTTCGCGAAGTCCTATCACATAAGGGAAGGCACAATCTCCGTTCAATTTGGAGTGATCTACAACCTTGGTCTTATGACTTTTTGTTGTATCTGTATCCCTTTTACGTTTGTTTTTTGTCTATTTCTCGATGTTAAGTAAATTTGGACTTTTCACATGCATTATTCATACTTTCAATCACTTATAAGAAAGATAGAATCATCAAACCCTACACGAAAATTGGCCCACTCAGTAGCCATATGTGAGCCAAATGCTATGTATGTAGCTGCCACATAATTATCTGAAAAGTAATTCAATATGAGAAAATCTTACACAAATTTCACCCTATTCAACGTTTCTAACCCAATCTGACCCATCAATAGATGATATATCATAGGACCAGCCATTTAGGCCGCTAAATCGGGCGTCTTATGGTACAATCCAAGTCGATATGACGTACCGTTTAGCAGCAGTTAATCTGTAAATGAAGGTCTGCAATATTGTAAACATGCATATACTTCCGTATGTCGATCTATATATATTCACTGATGTCGATTTGTAGCGATCGAGAAAGGGTGTGTCTGCTATTGTAATCACTACTCCCCACACCAACTTTGACTGGCAGTAGGAATGGGGTCCTTCACCAACACCTGTGTAACTGGCATTAGTAAGGAAGGCCTACCATTGTAGTGAATAATTCACTTCTCGATTTGACTTGCAGAAGGCAAGGGAGCATGCATTGTTGTTTAAAAGTCCCCTACCCGATTGTGTTTGGCTGTAGGCAAGGGTACCCGCCCTTATAAACAAATGTATCCATCTAAAATGTGACAGGCATTAGACATAGTGGCCTGCTATTTTGATGGAAACTCACCAACTTATTGTGACTGGTAGTAAGCTGGCTGGTTGTAGTAAAAGGGGCCTGTCATTATAATTATAACTGCACAACTCAATTTCGACTGGTAGTAGGGAAGTTGCCAAACATTCTAATGAAAACTGTAATCTGTCTGGAAGTAGGAAAGGGGGCCTGCCATTGTAATGAAAACTCCCAAATCGATTGTAACCGCGCAGTAGGCGATGGGGCCTGCAATTATAATGAAAACTTCCCAACTCGATTGTGAATGGCAGTAGGCAAGTGAGCCTGCCGTTATCATCACAAATCCGTAACAAGCACTTTACATTGGAAACACCGTTTTGGGAACCTCCCTATGCTGTTTCTCGGATAACGCTAAGAGACATGCCATTTTAAAACAATCTTATTTACTGTATGTACAGTACTTACATCGATATTCGAATAAAATGTAAAATACCGTAGCGAAGCACGGGTACATTTGCTAGTAATGAATACAATTATTTATGATACCTATTGTACTTGAAACTACACAAAACAAAATGTATTCTTCATCTTGATACTAATATAACTTAGAAAGCAATATTTCTTTCAACAGCAGCAAATTATTAATTGTATTAAAATGCAGATAAAAATTAAATATAAATTAATAAATTGCCATTAGACGTAATTCTAATTATTCTCCCAGTAACCAATTTTATTCTTCGCTATACTTATTTTAACCAACATTTCTTCCCCTCAATATCACAGTAACATTTTAATCCCTACTGGACGTTCGTTCTTCCTCCGTACCTTTTGTCAACAAACTTGCCACTGTGTGCTGTAGTAAATGAGCTGTCTCCGTCCTCACGCAAAAGCAGCACCGCTCAGTTGTCGACGCGCAGCACAAAACAAAACTACACGCAAGTTGGCGAAGCCTGTGTCAGGCGGAACTGATATTTCGTCTTAATTACCTTATGCGTGGACAGTACCGAACCTATGATCGCACCTGGTTGCATGTTGGTCTCCTTATGGTCAGTGAACAACAGCTTACACTGTCCTGTCATTCATCACCGTGCTCTAGGGGTTAACATTCCATCCAGCTGGTGAGAAATCGATTTCCAGTTATGCCAAGAATTTAAGATTGGTGAGAGTAACTAGCACTGGATGGACTCAGCCTCAGGTAACATAATTGAGTAGTGAAGTGGGTTAAATATAATGCACGGCATAACTGTCTTCACAGTGAAGTACATTTTAAAAATGTACAGTGTTGCCTCAAGTATTAAAAACACTGAAATTCGTTAACGTAGTTGCAATTAGGAGCTAAGCTGATGATTAAGAAGAAGTTAATCTAATTATCTGAAACGCTACCAAAAGAAAGGAATCAATTTACAAGGGAAAGCAATTACTAAGATTTAAAAAGTAAGTGGTATATGGAAAAACTTTCTTTTTTCTATTTGCTTTGCGTTGCACCGACACACATAGGTCTTATGGCGAGTATATGAAAAACGAGATGGTTTAGCGAACATACTATGCAAAAATAAATCATCATTATTTAATGCCTTTTCTTGTATTCATCCAAGAAGCAGGTCGTGAAATATTTTTGGGAGGCGTGATTTTGGCAGAATCCATAAATCGGTGGAAAAAGTATTAAAACCCGTGATGTAGTTCAGAGGTAAGTTTCATTTTATTTTACTGTACGATGACATCAGAAGTTTAGATTTTGCATATCTGTTATTTCTGTTATCGATGATGTGCATTAATTGGAATACATTAGGGATACAACATGGGCATTCTAAGGATAAAATATCTTGTGCGCAAAATGCGCAATTGAGAGCTGTCTACGTTCTCGAAGATTTAAGTACTGAAGTTATACATAGAAAGGTGCAAAGTGTTCACCACGTCCAACATCCAAAATGTAACGAACCCATTTTTTTTCAAGTTGCTTTACGTCGCAACCGACACAAATGGTCCTTATGGCGACAATGGAACAGGAATGGGCTAGGAGTGGAAAGGAAGTGGCTGTGGCCTTAACTAAGATACAGTCCCAGCAATTGCCTGGTGTGAAAACGGGAACCCACGGAAAACCAACTTCAGGCATGCCGACAGTGGGGTTCGAACCTATCTTCCGAATACTGGATACTGGCAACACATATTTTGAACTCTCTGCAATTAAATATTCAATGCATCAGATAAATCATTGTACACAGCTGACCTAGAGTCGATGATTGGAAATATAAAAAGCTCCGATAAGTAAATTACGCATACTGAGAGGAATGCATCGATGAAATTGTCTTCTTTACCACAGCTGTTGTGTGCTCGGACTAAGGAAGTTAGTCGGAAATCATTCCTAAATTGTTGACTATATACTATAGGTGATATCAATGTCTAGCAATTTTATTGGCGGGAGAGATTTGAAATCCACAGAGTTTAGTAGTCTGGTACAGACAATACATTAGAGCTGGGTCTTGGAAATATTTAGGCCGAGATCAGTGGCTCAGACGACTGAGGCGCTGGCCTTCTGACTCCAACTTGGCAGGTTCGATCCTGGCTCAGCCTGGTGATATTTGAAGGTGCTCAAATACGTCAGCCTCGTGTCGGTAGATTTACGGGCATGTAAAAGAACTCCTGCGGGACCAAATTCCGGCACCTAGGCGTTTCCTAAAACAGTAAATGTAATTAGTGGGACGTTAACCAAATAATATTGAAAATATTTAACTCAAGATTATGTTTTGAGCCCACTGAATATGATGGACATTGTCTTCATGGAAATGTTCTATATGCTGATGTGATGTACTGGGACTAAAATGGATGTAAGGCTAAAGGTTGCCGACGTACATATCGTAAAATCTATTCTTAAAAACTCGGATGAATCATGTATATACCGTATATCGAGAAGCACAGTAAATCAAGCACTTAACCTTGGGCTATGCCAGTATTCACTAATTGCCAACCTTAAGATATACTTCTTTTAAGATATATTTGTTTTCGGATCTTAACCCCCATTTAACTCTCTGCGCGGTTAAATTTGTTTCAAATCTTCTGTTATTTAACACCTAGGATATCGTTTGAAATTTTAACTCCATAATTCAAATGGTCTCATATAAATGCATATTACTTTCATCATTTCTCACTCCCAGTCAAAACCCTCTTAGGGGTGTGTTGTTTAAAGTCCACTTCTTATTTGTATCCTCATAAAAAGAATTCAACTCGTTTTACACCCCCCCCGCCCCTCTGAGTTGATTCCATCCCACACCCTCCCCCGCCACAAAATACGCGTGTCTATTTTTAAAGGAGATTTCAAATACCAATTTTCATGTTTGTAATATCTTCAGTTTTTGAGATATAAGTATCCTCATAAAAATAATTCAATCCCGTTTTCAGTCATTTTACAACCCCCACCCCTTAAGTGTTTTTCTGAAACAAAAAAGTGTTACTTTATTAATAGCGATTCAAAATACCAATTTTCACGTCTTTAATATGCGGTTAGTTTTTGAGATATACTTCATTTTAAACATTCACGTCCTTTAACACTTTCCTTTAAGTGGATTTTCAGAAAAAGTTAGGCGTGTTCTTGTACTTTACAGGAGATCCCAAATACCAATTTTCACGTCTGTAACATCTTCAGTATTTGATATAAAAGTATCTTCATAAAAATAATTCGACACTTTCTTCACTTCTTTTCACCCACCTCACTCCATTAAATGGATTTTCCGAAAACAAAAACATACGTGTTTCTTTATTTTTAAGGAAGATTCCAAATAAAAATTTTCATGTCTAACCTTCAGTTTCTGAGATATACTTATCCTCACCAAAAATTCAACCCTTTCTGGTCCTTTTATCCCCTCTCTCTCTCTCTCTATCTATCTCTCTCTCTATGTACATTTGCCGAAAACAAAAATTACGTGTTTCTTTATATTTAAAGGAGATTCCAATTACCAATTTTCAAGTCTGTAACGTGTTACTTTTTTTTAGATATACTCATTTTAAAAATTCATCCCCTTTGTCTCTCCAGTTTACCCCTCTTAAGCATATTTTCCGAAAACAAAAAGTATGTGTTACCTCATTTTTAAAGGACATTCCAATTGCCAATTTTAATGACTGTAACATCTTCAGTATCTGAGATATAAGTATCCTCATAAAAGGTATTTAACCCATGTTTTAACTTTTTCACCCTCCTTAAGAGGATTTTCCGAAAACAAAAAATACGTGATTCCTTATATTTAAAGGAGATTCCACGTACCAATTTTCGCGTCTTTAAACTGTTAAGTTTTTGAGATGTCGACACACACATTTTAACAATTCACTCCCCTTTTTACCCCCTTGGCGACGGTATATCAAAATATTCTCCCTTATTGAGCACCTACATTGTAATATAAATGTATCCTCAAAATTTCATTTCTTTTTGTCCAGTAGTTTTGGCTCGGGATGATGAATCTGTCACTCGGGACATGTTATTTTATATATAGAAGCTAGATAAATGATATGAGTAAAAAACTGCAATCACAGATAAGGTCTTTTGAGGATGATGTACTTTATAGGGCAGTAAATAAGCTATAGGATTGTGAGTGACTACAAAAGGACTTCGTCAATGTTGTGAGTAGGACAGCAGACAATTTTATGGTGGTAAACGCGATGCAAATTCAGGTTGAAAGTTTTACCAAGAGGAGTCCTCTCAGTTTTATTTGCTGTGTTGATGGGGGTGATAGTACATCCAGTGGATCGCTGTAAATATCTAGGTGTTAATATAAGAAAATATGTTCATTGGGGTAATCACATTAGCATTAACGAGATCTCTTCATATGGTTATTTGGGTATTTATGGGTTGTGGTGAGGATGTAAAGGAAAGGGCGTGAGACCCAGTCAGTGTATGGTTCCAGTGCATGGGACCCACATGAGTATTGTTTGATCCTAGACCTGGAAGAAATTCGAAGGAAGGAAGCACGATTTGTTCTGGGCGATTTCCGAGAAAAGAATAGTGTTACGAAAATGTTGCAAACTTTGGGCTGAGAAATGTAGTGAGTAAGCAAACGAGCTGCTCGACTACGCGGTGTATCCGAGCTGTCAGTTTCGTGAACGACATTACCAGACGAATGAGCTTGAGTGGAGCTTCAAATGTAGGAAGGATTATACTATGAAGTCAAAGTTGGACAAACTGGGAGTAAATGTTCATATATAGGGAGAGGAATTGGGGACTGACATAATTTATTAAGGGAAATGTTTGATAAATTTCCAAGTTTTTTGAAATCACTTTGAAAATGGTAAACAATGGAAAACCATCTTAAGGGTTGCCGACAGCGGGTTTCGAACCCACCATCTTCCGAATGCAAGCTGATACATACGTAGTCCAAACCATGCAGCCACTTGCTTGGTGGTAAACAACAGCTAAGGAATATGCCCTCTGGACGACAGTTCTAAATGCAGATCACTGATTGATTGATTGATTGATTGATTGATTGATTGATTGATTGATTGATTGATTGATTGATTGATTGATTGATTGATTGATTGATTGATTGATTGATTGATTGATTGATTGATTGATTGATTGATTGATTGATTGATTGATTGATTGATTGATTGATTGATTGATTGATTGATTGATTGATTGATTGATTGATTGATTGATTGATTGATTGATTGATTGATTGATTGATTGATTGATTGATTGATTGATTGATTGATTGATTGATTGATTGATTGATTGATTGATTGATTGATTGATTGATTGATTGATTGATTGATTGATTGATTGATTGATTGATTGTACCTACCATGCAGGTTGTGGCTATTCTCTTACCAAAACGTAATTTCTGTCATTATAAATACACACTACAGTACAGACACTACATCGACACAGTTTGTCTGATCGAACTTCATACGCTCTAAGTACGGGACTAATAATTAAAATGACAAGCCTTCGTTTGAAACAACGCAATCGTCCCTGTTGTTATTTGAGAGTATGATTCTGATTACTGCAGTCTTTGTCCATTCATTTTAGGGTCTTGGTTTTGTTTGATATTATTATAGTTATTATTGGCCTGTTTTTACTTCTTAAATGCAATATTAATGCGTGTCTCTTGGCACAGGCGAGACCAAAATATGGCTTCCAGTGAAGTCGCAGTCACATATATGTCTGTGACAGGACAGTATGGAAGCTGCTGGGGTATTGGTGGTATTAGCAATAAGTAAGGAGTCCAGATGTTTGTCAAAATGGATTTCCCTACGCGTTTGCCATATGAAAAAGTTACGCAGTGAAAAGAAGTTTCAGCAAATTTAGGAACGAAAGGAGAACATTTTTATTTACATATTTTTCCTATTTGCTTATATTTTCAGACTGTATGTCTATAATGCTTTAAAAGGTCATAAACTCACTTTGTTTTTGCTCAATATTATATTGCAACTCTACCTTCGGTATGCAACTCAGCCACTTCCCCTGTTCTGGTAAATTTAGCAGGCGAGTATACTTTGTTGTAATAGCTGTCATAAAAATCCTAGTAGGCTTGCCTTTCTCTTTTATCTCATAAAGCCATTCCACAAAGGCATGGCTGACTCATGGAATTCCCTGCAAATCTCACTGAAAAGGCAGGCATTCGAAAATAAACTGCTAATTGGTTTGGGCCTCGTAATGGTAGGACCGAGCTCGATAGCTGCAGTCGCTTAAGTGCGGCCAGTATCCAGTATTCGGGAGATAGTGGGTTCGAACCCTACTGTCGGCAGCCCTGAAGATGGTTTTCAGTGGTTTCCCATTTTCACACCAGGCAAATGCTGGGGCTGTACCTTAATTAAGGCCACGGCCGCTTCCTTCCCATTCCTAGGCCTTTCCTGTCCCATCGTCGCCATAAGACCTATTTGTGTCAGTGCGACGTAAAGCCAATAGCGTAATGGTAGATACTGTGGGTAGAAACTTTTGTCAGTTCTCCATCCTCCACTCAGGAATATTTTTCTTAAATAACTTGTCTACCAAAGTTAAGGATTTGACTTTCTGTGAAATATGTGACTCACCAGTAACCGCCGAGTAGAGGAAGACGTACTGCTCTTGTTACACGTAGTAAATATTGTCAAGTTAAGCAGACATTTAACAGTAAATTTCATGGTTACGTTCGCAAGTTCGGCGTTGAAGTATTTTCAAATGATGGAACAGTTTCATTGCGTAAAGTCTGTGAAAAATCAATTATGATTTATCGCAATAAATTTCCATTACTAAGTATAAATTGGAACTTACCGCCAGGAGTGGTCAGAAGAAGTCACTACTATCAACTAGTTATTGCAGCGATTAGCGGACAGTCTCAGTTCCCATTAGATCATGTAAAGCTTTTGTCGATTCCATAATTCATTTCTGTAAGATGTAAAACCAAAACGCTGAGAACTTATTTGGAAAAAAATATACTGGGAAATGTGTACCAAGTGAAACACTGAAAATAATAAATTACTTGCCCGTATGCTGCGAGAATGTAATCCGAAATATTCGCAGTAAGAGTTTTGGAAGGAAAATATGGATTTCAATTAATGACGAACGCAGTTGGAAGGTATATCGCGAACGTTATCATAGGAACAGTGGAACAGGATGGAATGCCCAATATATTTCTGCTAATATCTGAGCAGTTAGAAGAAGTTAACATTACAACTATTGCTCAGCTATTCACCAGCTTTCTGAACTATCTCTGGCCCGAGGGTATTCGTCACAGTGATATAATC